>NC_092859.1:105973421-105983087 GCF_032062135.1 Pyxicephalus adspersus
AATGCCTTGACATGCATACATATTATACTAATGCACATTGGCTGAAATCTGTGTGGTAAACTGATTTTATGGATTTACTTAGAAGTACCCTTAGAACACTAAATTTCTCAATAATACTTTTGCCACTCTCTACTTTGTAGGACCAATATTACTGTGACAGGGCCAAGAGTACTTGACATCTTTTATACCAGGCTTATGAAGGTATTCTTTTGCTTTCAATTTAGAGCAAAAGAGAGGGTTACTTGACTATATACAATTAAATTAAAAAAACATGCCTGTCTGAAGACTATGAACTACTGGTATGAGCTAAAAGTCTGTGAGTCTGGACCCAACATAGTGCCATTAGTTTTTATTTAACGCTGTATATAACTAAATTCTTATTGGAAAATAAGACATGTATGAAGTACTAATCACTTACCATCAAGAAGATGAGTTATGATGTCAAGGAAATGTGTTATGAATTACTGATAGCCTGCCTTAAAAAAATGAGTTACGCTGCTGTAACAGTTAAAATTTAGGCAAATTTAAGCAACTGTATTAACCTTCAAATAACACCATCATCTTAGGAGTGCTAAGACCAAGGGTGCTGTAAAATACAAATCTATACTTTTTTATGTAATGTCCCTACTGGCTTGTCCCCTACTATTTCCCATCATGATCTCAGTAACCAAGAGGACCTTTTCAAAGGCGGGAGAGAAAGGGACAACATTCAAATTTCCTGAATAGTATGGATTTACAGTATATATTACAGAGCCCTGATATTGTTTTCTACCCTGGAATGTGTTAGGAAGATGTGTGCAGACACTTGTTATCATGCCATGCATCTCATTGCTGTGCAATATGATCTGTAATTTTTAAGTATTTACACTGACAGTATAAATTTATACTGACAGTACAATTGGCAAAATGCACAATGATAGTCAATAATACTTAATACAATAAGACTTATGTTCATTGTAGTAATTAGCTAGCAATCAGTCTCTCAACAGTTGTCACTCTAAAGTGTACTCTAAAGGGGCCTAAAGCATACCTAAACTCAGAATTTTTACTTTACCTAAAAGGGTAAAAGAAAACCCTAATATTTAAAGTAAAAAATAATTTTTGTTAGTTTTTTTTTTTAGGTGCAACACCCTTTTTTCAGCACTGAACTTTTGATTCTCGATCGCCTAGGCGATCAAGAAAGAATGGGAGAGCAGAACCTCTCGGGATACCTATGTTGCATGCGCAGTGAGATCGGCACATTTTTTCCCAATCTATGTCATCTGATCTCGCGTCTGTGCAGTGCAAGATCAGGTGATGTAGGAAGAGGAACACGGAAGGAGAGAGGAGTAGATGTCACCGCCTGGCACTCCCTCTGCGCTGGGCTAAAGACAGATACCAGGACGACATGGGACCCGATGGAAGAAACCTCCAGACGGATCGACTGATCTGCGGGATTGAAGCTAAGTGTGATTTTTTTGTTTTGGGTTAGTTTTGGGTTTACTTCCGCTTTAAACTTTATTTTTATGAATTGTTTAGTATCATTAGTGTTTTGTGTGTATACTGTAAGTACTTTGTATTTTTCACTTCACAATAAAAACTTCACTGTTTTATGAATTGCTAACCTATGAGCATTTACGAAAATTCAGTTTATTGCTAGTTTTTTATATTTACTGCTTTACTTTAATTTATCTTATACAATGCTGTTTATTATAAAACCATCAATATAATTCTAATAATCCTAAATTATATAAAAATACTAGTTCATAGGTTGATTACCTATTGTTAACAAGAAATACTGAAAAATCAAACTGAAAAAACCTGGATGAATGAAAATGAGCTAATTACGAGTGTCACTTTTAAGCTTTTGATCTGGCGGCCTTTGCTTACCTCAAATCTGAGGAATGCTCCCTAAACAGCTTGTATAGCTAATCCCGGGTTAAGCAGGTTCAGCCTTAAGTATTCTGGGATGTTTTTCCTGCTCTGTATTTTTTAAACCCTCTTTAACATAAAATATAACATAAATAAAAAAAATAAAATATTTACTTATTTTACAAAATTAAACTTAATTTGGGATTTAGTACAAAGGTTTCTTTTTAAGCTAAGTGATTCAGCAAAGTTAAAAAAACTGCAACAACCCAGGAGAAGTGCATAATTGAGGTATGATTCTCCTAGGGTTTCACCACTGAACATTAGTTACCGCCAAAGATTGGAACTTTTAAAATTCTGGCCTGAGTGTGGCCCCATAGCGCAAGACCTTAACAATGATGCTTAAGGCCTGGCCATGTCATCTTGCAGGGGTGTCTGAAGCACATGAATTCAAACCTTTGGAAGGAGATTATTCACATATATGTTTTTAGCTGTGTACTTAGAAGCTTGTTTAAAAAGATAATAACCCTCTTCATAGCAAGCGGATTGTAGATACAAGTATGGCTTTACACTATCTGGACCCAGATGATCTCTATTAACATGTAATTCTAAGTAAAGATTTATAAACAGCAGAATTAGGGAGTAACATTTGTTGGCAAATAAAAAAATCATGCACATTCAGGAAAATAATAAAAAAAATAAGGAGTGTAAACTGCAAAGAATAAAGAAAATATGAAGATGTCCCACGGATGTGTAAAGGAAATATCAACAATCTCAACATTGATAATTAACCAAAAAAATAGGGAGGCAAAAGGTAGAGAAGACTTGCTGATGTGAATATTACTTCTTAGGCTGTGTAGATACTCTAGATATACTTTGTCTGAGACAATCATTTGAAAAAATCTAGAGAAATGACATCCCAAACTTTATAAAGGTAGAGAACTTTAGACATGTAATGATAAAGTGTACAATTTGGAGATTTGTAGCAATCAAACTCAACCTTAAAGGGAGCAATTTTTTGTATATATATATTATAGAAATGGACACCTGAATATGGTTAGGGTGTAATAATGTTTTATTGAATTTTTAAGTAAATTTTGTACAAATAAAAGTATTTTGTAATTTTATATTAAAGGCTAAATTATATTATTTACTTAGTGCCGGTTGAAAGTCTCATGGTATATTCAAGTACTTTTCTGTATGGCTTAAGAAAGATGTTTAACATAAGTGTTTCACATCACCAAGCATTTATTTTTTGAAAAAAAAAAAACAAAATACCTAAATATATACACAAACATTTGTAAACTGCAGAAGTAATCACTGCCTTGTGACATGCCAAATGGAAATTTACAGCTTCAATTTTCTCCCAGTGGAGGACACATGTAACTGAAATATGGTAAGTTATTATTGCATAAGCTAGCATTCTTTAATGTGTGTTGCATCTGTTAACAATGTATCTAAATGCACTGTTATGTTTCTTCTGTTGCCCTGCTGGAAAAGCTGTTTTAGAAAATACAGAGAATGCAAGCACAATATGGCTGTAACAGTACCCCCATGGAGAATGCAGCTGGTAAGTTGGTTTGAAGAGCCAAGGCATATCTTTCCATGCTTCTAATATTCACATAGAATATTGCCCATGCTATCAAACATTGCCAGCTTTTAAATAGGACAATAGTATGTAATTGCAAAGGCTGAAAGGATTTAGAAGGATAGAGTAATTTAGGAACGTATCCAAAAGCTATCATCTGTAATCTGAAAACCATTTCTTTAGATACAGAAGAAGAATAAAATATTTAGGGGGATGAACTAAAAGATTGCTAACTAGCCTTTCTTTGCCATCCATTATCTATGGCTCCCTCCCTTTTCTTTTTGAGATTTTGTAACCCTGCAGAAATGCTTTTATGATGAGTCCATAATTATGAGAGCTAACTGTTTAGCTGGCTCACGCAAAATGAATATGCAAATACTTTTCCTAAAGTTGAAGTGAATAAATGTCCATACCATTTTTGTCCCTGAACACATTTATATATTGATACATGTTTTGTGTACAGATATCACTATATGGCAATATTTATCGCCCCTACTCTGTGATTCAGCACTGGTTCTCTAACAATGCTCATTATTGTTCAACCACATTTTGGAGATACATCATCACACTAATCTGGGCTCACGGTGCTACTAAATTGCCTACTTCCTACTAAGAAATTGTAATAGGTTAGTTCCAGAGGGGATTTTGGCTGCTGAACAACCAGTAAAATTAAAGCTGTGGTGGGATCATAAGAACACAGACAGGCAAGAGGAATAAAAAAGGAGAAAGAAGGCTTATCTGTGATGGAATTAACAAAGAATGCACAATACATTTTCAAAAGAAAGTATAAAATTACAGCAACAGAAGTTTAGATGGCAGCATTTAGCGCACTAATTCCATGTGGAAAATTGAATAGCAAGAATGAGAGTTAATGGAGAATCAAGGTTCTGAAGTAATGGTCCTGGTATGCAACCACTGCAGTTCAGGACACCGTGATTTTAGAAATGATTAACAACGTTGTGAAGCTAAATATATTTAAGCGTTGTGAAGCTAAATATATTTAACATTCTACATACCAAATATACTCAAGAAAAAAATAATAAAAAATAATCTTGGTTTATACTTTTGTTATACCAGTAGATGGTGCTGCATCCTCATCACACATTACAGCGTGTAACAAACTCTTGCCTTTTGATATTAAAATGTTTGTGCCACACTTTAGGACACAGTGCCATCTACTGGCGGCTAACAACCATAAACACATAGATCATTTAAGTATATGTGATTTTACCCCTCTCCCCCTTTTCTCAAAAATAACACACCATTAATATATTTAAATATGGTAATTTTAAAGGCATTTCTATTGATGACTGATCACTGAATTTTGTACCCTAGGCTTATATTCAAATCAAAGCAGGTTACCTGTATTTTCATGTAAAAATAACTACCTTTGTTTATTTTAGGATTGGTTATTATTTAAGTATATACAGTGTACTTTTCACTGTCTTTTCCAGATATTCCTAAAGCTACACATTTCTTTAAAGCATCTAAATAATGTCTCATAGTAAATTTAGCTTTTTATTTTCAAATTTTCAAATATTTTCAGAACTAAAAATATATAACTATAACAAAGCACAACAAGGTACTTCTGAATATATTTTGTAAAAATTGGCCCGTTTAGTGGCATTGCAAATTATTTGCGTTCAAAATAAATCCCTTTTAATAACTAACCAATTCAGAAATTGTTGATAATATCATAACTAGACCGTTATGGCTAAGGCAATCTGATTGTATAAGACAAGTGTGACTAAAATAAATATACGACATTTCAAGCTGTAATGGAAATATGTGTTATACCTTTGCAGAATTGTGCATCAGGCTCATTGTTCTATTTGTCAGTATCCTTGAATACAAATGTTCCAAGAATCTGGAAGAAGATATTATAACCCACACAAGATAATTTGGAGAACACAGGATTAGACTTTTTGTTGATCCTGAGCCTAGTTATGCACCTGTATTTACAGACACCCACCAATTAGCACAGCAACATGCTGCTGATTGCAGGTACAGGAAATACTTGTGTTACTGACAGTTAAAAGTGATATGAACAGACCAGTTAAATAAAATAGGAATCAAGATAATAAGGGAGAGTATGATTTAAGATATTTCTGAAGGTCATAACTCCCACAAACCATATTTAAGCGAACAACTGGTGTGTTATGATGGCTAATCTCGAGGCCTTTTTTAACGCAGACTGGCTTTTTCTTTCTTTTAGAATGTTTCTCATCCCATCACTAGAAGAGAAAATACAAATGGAGGCAAATTGCATGAATCAATAGGGTGGGGGACTATTTAGATATCATCACTACCTTGCCCAATATTTTTAGAGGTCTCTGCCAGTAACTTTCAGACAATCCAACCCATCAAGTGTAACATTGCAAACGTAATTATAAACTTTCAGACAATCCAACCCATCAAGTGTAACATTGCAAACGTAATTATAAATAATAATAATATTAATAATATTAGTAAACTGTATTTATATTGCGCCAACATAATACACAGCGATGTATATTAAGTAAGGGTTGCAATTGACAGAGGGATACAAACAATGACACAGGAGGAGGAGAGGGCCCTGCCCAAATAAGCTTACAATCCTAATTTTCAGTTTAATTTACATTATTATAGTATAAGCAAAACCCTTTAATATATATATTATCATAATTAATATTTTTACAAAGTTTTGAATATTTTGTGTTCCTTTCAAACTAACAACTGGTATTGAATTAATACCTAGTAATTTTGAAATAAAGGCCCTTCCTGTAATGGGGTGACAACACTCTGTCCCAGTCTCCCAACTGCTTTCTATCGTGTGTTTCCAGTCAACACTATAAGTAACTGCACCATTGGTCACTGCACAAACATGTCCTACTCTTTGAACAATAGTGAAGCCTGTCCAAACTTGAAGGGTTTAATCATCAAAAAGTGATATTTTATTTACAGAAGCAATCTGTTAAATCAAATCATTGGCTTATATCTCTTGGGCACTTCAGCTGCAGGATCTCTACATCACAGTTTCTGAATCTATTTTACCTGCCACACGAGACATGTTGCCAAGTGTTCCCATTACTCCCATTAAAACAGTAAGTGTTGAACCATCTTGTAACAACCATCAAAAAACCATCAGAGGACCTTAATCACAGAGCCCCCTTAAATTTTTTGTTGGCTTGTCTGAGAGCAATATTTTAAACATCAAACTACTTACTGTGAAAAACAGAGGACGGAGCTAAAAGACCGATGGGCTGTTATATGTCATGACCAAAACAGGTAAGTGAACAACGAGAAAACACAGAGATGGATGGACGTCTGGCTACAAGAATAGCAGAACATTTAGGGTACAGAAGTTACATAAGGGGATTAGGTGTGTGGGTGCATGTATGCATGTGTGTATTTATGCATGTGTGTATTTACAGTATGTGCATGCAGTGTGTATATATAACTGTATGCATTGTACATGTATGGCTGTATGTGTATACAACGCATGCATTGCGGTACAGTGGAGTTGTGTTCCAATAATAAATTGGGGTTAGTAAAATGAATGTATAAATGCACAATGATACAAATCAGAGTAAATTCAAGTTTTATGCTCCCAATGAAAGCTTAATTTGACCACACCAATGTTTGTCGTAGGTTAGGTCCTTAGGTTATTGCTTCCCTTAGCTATGCCTGGATCACAATCAATGAAGAAGACATATCTAGAATAGAGCATGCGATATAGCTAATATATGTGTAATCTTAGAATTATTGAGTAAAATTGGGGTCATTAAGAATAAGACACGGTTTTACTAGATTACAAATATAACCCATCACATTATGTTAATAACCTGGCAAAGCCTATTGTAAAAACGTTTATGAGCTTTTTAGTGGAATATGCAATAAGTATAGGCAACGTAAAGCTTTATGGAGAGAAGAAAGAGAGAAAAGAGATTTTTTTTTGGCTTCTTGTTCCTCTTTTTCTTTTATCCATATGATGTATTGCGGTTGGCAGTAAATCAGAAAATCTTTTCCAAAACATATATGGGAACATCCCACTATCTATACTTTGTACTTTAAACCAACGTAAAGCTTTACTAAAACTGGGAATGGGACACTGAGACACAATAAGGTAAAGAACATATAATTCATGTTGAGGAAGT
Source organism: Pyxicephalus adspersus (assembly GCF_032062135.1). Classification (NCBI taxonomy): domain Eukaryota; kingdom Metazoa; phylum Chordata; class Amphibia; order Anura; family Pyxicephalidae; genus Pyxicephalus; species Pyxicephalus adspersus. The sequence continues at coordinate 105,980,994 of NC_092859.1, forward strand.
GATTTAATAAATTATTTTTATTATTTTTTTAATTGATATGTATCTGCTCTAGTTAAAACCAACCTCACCTAAATCTATGAGAAAAAAAATCTGAACCCCCTGTGCATTAGATGTTTCAGAACCCTACATTTAACAGGCTCTTTAGGGCAAAATCATAAAGTCAGTTATAGTAACAACCCTTAACTAATTGCTTACACTGCTCCACTGTTCTATTCTTTCACCAGAATCAAAAGTCCAAACCCTGTTAATACTTGAATGGTGTCCAAGCAATTTTAACTACTTTTTTTAAATCATCAGCCCTATTGAGTGGCTGCTGGGGCCCTGTATCCTGGGAGGAATAGAGATGCTACTCATAAGACCTGAGTATTTACCAGGGGCTCTTATAAAGCAATAGAGAGGTAGAAGCAGAGGCAGAATAAGTATCAGTGGGTGGGGGGATGGGTTTCTTACAAAAGAATCTACCATGTAGGGTCAGAGTGGCAGATTTTAAAGAAGCTGTCATGAAAAAATATAGTAGCTTTCATTTTATTTTCCGCATCTCTGGAAAAGTAAGTTATCTGACTGTTGTGCTATCCTGCCTCAGTCACTGACAAAGTACAATTATGCATATCAAGAAAAAAAAAACAGACATCCTCCTTTAGATAATTGATGCAAGTCTAGGACTTAAAAGAACGAAAAAATGAAAACTGGACACTTTTACATTCCAATATTCAAACACTCCCTTCAAAGCAGATAGATTCTGAAGCATGCATTAATTGTGTGTACCGGGACCTCTATGTTGCTGCCCAGTTGCACTTTAAAAGCACTTGCTGGGTAAGCCATGGCTTTGCTATGTCAGCAATCCAGCTACAGCATAGCTAACCATTATTTCCCTTAATAACTACAAAGCCTTGTCTGTTAAGGTCATGGTGTTGTTACATAACTACACATAAAAATGTAATTTGGTCTGCCAATTCTTATTGATGTGTGTCAGATGATTATTAATTCATTATATTTACCCTAGTGAAGATGTCCTTTGGGCCATTACACAGTTAGGAACAAACTGATGCAGGATTCATCTGCTGTATCTATGTAATATTCATCTACTTTGAACTGTGGAAATAACTCCCTAGAGCCTTAATAAATGTAGGACATTCCTGCCAATTACCATAATGTCTTAGTGACGAACTAAGTCTTATTTCTTTACAAAATAGAAATTATTTGCCAAAACATAGATTTCAGCAATTCCTTATTACATAAAGTATAACATGCAATTGGTCATCAGTGAGGACTTTAGTTGCATTAGATGAAAAACTGTGTACAATCTTTTGACAGAGTGATCATGGAACCAATATGTTTTATTTGTGTTTTGTATTTAAGTAAAGTTCACAAAACCTTTGATTTTAAAAGTTCAAGAATCTAACAAGGTCAAGAATATAACTAATGCAAAAGTTATAATTATTTTATTAACAAAATACTTTCTTTTTTATGATCTGATATTTACAGCCGCTGTGCATTTGAGAATTGTGCACTCCCTGTCATATCTGATGTACATTTTGTATATTATATAAAGATTTTAATAGAATAAGTCTAAAATTATATGATTTACCTCTACAACATCTACCAAATACATATATCACCTCGCTGTGCATTTAACTACAGAGATACAAATTCTTCCTTATACCTATCAAGACTTAACAATATAAAAATATCTTTTTTGTTGTCTTCCATTAAATATAATTGATCTATATTTATTTGACTGCTAAATGATTACTGAGGACATTTTGTATTACTTCAAGTGATTCATTTGTCAATTGTAGCATAAGCCTAACATGCAATGATGTGCACAGGATGATGCATTTTTAGATTTTTAGCACTAAGCTTTGCATTCAACAGTTGTTCTTAAACAGAATGGTAGAATGCTTGAGTCAATTGTGACTAAGCAAGTGAAAATTATGCAAGTCTGCATTTGTTTCATACGTTCGTCAATATTTTTAATTTTATTAACCAGTAAAAATCCATTTTACAAGCAATGGAAAACATTTTTCAAAGTGATATTATCATTAGTATAAAAAATTGAGGATGAACTTGATGAAAAAATTTCCTGCAATTAAA
>NC_092859.1:105983186-105984238 GCF_032062135.1 Pyxicephalus adspersus
TGGATGTCTGATCCCCTTTTTAGTTTATTTTTTTCTCCACCAACCCGCTTTCAGTACAGAAAAAAGCAGTACTGCAGAGGCCTGTAAAAAGTAATGTGGACTTACATGCTGCATGCATGGCAATCAATCATTGTGGGCAAAAATATGATATGGGTATAGCAGTTCCCCGACATTGTTCATTGATTGTTGATTGATTTTTACAACTTCAGGAACGTACAAGTAATTGAACAAGCATAACCTCCTTCTTATTTGGCAACCTTGCTAAAGTGGCCTGTAACTGCATCATCTTAGTTTACTATGTATTTACAGTTCAATTCCACTTTGCTTTGTGTCATGAACATAGTACATATTGTGCAGGATACATAATTATGCACTATAATTGTAATTATACACTATAAAATGATATTATAATTATTATATATATTATAATATAATATTTAATAATATATTAATAATTAACATATTATAATTTTTGATATAATATTATATATATTTATATATTATTGTAATAATAATTATATTATAATATACAATTATAAATATATTTATAAATATACACTGCATCACAAAAAATAAATATTGTCAGCTACTTGGACTATACTGAATTAGGTGTGCTGAATCAAAATCTGAAGTCCGATTCTGCATAGGACGTCAGGATCTTAAGTTAATTACCCATATAGACGCCATTCGCTACATTCTCTCGTTCCGCAGTTTCTATGTAATCTCTATACATAACTAACTTTTGCCTCAAAGTTCCATGACATTACAAAAATATAGTTTTATGTTGCAACAACATATACAATTACACATAATTTACTTTGTTTAACACTCATGTACACTTCAGAAGTGTTTCAGGCAATTGCTTTTGCGTTTGTGGCTCTCCGCTGTCTCCCACTGCAGAAACCAGCAGTAGTTGCCCATCATGTTGGGGTTGCACCAGCCTTGATATCTTGTTTCCATAACAGAAATGTCCTGGTGGAATCTCTCCTCTTGTTCATCACTCACATCACCCAATTTTGTGCTGTCCAAATCGGAATGTAGGAAATTAAAAT
>NC_092859.1:105984384-105989251 GCF_032062135.1 Pyxicephalus adspersus
TCTGAATGTGGCATCACGCATCAAATTGCGGATTTGGGGACCAACAAAAATGCCTGCTTTCAGTTGACCATCTGTTACAACTTTTCAAAACTTTTCCTTCAGATACTGAAAACCCATATCATCACGATCCATTGCAACAACAAAGTTTTTCATTAATCCAAGTTTAATATGAAGTGGCAGGAGGTAAACTTTCTGTGGATCAATGAGTGATTTATGTTTCACATTCCAGTGGCCAACAGTGTGTTCAGGTCTGGGTGGCCATTCTTTCACTTAGTAATTGTTGCTGTCATCATGACATATATTTTGTATATCTCAATTGCAGGCCAAGGAGTGCCACCACCTTCAGGTCACCACAAACGTTCCACTAATTAATCAATTTCAAAGTGACCACCATGGATTCGTTTATGTGTCTTTCATTCCCTCGGCATGAGCAAGAGGAACAGAAGGTTTTTTGTTACCTTTATACAGCAATACAGCTTTCAACTTGCTTTGCTCTCGTCTATGAACAATCTCCACTGCTCTGGTATGTATTCTCAACCTAACTCATCAACCGACCACTCGCGTCGGTACAGAAGCAAATGTAATTTTCCAGCTTGTAATAACTTGCGAAGTTTGTGTGACAATCAGGAAAGTGTGAAGTTGTCGTTCCTTTTTGTAGTCAATTCCACCCCTTTTTCTGGGGGCTAACAGTTCAGACTTCTCCTCTGACAAAGACAGGTCCCTTACTAGATCATCTAAATCTGATTGGCATAACATTCATTAACATCGACATCATCCTACTGTTTCTCATCCGACATGTCACTGTCTGCATTCTCTGCATCATGCGGCACTGGCTTCAAAGCAGATTCATAATCAGGATAGACTATTCTTGACAGTCTTTTTCGAAAACCCATCAATTTAACTCATACAGAAGTAGCAGTCCGAGTGATGGTCTTTTGGCTCACACCAAACTAAAGGCACAGCAAAAGGCATTTTTTTCCTTTTCCCATTCAACTATTGTTTTAGGCCAATGCAGATATGAGGTGCCCAGCTTTTATCCTGATCTCCAATTTCACATCCAAAGTAATACTTGTAAGCAAATCTTACCCTCTTGGTTATTTTCTTGCGTTGATCACATGGGGTATATTTGCCACTAATGTAGCAGTTGTCCAGTTGATTAACACAGCTGCGCCTACTCATCTTTAGCTCAAAACAGACTCACTATGGCCTATTGGCCTATCCAATAAGATGGTTTCGCACTAGAGATAAGCTCTTGGTCCATCACGTCATACCTATCACTGCTGGACCATGCATGTCACCAGGGGACAAGCTTCAGCTGAGGCGGCAGCAGGTATAATGGTAGCTGCAACTGTTATAATGTTCCCATGTAAAAATACATTACCCAATCCCCGAACATTTGAAAAGTTATAGCACACCTATACCTTAAAATCTGTACGTGATAGGCAAATTCTGAGTTCAGATTTCAAATCAGCACACTCGATATCATGTAAATCACAAGTGTTATTCCCAGTAGCAAAATCGTTGTTGTGTAGTGTAATCATTTACCGAAACCCCCTGTGCAGATTTGTAAAATACCCCAGTATAGTTAAGCAAAAATAAAGGGATGGGGAATATACCAGACAGAAATAGAGAATATAAATATAAATATTCTTATAAAAACATATAAAAATACAAAATAGCTTTCACCTGCATAATTGAGGAGTAAAAATCAAGCTTTCTGCCAAGTCAATAACCATTCAAACAGCTATTACCAGTTTGTAGCCATTTTAAAGCACTAGCTGAACCTAGCCAAGGGAGGTACTACCTTTTCAGTATTATGAGTTTCTATAAAAGTTAGTATTGTTAGAAAAAAAGAAGAAAGTAAATTACACAGTCTGCATTCAATTAAAGTGCATAAAAGAATTCAGTCTTCTGAGAAAGCAAGGTAGTAGAGTGAACACTAATCAGCTTAACGCTTCCCTGTCAGTGTTAGCTGTCAATTCTCATCTATGGGCGTTTGCTGAAAATACCTTTCCTTTTCCAATTGCTAATTACTTGCAGTAGAAATAGATTCTTCTAAACACACACAAGCTGAGCATCTGAACATTTGTCACAAGATGCAATCAAATTTACACTCCGGAAAATCTTCTCAACCATTCTGTAGTATGTCAATTAGAATGGAAAAAATATCTAAGTGGACTAGAGGCTTGGTTGTGAGTAATGCTATATATGTTGTAAGATTAAAGACCTAGGTAGAAATTATAGAGAATATCCAAAAAAACAGATAGTTAACATTTATTTTCTAGTTTGTCATTTGTGGTTCTGTCCAGCTGGGATTGTGATTAACACACATCTGCCATACTTCACAGGAAAGAACACATCTATGTGCTGGATATGCAACAAATTTGTAGGTCTATTGAACAATGATTTTTGACCTACATATTGATTAGTGCAAGGCTAACTAGGCAATTGAGTTTTCCACATTTTTATCATTACAGGTTTGAAGCAGACCTAATGTTAAAAATTGACTTTAGGTTTAGTGGCCCACCTTGAGGATGCCATTAAAACTGCCCCAAACCCAACTTAATTCTAACCTGTGGGTTGTGGAGTGTGTGCATGAGTTCAGAAGGAATACCATGGGAAACCCACAGTAACACTATAGTATTTGGGATGGGACATAGGTGAAAGTCCCTCATTTCAGATTTCCCCTAAAGATACACCAATGGAGGTCATCAATTCTCTTTAGGGCCTCTTTCTAACAGTATGAACACAGGAACATATCTCCTATCAGAATGTCATTTCTGTATCAGATAAGCCATTTGACCCCAGAAGTACAATGTTTCAGTTGTGCTATTTGATATGTCAAAAAAAGTGCTGGCAGGTGTCCTTAAACTCAGGATCAGGCAGATAAGTGTATAGTACTAGACCAAGAATCATTCTACTAGGCCTATGGCTGCATACACACGTTAAATTCTTAACTTCATTGTACCATTGTCGTTCATTCGTCTTTCAGTGTTTTGTAATTGGAAACCCACGTAAACACGGGGAGAATCTGCAAACTCCATGCAGTGTCATGGCCGAGGTTTGAACCTGGGACCTAGCATTGCAAAGGCCAGAGTGCTAACCACTGAGCCACCATGCTGCCCAACATTTTTTTTTGACTAACTTTTTGAGTGTTGCAGACAGCCCAGTGACTTTGAATATTTCACTGTTATTTATTTTGTTTTATGATGTTGCTTAGTCTTTTGCATTATTGAACACTGCAAAAGAGTAAGCCAAATTTCCAAATGCTTTAAAAGGAAATTGTGGAACCTTGCCTCCGAAACACTATTTATAATACCTGTCTGAAGTGGCAGCAGGTGAGTCAAATAGTGCTTAAAGGACAAAGACACAGAGAGCAAAAAATACTTGATCCAAAAGATCAGTGAGGCAGGAAGTTAATTAAGTTTGAAATTAATATTGATATAAGTATCTATAAGAATGGGTAGTACCTACTATCATCCTATCATTTTATTAAATCTAAATCTTGACAGATTAACTGTTAGGTGTATAACATACAACTGTACTGCTTCCAAGTGCTGTGAAATGTGCCAGCATGCTAACAATTAATAACTATAAGGTGGCAATAACTTAAAATGAGTGAGAGTCCTCACCTTCACCACTCAAAAAACTAAGCGTTCAGCAGAACTGCTGAGAGCAGAGTAATGTCAGAAAGCAACACTATTTCATGAGATCTTTTACAGCAAATTTAGCAGGAACAGAACACTTTTCTTAGTAACAGACGATAGGTGTTGGGAAAGACAATAATTGATGCAATTATCTGAGGCAGCAGCACTCAGGAAAAGCTAACAGTTCAAGTGTCACTAATCTTAAAAAAAGTTTATATCAGATTGTAATAAAACTTGAAGATTATTTTTTTTTAATATGTTTAGGAACAATACACAGCACCTTCACAGACACATACTACTACATAGGTTATAGTTATGAAAAGAATATATATATATATATATATATATATATATATATATGGAAAACGACAACACAAATATAAAAAGTATGTTATAATAATACATAATACATGATGGCCAATATTTTTAGTGAACATACTCCAAAATTGTACAAAAATATGTCTTTACCACTCAATTCTTTAGATAAGATTAGATATCATAAATGGTATTTTCATAAAGTGATCTTGATGAACTTACTCCATATATGCACAAAAAAAATCTAAATTTAAGATTGCTGTTATTTGTTTAAGCCTCAGTTTCAAGCTATACACTAAAATCTACAAGCCACATAAGTTTAAAAAGATCACCTACTTTACTTATTGTTAGGTGGATCGGATGCATACAATTTACTAATAAAATTTAATTCTTTTTTTCTGATAGGTTGGGTGTGTGCTAAGAATGGATATGATTCTCACTGAGTACCAACCAGGTACAGTTAGGTCCATAAATATTTTGAAAGAGACAATTTTTTTTCCAATTTTGGTTCTGTACATTATCACAATTAATTTTAAATGAAACAACTCCAATGCAGTTGAACTGCAGACTTTCAGCTTTAATTCAGTGGGTTGAACAAAAAGACTGCATAAAATATGAGGAACTAAACCTTTTTTTTAACACAATCACTTCATTTCATGGGCTCGAAAGTAATTGGACAAATTAAAAAGGTGAAAAGGTGAAATGTTAATTTCTAACCCTTTGCTGGCAATGACAGCCTGTAGTCTTGAACTTATTGACATCACCAGATGCTGGGGTTCCTCCTTTTTAATGCTCTGCCAGGCCATTACTGCAGCAGCTTTCAGTTGCTGTGTGTTTGTGGGCCTTTCTGTCTGAAGTTTAGTCTTCAACAAGTGAAATGCATGCTCAATTGGGTTCAGATCAGG
>NC_092859.1:105989579-106054286 GCF_032062135.1 Pyxicephalus adspersus
AAGGTTGATCTTGGTTGCATCTGTTCAAAGAATGTTTTTCCAGAACTGCGCTGGATTTATTAGATGTTTTTGAGCAAAGTCCAATCTAGCCTTTCCATTCTTGAGGCTTATGAGTGGCTTGCACCTTGCAGTGCACCCTCTGTATTTATTTTCATGCAGTCTTCTCTCTACGGTAGACTTGGATATTGATACGCCTACTTCCTGGAGAGTGTTGTTCACTTGGTTGGTTGTTGTGAAGGGGTTTCTCTTCACCATGGAAATTATTATTATTATTAAACAGGATTTATATAGCGCCAACATATTACGCAGCGCTGTACATTAAATAAGGATTGCAAATGACAGACTAATACAGGAGGAAAGGACCCTGCCCCGAAGAGCTTACAATCTAGTAGCTTTCAATGATTCTGCGATCATCCACCACTGTTGTCTTCCATGGACGTCAGGTCTTTTGGCGTTGATGAGTTCACCAGTGCTTTGTTTCTTTCTCATGATGTACCAAACTGTAGATTTTGCCACTCCTAATATTGTAGCAATTTCTCGGATGGTTTTTTTTTGTTCTTGAAGCTTAGGGATGGCTTGTTTCACCTGCATGGAGAGCTCCTTTGACCGCCTGTTGTCGGTTCACAGCAAAGTCTTCCACATACAAGCACCACCCTCAAATCAACTCCAGGCCTTTTATCTGCTTAATCGATATTGACAAAATGAAGGAATTGGCTTTAGCTGAGTAAATTGTCCAATTACTTTTGAGCCCCTGAAATGAAGTGATTGTACTAAAAAAAGGCTTTAGTTCCTCACATTTTTATTAAAGCTGAAAGTCTGCCGTTCAACTGCATATGAGTTGTTTCATTTAAAGTTAATTGTGGTATTGTAGGGAACCAAAATTAGAAAAAAGTTGTCTCTGTCCAAGTATATATCGACCGAACTGTATGATCTAAATTGTTCATATTTACCTTTTAGTGGTCAAGCAGGAGCAACTAGTCAGAGCTGAGGGGGACCCAAGAGATTACCTCTCCTGAAAGTTTTCCAGGGAAATACATTGGGTGATTTCTCAGTATAAGAGCAATGTTCAGCAGCATGGGCAGCAGGAAAGGTAAAAATGTACACTTTTCTTTACAGGTATGCATCTGTTGCCAGGTCACTTTAAATCAAGCTGTATTTTTTATCTTCTATGTAGAAGATTAGATTAGGCTAGTCTGTGGGTATAACACAGATGTTAAATCTGCAAGTCTTGTCTAATAATTAACCAGCAATATATCAGGTTATCCTAGCAACCTTGGAATGAACATGCAGGTTTCCAGCTATAAAATACATCATAATAGACATGTTAAATTCAACACCTAATTGTGATATGGAAATTAAATTATACAAAAATAGATTTTCATGGAACCCTGTAACAGACACACACATTTTTCTTTCTTTTTATAGAATATTCTGAAACTTGGAAGGCTGATACAATCCCTAGATTTTGGTAGCTAGCTGTTACCAAACTGTATCATTGCAGTTATATCGAGCAACAGCATGGGGCTGAGTTCTCTTCAAAAGGAAGAACAGATTAAAGATCTTCTCGTGTTTATCCTGCTTTCAGGGATCAGTGGGAAATGATTTAACTCTAGTAGCAGCCTATCTTTTACAATAACTTCATGATAACAAAAACATAGGGATAATGTTTGAGCTGATAATAAGCCACCACTAGCATGCAACATTTGCAGCATATTTCTTGCTAAAATAAAAAAATCATGCTTAAGGAATTACAGTTTACAATATACATTTTGACCCAAATTAATAATATTGCAGGTAAACATTAGAATGCCTTTTGTAGTCAGGAAGGAGCTTTCATTGGACATTGATGGTGTGTAGCAATGTTGTCAGGGCTTAGCCCCAAGGTAAGCAGAACTGATCACTTTGTATCAGTAGGATCTGAGGGTCCCACACGGAAACCTTTCTGGAGTCTTTAGCCAGCAATGACAGCCATGCTACACATGCCTCCATATATAAAGCTTTACCAGGCTCCTGACCCCTAATCTGACAGCAATCACCATTTATTATTCTGCTAACTTTTGGCACTAGTGGGTACCGGTTTCACCAAGCCCTAGGTATACCTGTTACGGAGGAGTTAAACCCTGCACAACCTTTATTTCCAAATCTTAACATGTTTTGCCTTGCCTTAGGCTGCATACACACACTCAATTATTGTCATTGGAAACAATTTTATGATTGTTTCTAGTGACAAAAGACTGAAAGAAAAATGAACGTGAGAAGGACATACAGCATTATTTTGTTTTATGGGGAGGGGAAGGGGTACAATGAGCTAGTGCACCCTGCTGGGATATACTCCCTTCACTTCTATTGCGATCGTTCATCATCTGTCCTTCATGGATCTGTCAGGGTGGATCTGTCAGGGCGGTGAGTGACCTCTGTTCACATGCCTGAGACGAGCGCAACTGTTTGTATTGGGTGAGAATCAAAGCCTTAGTTGAACTTGAAATATTTATATCTCACAAACACAATTTTAGTGAACCTTATAGGAGATAAAGGCCTCATTTTCTGTTATGCGGATTATAATTGTGCAAGATTGTTTTGAGTTAAAGCATGACACTAAAGGCTAAATGTTTTTATTCTAATAAAAAATAGTGCACTGCATGATAACTGTTTTCTACATTTCAAGGTGGGATTGAGTAAAGCTGGTCACATAATTCACAGGTTTTGATGTTCTGACGGGAACTTTGAGTTTTCTCTTGAGTCTTGAGTGTTGATTTATCATAGATGGAATTAAATAGCTCAACAACCATACATGCTGCTGCCTTTCTTGCTCTCATATTCACTGAAGTAAAATGGCAGTCTGCGCAGAAGAAATAAGTATGGTCATCTAAGAAAGCTACTGCACTAAACAAAGGCAGGAGCTTAATCATGCTTGTTTCTCCACAGTCCTTGTCAATATTTCTACAGATATCAAGTTCACTTTCTAGAAAAGCAGGATCTGATATCAATAGCGATGTTTATTTGTATAAAAATGAAATGTGATCCTAAAAGCAAGGTGGAATTGTTAAACTCTGTATCAATGATATTTAGAGATGTCGGTCTTACCAGGTATATATGATATATTTAAATGTGATAACAATCTGTATAATAAAGAAATCAAACATACCAAATGTAAAATATATGCAGCTCTAATGCACCCTATAAATATGCTGGGATTTGTAGCATTAACTACCGTGGAGAGCATAAGAAAAGGATAATTATAGAAAAGATTAACATTTCAGTACGCTTATCTTAGAATTAGTGTATGTCAGAACAGCTTTAATCTGAAAAGCTGAATGCTGCAAAAATTCAAAGCAATTCAGAATAATAATGGACTTTTATGAGCATTAGAAAATTATTCTCAACTGTTACACGTAGGAGTGGTGCAATTTAGATATGGAAAAAAATACTGGACCATGTTAGAGAAGTAATTAAAGCAACTTCAAAGTCTAGGTTATGGTGGGCACATTCACTTGAAAGTAAGTGAACCAAATCTGAAGGATTATTCATCTTTACAACAGTTTGCTCTGCTGTCATTTGAGATGTCAGGACTGCCATCATCGTGCAATGGTCCAATAAGGTTATAGCTGAACTCCCAGCAAAGAACTCAATACACAGATGAAATACATACAGCAGAGGTTTCACCTGTCAAAAGTGTTCTAATTCAGTCCATTGTTTGCTAAAATGTATCTGGCTTCATTACACAGCACAGCCAAGCAGATGACTCCACTTTTTCTGTTACAAGAAGAGATTGTGTGTCCTCTCTCTATGCTAGCCTAATCTTTGGACAATGAAAAAGCAGCAAGAGACTGATGAGACCATGTGACTGCTACTTTTGTACACTCTTCCTATTGCTATATTTTATATCATAACAGTTGCATGTAGCATACCTGAATGGCTGACCCTCCTCTTAGTGCTGATGTTTAGGAGGAAAGTGTGCAGGAGGCCGATATCAACTTAAATTTAAGTACTTACATTAGCTACATAAAAACAATAAATTTAATTATCTTTATTTGAATACTAAGCTGCATTTTATACCAGGAGCTCACTTTTAAGCTCTACAAATGCTAAAAACACTACATATTTCAGCCCAGATCCTGAATGTTCAAACACAAACATTTATCAAAATAAATAAACCTAATAAACTGCCACTCTTTATAATTCCAATTAAAACACAAAGTACTGATTCTAATGAGAACCTGTTACATTTGGGATTGTATTTGTTTAATATACTTTCCCTACAAAAAACTCCCTAAGGTTCTGCAAAGATTAGAATGTAAGTTGAATATTACATTTTAAAATTGAGAGGTGGATATCTGTTCTTTTCCCCAGTGACCCTCTTGAAAGTGACACGGTGGGAGTCCCCAGTTTGGATTAAAATAAGATTTTAAGATTAAGAGCGAAGTGTGAGACTTTTTCCTCCTGTGATTCACTGATTGCTTGTCTTTTTTCCTACCTGTTACAGCTGTGCCTGGGGAGCCAAGAATGGTCTGTAAATACTGCCGCCAGCAATCATTGCTGAACTATTCTTTACAAGTCAGCTAAATCTCCTTTAAACGAACCAGAAGTCTAGATGGTTGTGCCAAAAAGAAAGAACACTGGTGAGCCAGGAGCCTAACTTAATGTTTTATTTTTTCCAGTGCAAATGTTTAATATTAGGATAGGCTCGTTTCCTGTTTCCTGTTGGTAAAGTGCAACACAAAAAATAAAAATGTGCCACAATAATTGTGGAGATCATTAAATAAAACATTGAAAAACAATTGGTAGACAAGAAACACTGAGTTTGTCAACCTAAACAAGAACGTTTAAGGCAAGATTGCCTGAATTATTTCAATGAAATCTGAAGACTTAAAAACACACAGTGGTGTGGTTTTACCACCTTTTTCTTCCTCTAGAAATCCACCATTTCTATGTCAAGATTGGCATATGCACCAAACATGGAAGAAATACCATTCTTTTGGGAAAAGATATCTGTGGTAATGAACTCAAAGATTACATACACTTATAGCATATCTAAAACCTAATTGGAAGGCATTTTCTTTAGCAAAGCACTGTTTATTAAACCTTTGCGTTTATTATCTTGTAAATGTTTGTTGATTTCCTCCAACCAGTTTCAGGCGGTTTGTATGCACTGTCTCCAGTTTTGGCTGCATATCATTAACATCTTTTTACAAACTTTTTTCGCCCAAAGGAAGCACTAAAATAATGTTCAGGTCTCATGGAACCCCTGCAAAGATACACCCATTGGAAACATGCCCTTTACATTGATGGTCAGTGTGAAAAACAGCTCTGTTATGTTGATCCAAACTCATTCCTTAAAAATGTGTATTTGCAACCCCTATTTATTGTACAGTGCTGCGTAATATGTTGGCGCTATATAAATACTGTTTAATAATAATAATTAATTTCTTTGCAGCAATGTTTTTGCAGCAATTTTTTTTACATTTCATGTACAGACCCTTTGTCTTTGTTTATTTTGCTATTATACACTAACGTCTCCTTAAGTATTTCTTTATTCAGGTTCTTTTTTATTTTAACAAAAACATTCATAATGTTTAGTTTTAATTAATTAACAGAATGATTATTATTTATTTCCTTTAAAATGTATAATACTTTGCCCAGACAAATTTTCATATGGTTTTGCTGATAAAAAATAATTACTTAATTGGTTACTGCATCTGTTAATTTTCCTGTTAAGCAAAAGACTACAGTGATAATAATTTATTCCTAATACAATGGTGCATGCCAATAAAAGAACTAAAAAGGCATGAGTTTTAGTGCGTTTATGGATGTAAAAGTTATGGTAGGTAAAATTGATTCTAAAAAACTAAATGAAAAAATGAAATGACAGGATAGCTTTCTACTGTCCTGCATAAACCAGAACACATTTATTGGATATTTGTTTATATATAAATTAGATAAAACAAAGTTTAAAGCAACAGATAGTATTTTGAGGATAAACCCAAAGGATTGAGACATTGGGCATTAACAAAGCTCTCCAAGCCTGGAGAGGATACACTTTCATCAGTGAAGCTGGGTAATCCAGTAAACCTGAAATGGATCAGGTCCAGGATTGAAAACATTTGCTAACACATAGCAAACCCATTCCAGGATTGCTGGATCATCCAGTTTCACTGATGAAAGTGTATCCTCTCCAGCCATGGAGAGCTTTAGAAAAACAGGACCAGTGAATATGAAAATATATTAAATTCAAAAAATAAATCTTTTAAAATGTTGTTTAGTACTTAAAGTAATAATAATAGAATTTAGAGTCATGCATTAGCATCAAATGACAATGGTTTATCTATCCAGAAAGTGTGGGAGCACCCACCCATCTTGTGCTACAAAGAATTCCTCTTGGTACACACATATTATAAAATAAATTAAAACTCCAATATTGAGGTTCACTCATAAATGCTATGTGCTCCAAATGTGTGCAGACATTTGTGCTCTTTAAAACCTAAAGGAAGCATGCAATTAGTGAAGTCAGTAGGAAATCAGTACTCCTAATCCGTATACTTGTTGAAGACCAATGACTCAGAAAGCATTGATGCCAGGGATCAGCAAATCAGTCAGGCAACTAATTTTGCCTAATGTAGAAAATTTAAACAGTACAGTTTTTCCATTAAGGAAATAATATGATTTCCTCAATGTTTAATATGTTTACTGCAAAGACCAAGTGATGTTGTCACTGGAATGTTTTATTTATTAATTTTAATATCGTGTTGAAAAGCAGGAAAGTGGGATTCAGGGAAAACAAAATATAGGAATACATTTCAGCTTTAAACCATTTCAAATTGAAACTTACAGGGTGAATTTAAAACAGGCAAACATTGGCATTTAGGATCCATTTTCTATCCTTTTCCTTTGCATGCTTAAGCGGTTTAGCTGTTATTTAAAATAGCATTTTGTTAATTTATCTTCCTGTGGTTACTATGAATCAATTGAGACATATTTCTTGTTACTTAATTGTATATAAAACTGTTACTGCTGATTGTGATTATACACAAGCCAGATCAAAGTTATGCACTGTGTCGCCCTATGTGCTCTAGCTGATATATCTGTACTACCAATGAACTAAAATTCTAATTAAAACATGCCTCTGTTGCATTTTCATGGAGAATAAAAGCTATAATTCCCTTATACTATATACTAAAATTTTATTTTTACTCTTCTGTCTACATGCCTTTTGACACTGTACAAATACAGTATCAGTACACACAGAACCAACAAGAAACAAAAGAAGAGAATAAATATATACACTGATAAATAAGGGTACAAACTACAAGTTAAGGGATGTAAAGCCAAAAACTGAGGAGGGAGCAGTGTGTGCTTTGTTAGAAAAGAAAGCAATGACGGATAAATGACTGTAAAATAGTAACCTAACAGATTTTTTGCTAAAAAGGTAAGTTTTGAAAGCCTGCATTAAAGGTATAAAACCCCAAAAACAAAATCCTAATATATTGCAGCTTACCAGTCATTATATTATGTGGGTGCATTAGTTCTGTCAGCAGGCATCAACAGTTAAGTGCTGTCTGTGATTCTTTTTATTATATTATACTAAACTTTAAGAACAAGATTTCATGGGTCTACCCCACTTCTTCTGGGTCTAAACAGCACCATCACAAAGGTTTAACAAAATGGTAAGATATCTGTAAGACTACGTTCAGACCTGTGGTGGAAGCAGGCAGTTCCATGTGGCTGCTGGAGGTGTGCACCTTGCTGGTCGCTTGGCTGCCCACACCACTCCACTGCTTCCTGAAGATCCAGCCGTTGCACAATATATAGGCAGCACTAAACCACTTACTGCCATCCTCATTTATTCTCTATTGACTACATGTAGCGACCGATCTGAGGAAGCAGCAACTGCACTAAATTTCCAGTCTGAACATAGCCTTCGGGAAACAATCTCTGCATGAAAAAAATAATAAAAGTGAGAAAATTAATCATAAATGCAGAGAAGTTGGCTCTGAGATGGAACGGAGAAAAAAGAAAGTCACAGGAATGAGAATGGTCATTAACCTATTTGATATTAAACTGGAAAGCTGAGATCCACATTCAGTCCATTATCTTTTGTGTCAAACAACACACTTCTTTTTCTAGGATGACACATAAGGAGTCTTGTATGTAGGAGCATTCAAAAGCGGCTGGAGTGGGAGAGAGGAGAAGGTCATTTACAGAAGAGAGTTTGCAATTGTGAGGGTATCTTGAAATTGACAAGGAAATATATAAAGGGATCAGATTGTAGAAAGTTTCATAAATTAGCTTGAAGTCTTAGTTGATTTATCTGAATGGGTTGCAGCCAGTGGATAGATTGTAGGAGTAAAGCAAAATTTTAGGAGGAGAGAGGGAGATAAACACAGCTTGGATTTATTCTGTTTTCGGTCGACCAATTACTGATATAATGCATTGGCTATCCACCAATCCAGACTTTATTAACCCAAAGCTCACTGTGCAGCCTAGCTCCACTCTACTTTTAAATTATATATTCCTTTACCTGATAAAAAAAAATTACTAGCTGTTAAAACTTTTCTGGTCATTACCATGACAAAATAACAATTAAGAAAACAAATTCTTTCTCATAGGCTCATTGTTAAACCTACAATCAACATAATAATATCAGTAAATTCTACATTATACTATTAATATAAAAATCGGCACCAGCAATTGACCGAGGAGATGTAAGTTTAGTTCCTTTTTAAGAATTCAAAGCTATCTTTCTGGTACACAAGGCTTATGCGTTACCTTCTGCCATAGATCCTAAAGTACATGCCTGATTTTTGTTTTGTGTATATGACACCTGGCCATTGAAGATGGCCAAAGATTTCAAACACAGAATACCAGGAAAAGATGACAACAGCCACAATGGAGCAACAAAAACGTTGGGACCTTGGGTCCTGGCAGGAGATTTACTCCTGTTTTACGTTTGTGTGTAAAAATAAAAATGCTAATTAATATGTACAGCAGAAATCCAGCAAGCCTGTTATAAAAATAGTGGCTGAAAAGAAGGTAATGATTACTTAATTGCTTTAACCTTTCCTTTGTAGTTATCAGAAGATGACAGCTTCTAAAAACACAAACAAAATCTACTGGTAAGAGCATAAATTCCAATAATGTAAAAAGAATATTTTAGTAGTATGCTGATCGGGTTACTTATGTAACAGTTCATTATTTAAACATGTTGCTGTAAGCTATATTTGCTTGTTATCCTACGTTTTCACAGTTTTTTTTTATTAGGGCAAATTTTAGTAAAAAAAAAATGTGGTGAACCACAAACCTTAATACCCATTTTCAATTTTTAAGTTATTGAAGGAAGCTAGATGTTAAGGGAACCTATTTGGGATATAGGTATTATTCTATAAGGAACAAGAATGATGTATTGCTTCAGTCATCTTGATTAGTCATTTTAGCATGACCAATCAAGATGGATGAAAATCTCAAACCCAGAATTAGTCCGGGTAAAGATGTCAGGGCCAGCCATGGAGTAGCTGATTTTTTTTTACCAAATTGCAGTCAGGCAGTTATGATTTATTTACTGCAGAAAGCAAATATTGATATGTGTAAACAATGCATTACCAGAGCATAAATAATGAAATAAATGTGTGAAAGGCTGCCTTTATACTACAAGTGGAAATGTAGAGGTAAGCCTGGTACTAAAGGCTACTTAGTATAAAAGTTGCCCTCAGTAATGGTAAGTATTCTGAGTTTTGCAGATGAGACAGGAATACGTCAACAGTGGAGAAGTGAAGATGAAATGGGGGTAAACCATGCTAGAACCGTTCCTATAAGGGTTGGAAATCTGAAGATGCAACAGTAAAGAAGGAATAAATAAAATGGTGAATGTTCTACATGTAAAAAGGAAGAATCCTGGTTTTGGTTGACAAGTGGAGAATAAACCGTGTAAGTGTTAGTAAAGTCTTATTTTGCACTTCATTTATTATTTATTGAGTGAAGTTTTAAAGGTGAAAATGTCTCATTTGACATATCATGCTTTATTTAAAGTGAGAGGTTATCATCCTACATGGCCTGTTATTCACCATCTGCTTCGTCCATTGATGTGGATGACTGTCTTTTACTTCTATAGACAGTTTTCTAGTTTTTTATTTTTTTTTTGGACCTTTTAAGGGGAATTTTAACATTGTGGGCCTTTTTATATGAAGTTCAAGTATGTATAAATATTTTCATGACAAATAGACAAGCTGCATATGTCATGACTGATTAACAAATCAATAAATGGCCTATAAAGGGAAAGAACAGTAGAAGCTCCTTATCTATATAGTCGTTCTCATTAAAACTCTTTTACCCTCATATGAACTCCCTGAACTGAGAAAAATTCTGACTATTCCACTGGGCTCTGCTTTTAAGCAAAGCAGATAAGGATAGCATGAAACTTTGAAAAGGTGCCCAGAACATTACCCAATGAATAGGTAGGAAAGTACAAAATATTGATTTACAAATTACATTACATTACACATGGAACTCCAGTCCGCTTCCTCAGGAGATATTTTATTTGTTGCTTTCCACTTTTGGAATGTTATATGACATACCCTAGATGTTGCGATGGTCACAGGACAGGAAAAGGGGGCGAGGAACTAGAGGTCGCACACTAGAGGTCGCATACAGGAACTCAGTGCTCAGACACTTGGTTGTGGCTGCAAATTCATGTATCGCGGCCTATTGGAAGAAGGCGGACCCACCTCCCATTCAGCTGTGGCTGCGAAGGGACACCACATCGAAGACCTTACTTCTTTGCTACAAGGAACTGGTAGAAAATATTTTATACGTGGTTTTTACTGGTCTCAATTTCTTATGTCGGCAGAATACATCCGCTAGCTGGGCACACCATCATCAGCACCATCATGATTTACAGCAACATGATTTCCCGTACACTCCTCCCTAGTGCTTATTTTACCTCCCTCTCAAAATCCTTTTTGATTGCATGGTTTGATCAAAGGGAGCTTTTAAGGGCTACATTGACTATTTTTTTATATTTTCCACCTTTTTAAAGTTAACCATACATGCCTGGATTCAGGGACCCCTGGGAATATGCTAACTTTTTGGCTGTTATTTTCTGAAGTTGGTTTTCATTTCACTGTTGTTTTCTCATTCCTCATGATGGAAAGACCTGACCCCAAACAGTTGTATTTGTGGAATAAGTCTTCTTATTTTTTGGAATTGTTGCACTATTTTGTACAGTTTTACATTTTTTTAAATACATTTTGTATCTTGTACTGCTATATTGTCATTTGCTTAAAGTCTTTGCTGTACTGTATCCTCCCCCTCCCCTCTAACTTTTATATTCCCTTTCCCCCTCAACCCCCTTCACCCCTCCCCTTTGTTGTAAAACCCTAAATAAAAATGTTTAAAAAAATTACCATAGGAAGCTGATAACTTAACAATGTTTGACTCCTGTGCTTCTCAAATGTTCCCCTGTGTAGTATAAATCATGCTGGTCTGTCCTCCATTCATTTGGTGTAAAAGAAGCAGACTGAAGTTCCCTGAAACTCGTTGAGAGTAATATATATCATGTTGAGCCCTTTTATTTGTTTGATGTTACACACCAAAATGGTGAAAATGTTTTTATGTTGGTTTTAATATGTTCAGATAATAAATAATACTGTTTTATATTGATGTTTTAATAAAATAAATAAAAAGTTTGTTTATAATTGATGTGATTTATGACTGCCTTGAAAGTCCCGTATATGTTTTCGGTTTATTTGTGTACTATATAAGATTAAGGGATGTGGCAGTTTGTGAATGATTAACCAGATGAAATAACAAACCGCCATAGGTTATTTTACAGTCAGTTTGAAGCATCAAAAATTAAATCAATATGTGATTTATAGACCTGCTTCCTTCCCCTTCAACCTTACGGAATCCATTTTAACTTCTTTTTTTTTAATTCATACCTATCTATCCCTACCTTCCCAGGTAAATCCTCCCATGATACATTCTACATATCATTCTGCTATCTGCTATCCTGTTCTCTAGATTGTTGACAGGTATGTTATCCTACAGCTATAGGCTTGTTAGCCTGTATTTAAATCTAAGATATTTAAACAGAAGTCCTAAAAAATCAATTCTACAATAAGGGCTATTTTTTTTACCATTTTCCTTACTTGCCTGTTGTTGTTGATGACCTTCAAAGATCTATGTAATTACCATCCACCCTATGACTTCTACCTTATTGAAGTTATTGCTGCATTACTGTTACTTTGTTGCAGCTGTATTTAAATAGCAAAAAGAAAGTACTGAGTGAAAAAAAATCTACTAAACCAATTATGTATTCCCGTTAATTAAGGGATTGTTTGATAAACTACTAGATTTAAAGTAAAAATGGTCTTGTTTTCTTTGTTTGCCAAAGACTAGAAAACTACTTCTGGAAAACTATCAAGATGATTATATAAAAACAATTAAATTACATCTAATTGAATTGTACCTGAGCATGCCTAATTAGGCCTTGTTTTAACAAGCTAATTACAAAGTTTAGCTGGGGCTTTAAAAATACTCCCCCAGCTTTGCGGTCTTCTCACCTCCTTCATATGCTGTATTTTGTTCTATGATCAAATGATTTAAAAAAGAAAATTTGGGATTTGAACTGTGCAGATAGCACAGTTTTTAAACACAAAATGTGTTACTCATTTAAAAAAAACAATTTGCATTATTTTGCCATGTTAATGACTAATACTTAATATTGTTTTGTGAATCGATACATCGTTGTATTAAGCATTATTTTTTTGACACACAGCACAGATAGGTTTTGTCATTCTCTGCAGCAGAAACACAGCTTGACCAAGAACGCAGCCTGCTACTTGGACAATGAAATGGCACATATATCAGTCATTATTTGCTCATTGTGTTCACTCTTAACAGCATGTTAATGGTTTGCACATGTGCACTGCAGCAGCCTGTCTGGTTCCATGTCCTAGCTTGTCTTCTCCCAACCAGCATGCTGCTGTACAGAATATTACAATAGACCAGTGCTTCTCAACCAAGGGTTCCTCCACAGGTTGCCAGGGATCCCTTGAGCTATGAGCATTTTTTGCCTCTCCTGATGATAAATTATCTATTTGGCTATCTGTAAGAGTGGCATTCTTGCCATTAACCACCATTTAGTATATATAGCAGGGGATCCCTAAAACTTGAACGTTATTTCAATAGTTCCCCTATGTTAAAAAAGGTCAAGAAAGGATGCAATAGACTGAGCACATCTTTCCTAGATATCACCCTACTAAAAAAGTGTATTTAATATGGCTGTGTTTCAGAGAAAATTGTCCACATTTCCGGTTCAGTCACTTCAAACAGCAATACAAACCAGAAGCAGGTTTTTCATAACAGAAACAGAAACTTTGTTTTGAAAGGAGCAGATCCACTTTAATGAACCAGCCCCAGTATATCTGTGTTAATATTCATACAAAATTTTCCATGTGATGAAAGCTAATGTTAATTGCAATTCAAGTATATCCCTTGATGATAGTATGATCGTGTCTGCTTTTCTTTTCATGTTCATGTCTTTGACTAAAATAGAAATAGGTTGGCACTGTGGGAAATGACTAAGGCAGAGTAAGACCTACAATGTATGATTTTCCCCAGGAGCCTGGAGTATATTTTGCTTCCGACCATCTGTTTTACTTATTTATAAAGAGATTCCTAAATTTTCAAATTTTTTAATCTACTGAATTTATTTCTAAAGGAGAATTCTAAAACACAAAACTCGGTAATAACATTAACCAAAAGGTGATTAATACCAAGTATCCCAACAGAGAAAAACAGTAAAAAAAAAACCTGAGAAAGGTTTTATCTACGAAATCTAGTTTTCTAAGTTTAATCTTTTTATATTTACATGTAACACCAACAATATGTGTAATGCAAGTTTTAGTGGTAGCTAGAAAAATAAAGACAAACTGACTTTTTATTAAACACCTTTTTTCACAAATACCCGTTAAGCCTATCGGAAAAAAAAATCAAACTAATGCAGTCTCCTGTGACAACAATGATGCATTGCTCCAGAAATAAAGAATTGCCCCTGAAATTATTTTTCAATGCATTGGGTGACAGTGGCGAAATTGTCCCTTCGATTACTGATCACATCAAAAGAATGTTCCCATTACAGTGGTGATCTGAATGGCACAGCTAAAATTATCTCTGGGGTCATTCTACTAACTCAAAGACTATCTATGTCATCATCTTCAAATAGGAGGTCAATCATCGGTATATGTTATAGGATCCCATTTCTCATTATTCCAATTACTGTCAACATCCCTAATTACAGGAGACTGTTAGGGGGCATTGAGTAGGTAGCAAAGTGGGACTTTAACGACAGCTATTTTTTCATAAAAATGTAAATTTTTTTTACAATCTACTTTTTTAAAACATATTAACAAAAGTTTTCAATTCCTTTTAAACAATGATACCAAGATGACATGTTGCATGTGCTGAAATTGTCCTTATTCAATGCCTTTCGTAGACAATGTCCACTTCTTCAGGGATATGGCTCAATATAGTACATCAGCACAACAATTTCAGCACATGCAACATGTCATCTTGGTATCACTGTTTAAAAGGAAAAGAAAACTTTTATTGATATGTTTTAAAGAAGTAGATTGTAATCAAATATTTAAATCTTTATGAAAAAATAACTGTCGTTAAAGTCCCACTTTGCTACCTGCTCAATGCCTCCTAACAGGTCAATCATCTACAGCTCAGGGAACCCCTGGCAAGTTGTAGAGGAACTCTAGGGTTCCAAAGACCCCTGGTTGAGAATGGCTTCTGTAGATTGTAATATAACACCTAGCCAAAGTTAGTGCTGCCCACTGCTTTCTGGATTGACAGCACTGTCTATATAGTTGAAATCCCATTGTAGGCTGCAGTGTCGAGAAAGGGAAGAATGTAAGAAAAAATAGAATATTATTTTAGTAGGTGGACTAACGAAGATTCACTGAGTCACAGTCATCTGAAATGCTTGCAGTCCAGACACAGATAGGTAGATAGATTCATAGGAAAGCTTTCTGAACAGCAGTAGTGATTTGTAAGAGAGCCACGAGATTATGATCAGCTGTAGAAATGGTGTAGAATATCAGAGGATTAGCAATGTACAAAGACATTTTACAAAGTGACAAAAGCTTTGCTTCTTAATACAGCCATTGAGATGGGACAGAAATGACTTTTGTTTGTTCGGGATAAGCCTATTAATATTTTGAGTTCTATTATTTTCTTTTGTCTTTTATCCTTTTATGTGTATTTTGGGTTTGTTTGTTTCATCTTTTGTTTTATTGTAGGCCTGTTGTGCTATTATATTTTACAAAGTATTCAATTTTAAAGGACAGATACACACACAAATCATGCCTTTACATTTGTTGCTTTTATACCAGTCAAGCATTGAAAAAATATGAAAAAATTATATAAAATTTTCATGTATACTGTTTTTTAAAGTAAATCAGGATTGCCTATTTGAATAATGCTTTTAATTTGTGTTACAGCCAATTTATGTACCTGCCCGATCACAATTTTTTACACTGTCCTCACCCAGTCATGGGTACTGCCATCTTCATATGGTATTCTTTCAGGTGTCAGATCTTCAAACATCCTGACTTTCAGGCGATGATGTAGCTTCTGTGCATGCCTGCTGAAATACATTCAGGGGATGCTGAGATACCTGGCATATGCTGGCATTCTACAGTGAGCTGTGCAATGCACATCAATGAGTGTTTTGGTGTAGTGTGAAAAAATAATGCAATTGTGTTTACTAGACTATTATGGTAGCACACACATAATGCATTCCAGTGGACTCCACCAGAAAAAGCTGACAAGAGACTGAAAACAAGCCACTACTGATCCCTGTAAATCCAGGAACTGTAGAGTAACAAATCCTCAATGAAAAAAGCAGATACTCAAAAGTTAAGTTTTTTGGGTCTTCAGCAGCTTACCTCACCTGCTGCTTGTTTTATAATAAAAGTTTGGTATAATACTAACTCTCTGCTGTCAGAAGAAAAAGAATGGAGATAAGTTAAAGTTATATTGCTTCTGTTAGTCATGAATTTCTGCACAGTGCCTGTAGCTAGACAGGTCAGTGAGAGCTTGCTTCATCGTAAACCATTTAATAACCATAGTCCAAGCACTGGTGCAGTTGAAAGGAATAACTCAAAATACAAGTTCACCTAAATTATAGTATATTTTACATTCCATATACAGATACTTTATTTTCTAGATTGCAAGCGAGACTGAGCAACAATTTCATGACTGACATCAAATGGAAGGTAAATCTTTGCATCTACAGTTTTCACTTTTGCTAATGGAAAAGCTGTGCCCTATCTTATTTCATCTTACATACTCAATGTGTATTTAACCCCCTATGCAATGATGAAAACCATCACCCCTAATAAGTCTTTTAATGGCTTGAACAGGAAGAAAGAGCAGTGCATTACATAAATTCAATAATTTAATGAGGATCCATCTAATTCTGGATAATTTTTATTGATTCTGTGAAAGCATATCATCAACCAGCTTCCAATATCAGGGATCTTCAGGTTGCTGATGGGGAACATCTGGCTTCAGCAAGACAGTATTACCTATTTAATGCTGCCAGAAGCAACATTTAGCCATATTTGAAACCTTATCCTCTAAAATGTAATGCTAAATTTAGAAAAGCTTTATATTCAGTTCAAAGAAAAACAATGTCTGCTAAGTACTTTTGGCAGTGTCAATTACATTTACAGGAGATTTATTAAAGTTGTAGTTTGTAGCTAGGATAACCAAAAATATGATTTATATAAAAAAGTAGAGATCAGTGGCCAAGCCTAAACTGTAAAGGGGTATTGGTATTGAAGGGGAAAGTATTACAGATTAAGTAATACAGGGTGAGCAGGCCAACCAATGTTTTGTTTTTCTGCCTCGGAATTGTAGTATCTTGTGTGACTATATTGTCTAATCATGTCATTTTAACAGTCAGGCTTGACTGTTGATCAGGGTAAAAAGGCAGCTGACATTTTTTCAGACCATTTTTCAAAATATAAACAATAACACAAAATGCAGAATTGTGTATTAAACTTTCAATAGAAATGACTTCCGCTCCCCAGTACTTTAATTTAGCATTTAAAATTCAGACTTCTCCTTCAGCCAGCCAGGACCTCTTTCATACTTGATTGCAAAGCACATGGTAGGCCAGAAACTGCTGATATGCAACACGGAGTGGCTCACCTACATGCACAAAATGGTTCTCAACTGTTCCCATTGGGTTGTATAGGAGCAGTTGGGTTGAGTTAGCAGAACAACATAGTGGTAAACCACAGTCTAAAATGTGCCTTAGATTAGTTTTGTCTCATGTTCACATAAAGAATAGAGTTGTAGTTGTAAAGCAGGGAAAATTCTGGTTTTGGGCTGCATCTATCTCAAAATTATATTTACTATCTGGACTACTTTCAAAAGTTTACTTTTATGGAAAAGTCAACCAGTAAATGTTTTTTTTTCCTTGCTGTACTGACAAGGTCAATTTAAGCAAGCAAGTCAATGTATTCATGTTTACAGGATCACCACATCATTCACTGTCTAAGCACTGCAATTCCCTTCTATTAATTCTAAAATTATATTAATATGAGAAATCACTATTTGCCTTGCACCTGGGCAGTGCTATCCTCACTTTTCAGTCCAAAATGTAACCATCACTCATTGTATATATATGCTGTCACCCTAAGACCGAAAGTTAAAAAAAAGGGAAAAAAAAGAGTCACCCTATTAAAAGGAACGGTAAGCTGGAAAATTTGATTTATGCCTCAGAAACAACAAAGTAATTTAATATTCCACAACTATGTAGCTAGAAGACTTCTTCTTTGAGACAGACAACTGCATTGGCTTGGCAAACAACTATACTTAGTACAGATGTAATGTGGAAAGATGGAATACTCTCCCAATGACATTTGTTAATATAATAATTTCGTAGTAGTTGATAACATATACCTGGATTGTGTACTTTGGTTTGATATTACAATACTCTGCTTTCTTAAGGCTTATAGTTAAGAGGTCAATGTAAAGACTTGTATAATGAACGTATGCCCTACGGACAAGTACGGACAGCACAATATCTTCAAAAAACTGTTCTGATTGTCCATCCTAGTAAATTGTGAAGTGGGAAAATGCTGAGAAACTTCTCTTTTCAGAAAATATACTTTTTGTAGAGAATGTACATGTCAAGTAAAAAACCTAAAAAAAAGGGGTGATAAGTCTAGCTACCCTTTATTTTAACAATGTTATGGTCAACAGATAGAAAAAACTACACTGTTTAACCCCCCTAGCGGTATTCCCGAGTGTGACTCGGGGTGGAAAAAATTGCAAAAAGCGGTAATCCCGAGTCACACTCGGGGTACCTTTGAGGGTCCCTCTTACCTTATCCCCGCGCTCCAGCGGCGATCTCACGATCCCGCTGTGATGGCGGGGCGCTTCTCCGTCGGGGGGCGTGGCCGGGCGGGAAATTTAAAAGCAGATTACGGAGTTTAAATATTTGATTTCTGCTTGGTGCATCGCATCTAACTGCAGATGCGATCACCAATAGTAAATCCAGAGGGTGATACCAGCGGAGATTTCCCGCTGGCAGCAGCCCCTGGATCTACTGCCTGCTCCCTGCTCGCATCACCCGGAGGCTGATCTCAGGGTGATGCGAGCAGGAGAGTGAGCAGCGGGGACATCATCCCCTACTCCCGGAGACTGATCTCAGCCTCCGGGAGTAGGGGATGATGTCCCCGCTGCTCACTTTCCTGCTCGCATCACCCGGAGATCAGCCTCCGGGAGATGCGTGCAGGGGAATGAAGTAGGGCGGGGACATCCCCACCGCATCACCCGGCAAGATGTGTGACATCTTCCGGGTGATGCGGTGGAGTGATGGATTCTGGGGGCGGGAAATTTAAAAACAGATTACTATGTAATCTGCTTTTAATTTTTTTTTTTTTAAAGTAAAAACACATCAAAACATATAATAAAAGTATAAATACACATTGTAGTGCACCAAGCATCATTGCCCAGTGCCCTGATTTACATTTTGCACGCTATTAGCCCTGACCTTGATCTGACCTTTTAATGACTGTTTGATCGCTTCCTGAATTGAAGTAAATTTTTTTTTTCTAAAATCTGCATATAATTTATATTATTATTTATCAATAATATTGCACCCTTGTTTGGAAAATTTCAGAAGGAAATTTTTGATAAAATTTTTTTTTTGGATAAATTACATTGTTTTGGGCTAATATTTCATTATTTTTTATAATAATGATTTATAATTATGTATTTTTTTATAATTTATGATTCTAATATAATAAATAAATATAATAATTATACCCGGGAGTTAATCCTAAGAATTACAGGCCCCAATATAAACAAAAATTTCTACGCAAAAAAAATAGGATCACTTTTTGCATCAAAAAATGACAGAATTAGAACGCTAGGGGGGTTAAAGTGGAAATTTTTCTGTGGCAAAAGCATAAAGATCTAGGTAGCAGAATAGGAAAGGTCTAAATCAACCTTTCTTTAGGAATCCCTAAAATTACTATCATGCCCTTAGGGAACCCCTGCTGTAATTACTATATTCACAGCTCACATAAGATTTTTGGTCAGTAGGAAGAATGTATCTTACATTGCTGGCCACTTTGAAGAATGTTACTCCTATAGGTAGTCAAAAACATCATTGGTGTCACCTAAACTGACCTAAATGGCACAATTTGGTAATTTCTCAAGGAATCCCTAGCAACCTCTGAAGGAAGCACCGGGGGCGCTGACATCTTCTTCTCTCTTGTTCCGGGTTCTTCCTCCTGCGTCATCTGATCTCGCGGAGCGCATGCGTGAGGTGGGCAATTTTTTCTTGCATTAATGAAAGAGATCAGGGCATGCGCAGAAAGAGCAGCCAAGAGCCTCCCGGGATGTGTGACGTATGTATCCTGGGAGGTTTCGGCTCCCATTCTGTCTTGATCAATCTGGCAATCTAGACAGAAATGGGAGGTGCTGCAACCTTTTTTTTCTTTTTTTTTTTAAAGGGTGTTGCAGTTAAAAAAATACTTTAAATAAAAGGGTTGTCTACCTTTTTATGTAAAGTAAAAGTTTTGAGTTCGTGGAGATAGATAGATAGAATCTGCTATATGTGCTAAATGAAGTTAGCTTTTACCAACACTGCACAGAGAAGATTTAAGTCCAGTCTGCTGCCATGAAATATTAAATTGTTTTCTTGAGTATATATAACTGTCATTTTGAAAGGCGTTAACTAAACGGTTCCCTTGAGTTTCTACTGCTTGCCCCTGACACATACAAAGTTACAATACAACATTAGTTATCATGAAAAACTACACAGGAATCTGAAAAGGCTTCAGTCAAGTGCTATCATTGATAACTGTCCTGCTGTGCAGTGCTGCCGCAGAAATATTGAGCATCTATGATTACTGTTGTGTCCCCATGATATTTATCATTTGGACATGGCACAGTTTCATCTAACTTTTGAATCCATAAGAAACACAAATACAGAACATAATTTTTGCTTTATTGGACATAAAAAAATAGGGTACATACTATGTACATGGAATTTAATTATATTTAGCTGCTCAGTATTCACACCATAACTAATGTTTATTGGAGGAGTCTGTTTGCATTAAAGGATTACTTGGCGAACGTCAAACGTATTCATGAATTGTAAGCATGCAATAGACAGGTTGCTGTCCAGTTACTTGCCCAAGGTTTGGCTGCCTGGTATCAAAAGTAGCTATGGCAGTGGTGAAATGCTAATACCAGTCCTTTTTTGTGCCTTACCAACTTATATTTCATATATTTCACGTTGTTTTCTTTTTGTAAAATTAAAAGGACCACATTCAGGCTAGGCCACCTAAGCTTGGCCTAAGGCACGCTGGCTGCTGGGGTCAGCACTTAATTACCTATTCACATGCTGTTTTTCCCTCGACTAAACATCCCACGCTACTTAAATAGGTTAAGTAGCATTTTAGCCAGTGAGAAAATGTTATAGTTTCCTATTATGTTACTATGTTTGATGTGTATCCATAATAAACAGATTCTGTGTTGCGGACCTGTTTCTTATGTGTCCATATCATACTGTTTATGCCTCTGCACATGTTTCATCTAGTGGGGCAGTCTTGTACTGCCTATTATTGCAAACATGCTTCTTGTGTGTCATTGCTGTAATCATTATGCAGACATGACTCTGGTGCTAATTCTGTAGAACAGAGCTAATTCCGCAGAAATGTTTCTGGTGTGACATTGTTTTACAGATTAGTTTTTTTTCAGATTTATGGATGTGTCAGTACAGTACCTTTTCCTTTTTATGAATTATTCTAGGGGCAGTATCAAAAAAGGTGATTTTTCAAAACTTAAAAACGCATATGTTATAAATGTCAGTGTGTCACTATATTTCACCCAAATCACCCAAAAGTTATTGCTAAATACAAGGAATGGTGGAACACGTATATATGGAAAATAAAGCCATAGTACAGTAAAAAAAAAAAAAAAGCCATTAAATACAAGACAAGAAAATTAGTCAAACTAAAGCTTGATCCTTTGTGTAAGCTTAGCAGGTGGATACGCAGTTATATAATTTATTAAAATGACATAAAAAATAATGCACTAGAGTAATATAAATTTTACATTCTGTACTCGGTGTACAAAAACTAAAATCTAAAGCATTATGCTTGCAAAAAATCACTATTACGTTTACATCACATACAAATGTTTCTACTGAATTATATTGTGGTACAATCATCTTCAGCACTGGGAGCTCTGAGCAGTACATTATGGAAAAGGATATCAAGCACTTAAAGAAAAGATAACCCAGACTAAGAACTAATTATAATTAACACTCATGATCATGACCCTTTCATTTATCCTTAACACTTATCCCTGCCTCCTGTGTATGTCAAATGTTCAATATGCACAGAAATATCACACAGAAATTAGTGCAGCTGATACTCCTGGATGAAGACTGTGAAATTTAGCAACTGTCAGTTTTCAAAAGACTTTTATCAATCTGGGACCAACAGGTCCTGGGTGAAGGCCTTGATCATCATTCCCTGTAATCCAGGTACACATTTTGAATGTGGGCATAAATATATTAAGGACATAAGATTAAACCACATACTGAGTAATCTTTCAAAGAGGACTGCATTTGTGACTGGTGAAGATCTGGTGTGAGTTGGGCCCCACGATTGTGGATCCAAGAATGACCTTGACAAGCTTTTAAAAAGGAAAACCATAGGACAGCTGTCGCCAACCGGTGGTCCTTTGGCCGGTTGGCCCCCGATGGAGAACCAGCTAGAGCCGCGGACCATGTCCACAGTACGGATTGCAGGCTCAGGCAAGTGATGGGAGAGTGGGCGGGTTCTGGTATCATGATGTCATCAAAGGGGAAGTTTCTTTCCCTTTGAGTGACACCTGACTCCCTGCGCATGCATGGTGAGTCAGAGAGGTTGAGCATTGACGCAGATTGATGTTGCAGAATGACTGGAACAAGCAAGAATGACTTGGTCCAGAGGTGTGCAGGACTGCTTAAATGTTGCGCAGTAGTGACCATCATCATGAAGACAGATCATGAAGGGCAACACAGCACCTTTTGCAAAAACTTACAGCACCTGAAGGCAGTGTATGGTAAATTTTTACATTGATTCCTTGTTAGGTAGGTCTGGGATGATACCTCACTATGAACAGGGATTAGCTAAAACTCTATATAAATACACAAAAACGAGGAGGACTGGCTATTGTCAACTGTGATTATCAAGAGGCAGAGACTAACAATATTTTTTGGAATGGGTCAACAAGAAAAGAAAGAAAATTTACATAGATAATCATGCTTTAGAAAACAACAAATTTTACCTTACCATCTTACCTGAAAAAGAAAACCTTTTACAATAAGTCTAATTTTGCCTTCCCCTAACATCAACCCTGGCAAAAGGAAAGGAACTAATCACCAGTATAGGCTATAAGCTGAGATCTGTATTACATTATGGGGACAGCCATCATGAATAGGGTAAGCCCTTGCTCTTTCATGTCAGAGTTTCAAGTAAGGAGAACTGTGAGGGGAAAAGCAATGACAAAACCAAAATGTCCCGAGACTAACAGTCAGAGACAGCAGTCCCTTTTATCTCACATTGCAGCTATACAGCTATGAGCCCATAAAACAGGAATGCTTACACACACTCACATACCAAAAATTCATTGATATTTTTTTGTACACATGACCGACATATACTGTTATGGCACACCTAACATTCCTAAATGTTCCCTATAAATTGAAATACTTCTGATTTTGAAGTTCAGCTTTAAAAACATTTAGGACAAGAAAATATTTGGAACTGTGACTCAACCCTGACTGTTAGGATTGTTTTAGGCAAGCCTAAAACCATGTGGATGTTTTTATAATCTTTGGTATTAAAGTATACCTGTCACAGTTCTAAGCTATTCAAACTAAACATATGATGAAGAAATATATCAGCAGAGGGTACTCTCAATAAAAATGCATGCTAAAATGCCCAGTATGAAGTTACATAAAACAAACAGACAGCCCATGTAAACTTACATTTTTGTGTATGCCTAAAAAGTCCTGTCTGTCCCTGTTCCTCTGCTATATCCTAAGTCTCTCCAATGGGACCTTTATTGTTTTTGGCAGCCTCATTGACCAATTGGACATTTAAGGGGATCATTGGAGCTAATTGTGTAGTATATTTTATAGCAAATATCTTTTTCTGCCAGTATCTATTGATCATTTTCATATGTGTTTTTTAAATAAATGTAACCACTAATTCCATTTGTTAATGATACTAAAGGGGACCAAAATCAGGGGAATCATTGATTTAGCAAGTTTTACAATCCTGATTATTTTCATGTAGAAGTGGCTGATCATCAAAAAATTATCAGTTTAAAGCATCTAGCCAACAGTGATGTTAAAACTGACTTCAGGCTGGCCAGACATGCATACAGACATTTAGAAGAATTAGAAAATCTGCATTTCTATGAATCATTTTGATTCATTGAAATTGGCCTGGGTTTGTGCCAGAATAAAAATGTTCACAAACAAAGAGTCATCATCCGTATTTATGCCATATTCATCAACTGCTCCATTTACATCCCAAGACCAAAGGATTCAAAGGAGCATGGCAACACTTTGACATGTTTTGTACTATCAGTACTTAGTCATAAGACTTAAATTATAAGCATTACATTTGAGCTTAATCATAAAGATTTTAGCTTTTATGACTACTTACTAGTAGTACGAAAAGTCAAAAAAATTTAAGGTGTTGTCATGCTCCTATTCATTTGTTGAGACCAAACAAGGTCCAAGGAGCTGGTGATTTGCTTGTGTTAAACATTCGAGCTGGAGTTGTTTCCATAGTGGCAGCAGTGTTTTTGTGGCAGATGTATTTTAGGAATAGTTGTATCTTTAGCAGAACAAAACAGCAATGCCCCCTTCCATTTATGCATCAGTAATTGCTGTGTAATTTCACACTTTGGATCAAGCTTAATGTCACTCAGTTTAGCCTTTACTCCCTAGGAAATTATTTTTTATTCTGTTATCTCTATAACATGTGGAATAATGGCAGTCCACTGAGCAATGAACACAAACTTTTAAGATAAATACACAAATGCTATTATGCATATTTATTTCTACTGAGACTGAGATATGTTGGGGGAGGGAATGTTGCATTTGTTGGCTAAAAGCCAGGCCACGTCTGCATTACTTCCCAGACAAAAAATGCGATATTTAAAATCACTGCCTCTATTACATTTTGTATCTTCAATATATTGCAACAAATGAATAGTAATGACTACAATTTTATAGGTCGTATTTTGTAAAGTAATAAAAAATACAGAAATCAGACGCCTTACCTCCGTCAGGTGTGGTGTTGGGTTAAATCCACATAGGTTGCATACCATGTTCTTGCATTCTGTACATGTATTAAAATTGGGAGGGTCTTTAGAACCAGTATTTAGTTCGATCTTGCAAAGGGGGCATAATATTTTCGGCTCTATTTTCTTTTCATTATTTTCTGGTTTTGTTTCTTTAACAATAGTTTTAGATTCAGAAACCCTTTCAGTTTCTTTATCTTTTATCTTCTTTTCATCAATTTCTTTTGATAAGGGACTAGATTTGGGCTCTTCAACTTTTTTTAAAAGTTCTGGCTTTATTTCCTTTTTTGCTACAGGAGGTTTAGTTGAATGTGAATCCATTGCCTCTTTCACTGGTTTCTGTGGAACAGCTGCTTTTGGTGGAGGGGCAGGCTGCTTACGAGCTGGTCCTTGTGTGCTTTGTGTTTGAGGACTTGGTTGGGCTGCTGTGGATATGAAGCTAGAAGCTTGACTAAATATTGATGCTCCAAAACCAAAGAGTTTTCCAGTTACTGTTTCTTGTGGTGTTGTAGGCTGTATTTTAGGAGTTTCTGTGGCACTACCGAGATTCAAACTAAAACGTCTAGGTTGGTCTTGTGGCTTCTGGGGCTGTGTGACTGGTTGTGACACTGTTTGGGGAGGAGAAGGTTTATGTAAAGGACTAGACTTTGGACTTGCTGGACCAGCTGTCTGTTGACTTGACTGAACTATAGGTTTATGTAAAGGACTAGGTTTAGTGCCAAGAGGTCCAAGAGGCTGTGCAGTTTGTGGAACTGCAGGTTTATGGGAAGGGCTTGGTTTTGGGCTGCCTTGACCTGCAGACTGTGATGTTTGGGGAACAGCAGGTTTAGGCAATGGGCTAGGCTTTGGACTTCCAGGTCCAGAAGGTTGTGCTGACTGTGGAACCACTGGTTTATGTGAAGGGCTAGATTTTGGGCTTCCAGGCCCAGCCGGTTGTGATGTCTGAGGAACCACAGATTTATGTGTAGGGCTGGATTTTGGACTTCCTGACACTAAAGTCTGTGATGTTTGTGGGGCCACAGGTTTATGCGAAGGACTAGATTTTGGGCTTCCTGGCACTGAAGTCTGTGGTGTTTGTGGGGCCACAGGTTTATGCGAAGGACTAGATTTTGGTCTTCCTGGCACTGAAGTCTGTGATGTTTGTGGTGCCACGGGTTTATGTGAAGGACTAGATTTTGGGCTTCCTGATACTGCAGATTGTGACGACTGCGAAGCCAGAGGTTTTTGTGATGGGCTAGATTTTGGGCTTCCTGGCACTGAAACTTGTGATGTGTGTGGAGCTACAGTTTTTTGTGATGGGCTAGATTTTGGGCTTCCTGGTCCAGTGAACTGTGATGCTTGTGGGGCAACAGGTTTAGGCAAAGGACTGGGTTTTGAGAAGAAAGAAGGTTCTTTTTGAACTTGTTTGGTATCAGGTGTGGCACCAGTCCTTTTTGGACTTTTTGTAGGATCTTCTTTTACTGTTGTAGATTCAGCTTTCTGAGGGCCTTCTTGTGCTTGTGCATTGGATAAAGAGGATTGTTTTATTTCTTGAGTGGTCACTGGTGTACTATCCTTTTGTTTATTTCTGTCTTCTGTTTTTGCAGAATCATTCACCTTAGGTCCTGGTTCTTTTGATGCAGCAGGTGGAGGAGTTATAGAATCAGACTTGGGTAAAGTCTTTTGAGAAGATTCTTGAACAATTGGTACCTTCTTTTCAGTTTCAGTTGGTTTGGTTTTATCTGGTAATGCAGTTACAATTTTACTTTGTCCTGTCTGTTGATTGGACTTAGATGGTGAGCCAGACACAGATGTCTGCTTGGTTAATACAGGTGGTGGTTTGGGTCCCTGCTTCAGTGTTTGATCTGACCCTGGGACAGATTCCTTTTTTAAAGGAGGAGCACATGTTGTTGTTGCTGGAATTGAGGGCTTTTGTTTGACTGGAGGTGGAATAGGTGAAGGCATTGCAGACATATCCATACCAAGAGCTCTCTGCATTTGACAGTTCAAACACAGCCATTCATGTATCTGTTGGAACATGATGAAAGAGATATACATCAATTTAAACATATATGTTGCACCAGCATAAAACACTATAGACAAACGCTCGTTAAAAACACAAAACACAAAAACCTGAAATTGCTACAACCCATAAAGCAGCATATTCAAAGTTCACTAGCAATACAACCTATTCACACATATATAGGGTAATGGAGGATATCTGTTGTTTTTAATTCCTCCGGCTTGTATTTTCTGTTCACTGTCTTACAGCAGCAATGCAGGGAAAATCATATGGATCACTTTTGACATTTTGAATTAATGTTGTTAGGTAACCATTTGCCAAATCTGGCTAGATGCTGAGCATGATCAGAAGCCTTGTAGGTCCTGACATGCTTTTCATCTAGATACCTATAAAATATCTTAAACAGAACTGCTTCTATCATTAGTGACCTTTATGTAGTCTTTTCTTTCCACTAGTATGCTGAAAATAAGTACAGTTATTTTTGTTCAATGTGGTGGCAATTCACTGTTCCCTGCGATAATTCTTTTTATATGAATACCAAACTATTTTAAAGCCTATTTCTTAAAATGACAATGTAATAAACTCAGTAAAATGATAACCCCCCTGCAAAAAAAAAGTCTATGCATTTAGAAGCCTACATATATGTAAATGGGCGAAGCAGACAAGAAAAAAATACCACATCTGTTCTTTTGTCCCCAGATCAATTCCAAGCTGTACATACTGTATTCAGGAATTCTATTTCTGTGGCTGTATTGCTATTTTTAAAATGTACCGGTAATGTAAAACATATCATTTATAAAAAACAAAATAAAATAAACCTGCAAGCCTTTGTTTTCTTTGTCAACATATCTGATGTCAACTGGTAGCCTTATTGTGAACTTCCAATTTCCTCCCTAATAAATCAGGACTAATGATCTGCAAATGTATTTGCGATGGATGTGAATATAGCCATGGCAGCCCACATGGTTCCTACCACTCAACTGTGTGAAAATATGCATTGCATTAAGCCATCCAATTATTTCAAAATGAGCTTGAAACACATGTCAACAGCCCAAAAATCAGACACAGTGTACCACAATGTATGGCATGTTCATAAACCACAGCACACACAACGTGACACATTGCAGATGGCATTCAATATCAATGACACTACAGTGCACTGAGGATTGTGCATTACCATACATTTTCAGTACAAGGCATTACCACAAACATAAATGGTAATGTAGCCAATTGGTTGAAGAGACTGCAGTTAATGCTGACCCCTGTAAGTTTTTAATAAATAGGAGCTAACATCAGAAACACTGGAGGAGTCTTCACTAGACATTCATCACTCTCCATTGCTTTCTTTGAGCAGCAAGCTCAAAGCAGTTTGACTTCTAGGTGTCTTTGCAGTGCATCCAACTCCTCCTATCAGGGACTACATTTATAGCAGCCTTTCTCAACCTTTATAGCATGGGGGTACCGTTGAACCCTTGTGGGATGTGATTACAATATTCACAGCTCACAGTACATTAGTGTGGTGGTCAATGAGAAGAATGCCTCTTACATTGTTGGCTATGGGAAAGTATGTCACCCTTACATACAAGAAGATCATTGCTGTCATTTAAACTGACCTGAGAGGCACAAACTGTGCATTGTTTAAGGGACCCCTAGAAGCCTCTGGAGGAATCCTGGTTGGGAAACACTGGTTTATAGCCTTTAAATATTTCTACATGCCTTACACAGTCGTCATGAGGCTGTAAGCTGTTTCTCAGCTTAATACAGAACTACACTCACTTTTATTTGTTCATTCACCAGCACCGATATGTTCATCTATTGCTTTTCTAGGTTTGGAATCTTTGGTCATCTTAATTCGCCAGACTAGAATATTGTAACTTCTGCACATGGACATAGGAGTTCATTTACTCCCAGCACATTGGTACGCCTTGGTGCAAGAAGAACGTACACTGAGCTGGGTATGCAAACAGCCAGGCAACTTTGTTATATTGAAGAAGAGACATAGCAAATCTATGCCTCACATTTTAAATATTTAAGCCTATTTATTATATTTGTCTGCTGAACTGTAAACATAAATTAAACTCTTTCACCCCCCCCCCCCTTCTCTAATATTACAGAATAAAGAGAAGATGAAAAAACAAGACAATTCTATGGCAATTTCTTTTTCTAAACACGATTTCTAATATCAATTTTCTTTAAAACAAGTGGTTATTATTATTTACAATAAAACATCCTAATTTAAATTATTAAGTTACATTCATAACCTAAAATTACAAACTAAAGCTAAAAAAAATAACAAAAATAGTAAAATTCATAAGAAAAACAATCTACATTGCTATAAAAAAAACAACAAAAAAAAAAAAAGAAAAACAGGGATCCAAGGCAAACAAGTAACAGAACATTATCAGGATTTGAAACTACAGATTATCTTGTCTGTTTAAACAAGGAGTCAGAAATACTTCCTGCGCTAGCTTTAGTCAGAGCAAGCGGCAGGTCACATGGTATGGTACAGTAGTAAATTACGGTTGCCAGGAGACTTAACAAAGGTGCAGATGGCTCACTGCAGTTGACCTCTTTAGCTATGCATATCAATGTATAATTTACTCAAGTGTTAAAAAAGCTTGTTTAATTTAAAGACCCATGGATGATGCCACTGCACAGTAAACAACAATGCATTGTCTGATCGTTTAAATACAAATTTTGCAACAGGGGAATATTTCCTAAAAAAGCACTTGTATAAAAGCATAAATAAAATATGTTCTAAAAAGGAAAAAAAGCCCTCCGATGACCATGCACATACCACACCTTCTGCTACTAAAAGCACAAAAGGTGTTTAGGTCTCTGCATAAATAAATAAACATGTGAAATCAGAAAATAATGTGTTAAAACAGCAAATGTAAAAACAATGTAATCTGCTGTGAGCAAAAAAAAAGGTGTGTGTTGGATTTGCAATGATCAGCAAAAGTGTCAATCTGAATCTTACCGCAGCCAAACGGACAATTTTCTACAATTCATATTCCAAGTAGTATTGCTAAAATGTATGTGCATTATATTTGTAACAAAAAGGAAAAATAAGCAGAGTTAAAGACCGATTTTTTTTCTCTGTCTGACATATAACAAAAAATAGATGGACATTACGGAAAATATATGAAGTATTTATTTTTTAATTTGTCTTGTTCCTTTTTGGTTCTGGATAGTAAAATAAAAAATGAGATTTGTAGATCACACAATTTGCTATTACTATGCTCAGCAAGCCTTCCCAACAACTAGTAAATAGGAGCTCAGCCCTATGCATGATTTTCAATACGCTGTATACTTATTCTTGAGTTTTTTTACATCTTTCACATTTTTATTATACACATACAATAGGGTTGACACTTTTGTCCATAAAGAAATTGGAAAGTGATGGGGGCGGTTCAGGTCTTTCCCTGACCAAAATGTTTTTACCAATAATAACACTAATATTTTTTTATGGTACAAAGCATGACAACATTTTATTCTTTAAAAAAAAAAACACTACAAAAACTAGCAAAACAAATTAAGTTCAAAATAAAAAAAAACTAAAAAGAAAAAAAAAAAAAAAAAAAAAAAAAGAAGAGGGAGGGGGGGGGGGGGGGGGGGGGGGGGGCTAGAGGAATGTATTAAAGCTTAATTCTAGTTTAAATTAAAAATTAAAAGCCAGTGGGAGCCATGTAGGATCACTTGTTCCTGCCACAGGTCTAAACCTTAAACCAAAAAAATATTTATTTGTAAGGTCTCTTTAAGAGTTTAAAAAGACCTTACAAACAAATATATTTTTTTGTGATTTATTATGTCTATCTGTGCAAAAAAATCTCCTTTTTTCTTTTGCAAATAACTATGCCATGCTTTGTTCTAGAAATGTCATTTTAGTGCTGTAATAAATAAATAAAAGACAATTTATAGAATAAAATGTAAAAACTAAATGGGACATATTGTAGAAAAAAA
Organism: Pyxicephalus adspersus; assembly: GCF_032062135.1. Taxonomy (NCBI): domain Eukaryota; kingdom Metazoa; phylum Chordata; class Amphibia; order Anura; family Pyxicephalidae; genus Pyxicephalus; species Pyxicephalus adspersus. Next base: position 106,020,439 of record NC_092859.1, read on the forward strand.
CTATGTTTTCATAAAACTAACACTACCCAAACTGTTTCTTTTAACTTTTTAAATGATTCTGTCTTACATAATCAAGTAAAAAAAAGTGCCAAATAAAGTGGGAAAATGCCCCCATCACAAAAAAACCCAATGTGGGTTTTTTTGTCCACTGTAATTCCATAGTTATCTCTGAAAAAATCCCATGGTGAAAACTAAAAAAATCCTCTGGTCCATAGGAAGTAAAAAAGGATAAAATAGGAAGCTGTTAAATTCCAGACAGCCAATCGTCAGAGCACAGGTCGTTCATGTTGTTAGAAACTTAACTAACTCAACAAAAGTATGATTACTGCTTTCATTTTTTCCACACAAACTAGATGTCAGTGACACACTAAAGAAATAGATGTCCCTATTCAGAACTGTACAAACGGTGTAAATACAAATATACACACACTAATGTAACAGTGTAACTATAAACATACACACTTGTGTACAATAATGATAATGGCTGCTTTAAAGTACCGCTTTGTACACTAATACTACAGTCCCTGCCTGACACAGACCCTACCTGCAATAGGTTCCAAATATCGAGCAAGTATGTTAACAGTTAGTTCTCAGAGCAGTTTATGTCCTCCATAAATATTCTCCCACTAATTGTTTCATCAGCAGAATTTTGACTAAATATCAAAATTATCCAGATCTTATAAAACTGAACTTGGTGACCAATTATTCTGGTCAACTTTGACTTTAACTTGAATTCTTAACAACAGTACTGGCCAAGCCTGAGTAGCAGATTTCTACAGGGTGCTAAGGGACCATCTACTAAAGCAGGAAAGTCAAGGCAGAGTTATGAAAGGCATGAAACAATCATAAGGCACTTAAAGCGTACCTAAACACAGAATTTTCACTTTACATAAAGGGGGAGACTACAAGAAAAAGAGGAGAAGATGGCGGCGCCTAAACACTGACCCAAAGACAGATACTGGGACAATGCAAGACCAGATGGACAAAAACTCCCAACGAATCGACTGCTCTGCACGACTGAAGGTAAGTGGGATTTTTTGTGGTTTGGGTAGTTTTGGGTTCACTACCTTTTTAAAGCTAGGCTTAGGCTGTCTGACTCGCCTATTGGATAGGTGAAGATAGCAGTGGCAGACAGCCTGCTGGCTACAAGAGATATCTTGGAGGTTCATGGGAACATACAGCCCACTGCATTTAGAGACTTTATCTATACTCTTTTTAGGCGCATGACATTTACAGTGACTGCGGTCATTGATACAGATGACAATAATGATATTTTTACTCCAGCTGAAGTAAGTGGAGTAAGTGGGGGGAGTTGGTCTCTCCTCATGCTTACATATTAACATTCACTTCCCACACACAGTGCTGAGTATCTGTTGACAAATGCATATCAGCTGATTACACCCTTCTCTTCTCCTAATCTGTGCCTGTCTCCACTTCCTCTATGGTTTATTATTTTCTTCCAGCCGTTCTTCATTCTCTCTCTCTCCCTCCCTTCTTTTCTTTTTTATTTCCCTTTTTTTCTCCCTCTTCTTCTCCCTATCTTTTGGTTCCAAATGAACAGGGTACACGTGAATTATATTGCAATCCTAGAATGCCTCCCACAACTTTGTGTTGTCCTCAGTATCTCTGACTCCTGCAAGTAGAAGGGCTATGGAGTGGGACTTAAGATCACAGCAGAGGGATCTACAAGGAATTCCATATGATCTATGCAGTGCCATGCACTTCCCTTTACCCTGAGAAAAGCATGTGCTTGTGTAAACCAAGCAACGCTGAAAAAAGCCCAAGACCTCTAAGTATGGCAGCTATAATAGATCAAGCTAGACATCACATAACTTTCAGGGTCCTGCTGCTGCACCTAGGATACATTTACCTGATGTAACCAATGGAAAGGTATTTTTGAGAAATTGTGCAAAGAATGCATGCAAAGATACCAGTGTTTCAACATTCTGAGGGCAAAATATGTTTTACTCAAAATAAAATGCATGCTTGTTTGCATTGGTATTCACCACCGTGATTTAATACTTGGTAGGATCACTCCTGATTGAAACTGCCTGTACAATCTTCTGGGACAAGTTTGGGACAAGTTTGTACCAGTTATGCACATCTGGAAACTGCAATGTTTGCAAATTACCATTACTAATATTGACGTAACTGTCAGACTAGGTACAGAACACTGGTAAACCACAATTTCCACAACTCCCTACATTATCTGAGATCCGGGCTCGGGTTGACTACATTAGTTACAACTAATAAGAACATTATTATTTTAAAATCCCAGCACATTTAGAAAGTTCTGTCATTTATCGATTTATAGTCTTTGCTTTTTATTTTCAGCTTTTTTCCCCATTAGATTAGATAAAAAAAATGTTACAGTAGTTAAAAAAGATTTACCCTTATCCGAAGTGGAAAAAGAGCAGACCTACTGGCAGAATTACCAGGTAGTAAAGCTATGTTATGAAAGAATTTATGAAAACAAAACCTGTAGTGATATAGCCTACAACTTTTGTTTATTTTGTCCACAGTTACACTAACCATCTGCAAACACTGAAAACCCTGAATAACCTACCCTAAACAACTCAACTTTCTACTGTTCTTCATGTCATCTCAGTTACAATGTTTCCAGTTTCAGCAATGTGAACTTGAACTGCATTCAGACAGATGGAGAGATAGGTTTACATTTCCACTGAAAGGAACTACTTTGCCTTCTGCTCCTTAGCTAACTTGCAATTAGGCAACACTTATTGCCATTTCAGTTTTTAATGATCAGTTCCATATCTCTTAATTGTATAATGTTGTGTCTAAAGAAAATACTCTGCTTGTGAAATTACAATGTAATACAGTTATACTATGGATAAGGCCAAGTAGAGGTTTGACTAAATATTAAACATGGGGAGAATATTTGTGTTATGTTTTGCTAATGTAGAATGTGAAAAAAGTGAATAAGCCAAAACCTGTTAGATTGTTTTTGTTTCTGTGGAGATCCACTATTTTTTTTCATGTTGTCCACTGTTTTTGGTATAAAAAAAAAATCATGGAAAATCTACAATTTTAGAGCTGTCACTGAATCTGTAGGCCAGGAGAATTCCTCCAGGGTTTTGGTGGCAAATGAAGAATAATAATATGTAGGAAGCTTGTGCTGCACAGTGGCTTAGAGGTTAGCACTCTGGCCTTTGCAGTACTAGGTCCCGAGTTCAAGTCTCAGCCAGGACTGAGACTGCATGGAGTTTGCAGATTCTCCTTGTGTTTGCGTGAGTTTCCTCAGGGTAATCCAATTTATTCGCACATTCCAAAAACGTGCAGTTAGTTAATTGGCTTCCCCCAACAAAAACTGATCTTCGACTGTGTTAAAGTTTTATGGCTATGGAAGGGACATTAGATTATAAGCCCCTTCGAGGGAAAGTAATGACATGACTTTGGACTATGCGCTATATAAATACTGTAAACTAATAATACAGAAGGGATGTTTTCATTGAAAACTGAAAGGTCCTTCACTTCCTGATGCAAAGTCAACTGAACATAATATAAAATTTCTCCAAAAATGGGTATTTTACTTTGGAGAGGTTTCTCTTCTGTTGTTTCTATGAACAAGAATTCACTAAGAGGCCTTCCGTAAAAGTTTTTTTTTATAATAATAATATTAATAAAAACATAGTTACAATCTTATGAAATCTGGTGCTGTTAACAGGTGTCAGCTGTCTCTTCCTATGACATGATGTGGGATCTAACATGAGCATGAAATATCCTGATATTTGGTTTTTAGGGAAATACAGCCTCTTAGGATTTGTGATGTAGATACTTTAGATGGTTGCGTCATTGTTGTTTCAAATTTCATTATAATTTTTACTGATTCATTTGCTAGGTAATGTAGGATAACCCTGCTTGTCATGGCTCTTAACAAATGCCTTGTCTAACTCTAAATAAGACAACATGGACAGCTTGTTTAGCCAATGGGTTTAACCCTATATGCCACATCCCTATCAGAATCAGAAACACGTTGAACACCCAAACGCTTATACACCTGCATTAAACTGTGTAGAGTTACCAAGATTCATGTAATATTTTTATCAAAAGTTTTTACATTGTTATTTTGAATAAATTCATGCTTTAACCTTTCTATATGTGTAAGTTATTTTATAACTAGTGCCTCTACTATATATCTTTTTGTATATGCTTGTCTAGCTCTAATGGACCAAAGGCCAGCAATCACTTTCTCCTGTTGGGATTATTGCTGAGATTGTGGCATTTGAGTATGTAGATTTCTGTCACATTCGTGCTTGCAAAACATATGTTGATTCGGGCATGTGCAAAGTCAAGCTATTATTTTAATTTACATGCAAACATTTATATTTTTTATTTTAGAAAAGACACCAGGTATGACATTGAAAGCAAAGCTAGTTATTCAAGATTCATTTGCAGTAATTGGAAAGTCAACCTTTCAGCATTTACATTTGTATAAAGTCCAATCTACTTGTAAGGCAAATCAATACCAAGAGGAAATGTAGTCCCAGACAGTAATTAAAATGACACAATTTTAGATACGTTTATGTACAGTCAGCTATAACTTTTTGTCACAAAGCTTTAGTACCATGTGCACATGAATAGTTTAAATAGGGTCCAATTACAGAAGATGTAAACTGCTACTCAAGTATGTGTAAAATTTTGACAAAGAAGATTTCATCTTCAATGGCAATTCATTTTTTTGAGAGTGTAAACAAGGCTGGCGGATATCATTTTTTTTGTCATACTGAAAATTGAAAATACCTACTTGTAAATAAAAGATTATTGATCAATATGACTAAGACTAATTTTTACAGAGGTAAAAAGCATAAATAAAACAGGAATAAATTATAAAAAAAAGAAATATATTCTATCCAAAATGACAGAAGGTTTTCTCCCCCTCAAGACCTGGTCTAGTGGTACCAAATCACTTTTCCATTCTGTCCCGGTATCACTAGAGCAGGAAATGTGGAAAAAGCACATACAGGTATAAGGTGACACGGACAAAATGAATAGGTTCCAACTCTTCTGCATTAGGAAAGATAAATGCATCTTTACATATATCTGTAAAAAGCAAAAAATATGTTTAATGCAGACCTGAACTCAGTATGTCCGATATCTTACAGTATATGGATAGCTTGAAAGATATTTTACAGGTTACAAGTATGGTATCCCTAAACCTAAGCTTTTTTTGTATTTTTTTTTCAAAACTGGTAGGTTTTATATTTATAGTATATAATGGGTGTAAGTAATATTTACATTTGTGGACACAATGGGCATGTTATGTACACCCTGGTACACAGGATGTGTGTACCACTCTATGGACTCCACACTGTTGCACCACACAAAAAGCAAAATCTGCAGAACACTAATAGTCAAATTATTAAGAAACTAATTTATTTTTTTATTTTAATTTATTTTTTCACTTATAGGGTTGCTTTAACTGCCATCACATGGAGAACAAAGATTTTCATTTGTGATAGACTACTATTTGACGGTTCTCCACTTTTTAAAATGTAATTGATATTTGACTTATAAAAAGGTTGATGAGATTTTGTATAGTGGCAATCAGTGTTTTGATTACCCTATCATATTTATTCTAAAGTGGCAATCAGAAACCACATTCACTTGAACAAAGTAACAAATCATCATATTTGGAAGTGGTTTATGTGGCACATTCATTTTAACTGTGGTTGTTTGTTCTGCTTTTCAAAAGCGACAATTACTTTAAAAGTCATGATTAGGGTGTTTGAAACAAACAGGGTGTTTCTGGCATATGGTGTTTGCCAGTAGAAAAGTGTATAAATGCTTTCTGGGGATCTGTAAAATGATGATCATACTGATACAACTTTACAAATGTGTGGGCACACATAAAATGCCAGGTATATAACACAATTTCCAGTGTCAATTGCTTATAAAAGTGGCATTTGTGTCAAATTCTGGCATTTTTCAGGTGATCGTCGTAGCATTCACTGCAAGTTAAGAGTGTAACAGGCTGAGAGAAAAGAACATAGGACCAAAGAAAAAAAAAACAAAAAAAAAAACAAGAATAAAGAATATGACAAGGAAAATAAGAGTAATAAATGTCAGACAAGTAGAACAACAAAGGAAAAGAGAAAACGGTATTAGATGTTGTTCAAACTGAAAGTGGCCACTTTAGCAGACCGGAATTTTTCAGGCAAGCCTGATGCCAAAATTTATTCTATCACTATTAAAAATAATGAAAGCATTTCTTCATGCATTTAAATAAAAGATCATTAAATCAAAGATCAGTTAACCAAAATAAATGCATTGGACAAATGTTCTGTAAGTTGGTAATCATTGTAATGGAAATCCTACTACAATACAGTTGCTTGTGACAGCACAATTCAGGGGGCTAGGGGAGTTTAATTAGCAAAGTGCTAAAAGGCGTTAAGAGGAAAAACACTGGTATAACTTTGCTGGAGAAATTTGGTTAAGGTGGCTAGGTCAGCTAATAAACATTAAAGACATGAAACGTGGTAATTAGATAAAAAGCTTTCTGCAGGTTGAATAATGCAGTTTGCTACCAATAGAATTAAATAAAAAACATGTTTTAAGTCTTTTTTTAGGTTTTAAGAGGATGGTTCATAATTATTTATGTAAGGTTCAATAAAATTACATGATTTTAGGACAAGATATGCAATGAAAGACATGAATTTTAAGCTGGACTTTTAAAGCCAGTACCATCAATATATATAATAAACATTAAAAACAAACATCATTTCAAACACATAAAACACAATAAAATTGTGGGTGTATATAATGACCTCTTCTTACAGAAGGGTTTAAATTCTGAATTACTTCTCGACACGTTTCGCGGAAAAAATCCACTTCTCCAGGAGGAAGGAGAGGAGAAGTCTGATGTTTGTACTTCCAGCAGCCCTCCTATTTAAAATTGTTGCAAGGAAGGAGGTGGGTATGGTGGCAATGATATTCAAATCCCGTTTATCTAATTAGTGAGTAATCTCTTTCAATTTTCAATATAAATCACAGTGATCCTAAGTTCTCATGTCCTTCAGTCCTCAAACAGATATAAGAACATACAGCCCAACATCACAATCCTGTTCCTATTCCATCGGCTTCCATATGCTGATTTCTGCTTTTGAGCCAGCAGCTGAAGCTACAGTTTTAATGCTGAACTCTAGGTTCACAATGTAACCATAGCCAGACACCACTATTAATCCCCTCTTTGGTATTCAAAATATTATAGTTGTTACCTTTCTTTTTTTCTCAGATTTAAGTTTTTAGATCCTGTAGTCTGAAGGGCCAAGACATTGTTAGACCTGTGCAGTGACACATGTTGTGTTGGTCTGCCCTGCTTATAGTATTGCCAGTTCTTGACTAGTGCCGGCAAGTAAAATATAGGTACAAACTGTAGCAACAGGTCAGACTGGGGCCTTTTTTGGGGGGCTGGATTTCCATAGCTCACTTCTATAGTGGGGTTACAATGCTCCCTAAATGTCCTTTATCTAGCAACATTGTCACCCTAGGACTCCCTATAATTTACCCAACAGTTACAATACATTTTCATATACTTATGCTTGCATTAATTACTAATTAGGTAAACGTGGGCATTCACTTACCTCAGTAATATGTGGGTTGGGATTGAAACCACAGAAGCTGCATACAACAGTTTTACATTGGGTGCAAGTATTATAATTGGGCTTTTCTTTAGAGTCCAACAAGAGTTCCGTTGTTTTACATAGAGGACATAAATGCTTTGCTACTGCCTTGGACACCTGTGTTTTATCACCTTGTGGTTTCTTGGATTCTAACTTTGGCTCAGATACTTTTTCTGTATATGGTAGTTGTTCTTTTAGTAGAGCAGAGGTATTAGTGCTAGACTCCGGCTTCTGGGCTGTTTGTTTTGTTGTTGATGTAGAAAGAGCCTGCTTCTTTTGTGGCTGTGACCCTGGCCCTTGTTGTTTCAGAGGAACTGCCTGATGTGGTAGTTGTTTTACAGAAGGTGCCTGCTGAGTAACTGTAGTAGGCACCACTGGCTGTGGTTTTACAGATCCAGATTGTGGAGGAGTTTGTTTGGCAGTACCTTGAGTCTGTGTAGGTTGCTTTTCAGGTTCTAATTTCTGTTGTGGCATCTTTGATATATCAGTAGGTCGTTTTGAAGGCTCCGATTGTTGCAAACTCTGCTTTCCTATATTTTGAAGTGATGTCTTTGCAGGCCTATCCTGACTTTCTGGTTCTTGCTTAGATCCTTGTACTTGGGGTAATGAGGTAGAAAGTTTTGGCTCTTGAACTAAAGGTTTCATAGGGGTTAGAGTTTCTTTGAGGGTAGGAAGTGATTTTGTGGCATCTGACACCTGTGTTGACGTCCTTGCAGGACTCTGCTTTGAAGATGTTTTTTGTATCTCAGACTGTTGTTGTGTAGATTTAGTTTGGTGCTCTTGAGCAGATATTGTGGGTTTAGTAGGTCCTTGAGGTTGTGGCCCATGTACTGGTAACTGCTGTTGTTGTGGTCCACGTTTCATAGTACTTTTAGGATGTTCGTTTGTTTCATGCTCTCTTTCCCTTTCTTTTTTAGCCAGATCTGCACTGTGAGCAGCAGAATCAGGTTTTGTATCAAATGGTTTAAATTTGGTAACTACAGAAGAGACCATGCTTATCGGATTACTGTCTGAGAGAAAACCACTCATCATTCCAGTCTTCTGTTCCTCTTTTGTATCGAGCCTAGATCTAGGTTCCCTCAAGCTCATTGTTGAAGGACTTCGACCAGGTGGTTGTGTTCTTGTTTCTGTTTTAAAAGCATCCACAGTCCTACTTTTACTTAGACCAGTTGGCCCTGGGTCAGGTGGTTTACTTGGTTGTCTTGGTGATTGAGAAATATCCATGTTTTGACTTCTGTGGTAAAAGAGAAAAATAAAGTATAATAATAAAAATCTTGAATGTACATTTTTTTTAAAGTACTAGGGCATGTATTTATCTTTAAAGCATAAATCTATTCAAAATTGTTTTCTTAGTAATGAAGTAATGATACTATTGATATTACTTGCCTTATCCTACTTAACCACAAAATTCTATTTATCAATCTACTTTCTCAGCAATAAAAAAAAAAATCGAGAAAGGATTAAAACCTATTTAAAAGTCATAACCCCTATTTTTTTTAAAAGCTCCCAGGGGAGTCCAGAGATCTTTCAAGATAAGTGAAAAGAAGGCATCGCTGTTCCCTTGATTTTGCAGTTTCATTTTTGCCTCCATAATTGATAAAAATTAAACTCAGTGAATGGAGGGAGGGACACGCGTTTTGGGAAGAAAATGGCTGGTTGATGCTGATGGCTACAACCTGTAATGCAAGTGTGCAACAAACAAGAAGTTTCAGAACAAAGAAGGAGCCCCCACAAGTGTGCAAGACTGAAGTCTTTAGCTGTAAAGTCTAACTTGAGCCAGAACATATGTTATGTTTTATTGAAGAGCCACACATCAGGATTTAACGGCCATCTAAGTTTCTCCTCAGGGGCAGAAAAGGATAGAGTTATCTCTCCAATCCAAGGCAACAATAATCATATTTTTCCCACAGTAGACAAGGGTTGTAGGGTTTATTTGTGTGACAGGGTATCACCAAGACAAAAGTCAACTAGGAGTCTAATTAATAAGGACACAAACAGTAACAAAAAAAGCCAAAAAAATCTAAACTTGTAACTTCAAAAAAAAAGTGATCTGGAATTAGGCTTAAAGAGTTGCTGGGGCACATACTTTGCAAGAGTGGTTCCAAACAACTTGCAGTAGTTACACATCAGTTGTGGAGTTATGAAGAACAGTATCAAAGTATCAAATTTATTTTATTGCGGTTTTAAGTTGCACTTTGCTCCCTGCACAGTGTATTGAATGAATCATACAGAATATACCTTCTCAAAGTACACATAGTACATTGGTTACACATTTTATTTTCCTTCATGCTAAATATATTTTCGTGAAAACCAATAAAGACTCACATTTCCTTTTGGATTTAGTTTAAAATACACCCTGTTTTACTGTATTAGGTTAATGGAAATTTGAAGGCATCACTGACCAGAAATTGCAATACATAGCTATCTAATGGTAGCACCAGCAAATTCAATTAATCTTTAAACAGTAAAGGTATTGCTGGCATTTGTGGAAAAACTTCATTTGCGCTGCATCATCATCAAAAACAAGCTACAGCAATTTCTTTATCAGTGAAAAGCACATGTCCAGCCAAGCCTAAAGCCTAGCCAAGCTGAGTCTAAAGTATTTGCATTAAATAGTTATTTAATCCAGTCTGTAATCTTCTAACATAGAAATCAAAAGCTTACTAAATATTTTACCACTAAACACAAGATGTTGGTGTACTTGAAATAGATTTATATTAAATGACATACATAGGACGTTCAAAAGGAGATGATAATGGTATTAGGCTTCCTTTACATTGATGCAGTGGTTAAAGCATTGGTGTGTTGTGGTGCGACAAACTCTGGATTGCTACCCCAGCGCATGGCCTGAAGGATAGGTTTTGCCGTGAAATACATAGTCCCACTGTTTACCACGAAAACATACTGTGAATTGCCATAGTATTTATAGCAGGGGTTCTGCAAACATATGAAAGTTATTTCAAGGGTTCCCTTATATTAAAAACGTTGAGAAAGCCCACAGTGGAAAGTGTTAGATTTGCACAGATTGGCACTGTCCATACTACATACAGTAAGTGTAACATGGCAAATCTTGGGCAGCAATATCGATATCAAAAAACAAGCAGCAGAAACCAGAAGATCTTAGATCGTGCCATAAACCGATAATGGAAACTGTAAGATTTAAGATTTAGCTGTCTATATCACAAAAATATAGAGTGAGCTAGCAAATCTCAGAGAATGATGTCTATATCACAAACATGCACATCGAACTGGCACCAGATAATAATATCCATACCACATGCTCAATAGAAACCAACAGATTTCATATGGGGATGGAGCTGTCAATACCACAAGGATAGAGTTTAACCTAGCAGATGTCTATTAATGCAGGCTATTCAACTAGATGATTTCAGATGAAAATATTTATACATCAAGGATGAAGTGCAAATTAGTGGACCACAAGTTACACCTAATGAACAAAAAAAGGAATTGGAATTGGTGTACTTCAAAAGGTGCTGCCTATAGCAGAATCACACAGTGAAAACTAGCAGATCTTAAATGTTTTCACATCAGAAAACAGTGGGAACTAGTGGATCTGGAATAGCAAATGTCTATACCAGAAACACACCAGAAACACACAGCGGAAGCTGTCAGATATCAGGTGGTTATATCTGTAGAACAAGCACCCAGTGGTATTTGACAGATATCAGTTGGGAATGTCTATATACCATCCACAAAGTCGCAAACAGCAAATGACTATACAAAAATCTAAAGGCTTTTATAAGTCCCAAAGCTGCTGTCTTGTGATGACTGAGACTTTTAAAATATTTTTTCCTATGTCATTATGTGGAACAATATGATCTACAACCCAGCACCATGGAAACAAGTACCAGTTTTTTGCATTAAAAAGTTTTTTTAATACTAACAATACCTTTGAAGATACTACATTCTATTTTTCCTAATTATAATATAAAGACATATTGTAGAATTTTGGTACATTTACCAAATAGAGTACTATGCACATTTTTAATCCATTTCTGGTGTAAAGAATATCTGGTGTTAAGATGATGTATGATGTATATATGTATGAGAAGTTTGTGAAGTTCTTAATGAACATTTTAGAACTGCTACAGGCCCTTTACAAGTAAACTAATTTAAAAATGTGGTAGATGCAAACACTGTGCACTAATCTATAATTAAAAGGTTTTAGTCACACTAATGTAATTAGCTAGAAATGACTATTATTTAAAACAGAACATTTAACAATATACTCAAAAAATGTTATATACATAATAATGTATACAGTTTAACAATGGCAAGTAATGTTGACATGAAAGGTTTCCTTTCACCAAAATATTGAAATAGGCTTGAAAATGTATAGCTTGGGTTAAACAAAAACAATAGGCTGTTAACCTAGCAAAGAGAAATAATAAGAAATAATAATAATATTTTGAGAGCATATGAATAGTTGATTAACACGTTTTTTAGTGACAATTTACTTTAATGATGTGTACAGCCTCTGTTCCTTTATTAAATCAGCACCTTTCTTTGCAGGTTTGTAAAAGAAATTAGTTACCTTAGTTAACTTTGTACCACTGATTCACAAAAGAGAACAACTCAGGTTGAAATCTGTTCTTAATGTGTAAGAGTTTTTCAGCTGACAGTATTGCTTCTTTTTGGAATCTTTCCTCTAACTGCAAGACTGCAGTTCCTTCGGCATATTAATCCTGGAACACATGTGTAGCTACACTGAAATCTCCAGCCATCTAATTGAGTCTCTTATTTCTAGAATGGAGTTTTGACTGGATAAAAGTTTGGTTCCTTAATGCCAACGCCATCATCATTGGTGTTAGGTTAGTAACTTCAAGGCAAACAACACAGCTTTAGGCCTAGTTCACATATCCGCATTGAAGACCCATATTTCATATATGATTCTTGCTTTTGGAGAGGGCTCTTTAAGCGGTCTAGTACTTTATATAAACTTTAGGCATAGTGAGCCAAAACCGTTATTTATATTATAGTGTACATGATCAAAAAGTCTACATGTAAATGTGTACATGTATGGTTTACAAAAAAAGACGATACTGAAGTTCTGTTTAGTATATCTACAGCATCTATAGGTAGTGCACTAGTATAGGAAGGTGGATATCATCTAAGTACAAAACAGGTTACCATTTATTTTTATTGCTGCAAGTACAACTACTAAATAAAAAACAGGTCTATCTTTAACAGTTACATGGCTGTTACTAAAACATTACCCTTACATCTAAAAGGAACCCTATTTTTTATATTATTGAACATATTATCTTGGCCTTAGTGTGACTGTCAAAGGTGTGTTGCTTTTATACTTTACATAAAGTACATTAGACAAATCTACCTAGAATATTCAATTCATTTATTGATAAAATGTTAAATGGCTTATTGTTATGTGAATGCTTATATATTTCTATGTGTGCATAGATTTTACATGTACTGTGGATTGCCAAACACAGTCCTACAAAAATAAATTTGGTCTGACAGACTGGCTGAATTATAATAAATTGGAAATCAAATGCTAGAAAATCTGATCCAGTTTTTTGGGGATGCAGTTTTCCTGTCAAAATTTGTATACAAATTTTATAAATATAAAAGTATACACGGCAGAGTACCAGACCAGCAATACAATGGCAGACATGTCTACCAAAAAGAATCCCTCCATTTCTTCTGTGTCTGTGCTCCACCTTATAATATTTTATGTACCACTTTGGAGAAGACCAGGAGAACATTGAGAAGAGACTCAAAAAGACTGACTAAAATAAACTTTAGCTCTGCTAAAGAATGGACATATTAGGAAAAAAAACAATGTTGGACGGTTACTTCAAATGTTATAATAAATCCGACTAGCGTGATATATAATACAAACCTCTCTCTGCAAGAAAATTAATATAAATATTCTGCCTGCCTTTATCTCAAAATTTAATTGTGTGTGTAAAGAACACAATTCCTCTTTTTTATCAGTAGTGTTAGTGCTAGAAGCAGCCATTAGGTAGGGTTAGATTATATCCTGATAGGAGGAAGATGTAGATTTAAGAAAAAAAAGCATTACTATAGTTTACCCATGGTCCAACTGGCACCCAGAAGTTTCAAACATAAACTTATCTTTTTCTTACTTTTGCTTTTTTTTAATATTTTGATTCTACAGGTTTAGGTGACACATGTGTAACCTATTTGAAAGTAGGCTAATTGATCATAACTAAAAGACTGTAACATATTTATAAATATTATATTATATAAAATGTAATCTGAAGAGTAGACAACATTCAACTGTATGATTGACTCATTATGGTGACTGCCGCCTATCTTTTTTTCATTCCGAGTAAAGATCCATGTCTGTGCCTGGAATCCTATTGCCATTCTAACAGTGTTTAGCACATTTACAATGTATTTATTGATCATCTGGAAATCAATATGTACCAAAAAAACAGTACCAAAAGAAGTACCTAGTACAAACCACCAGACCTTGATTGTAATCTTTTCTCATGCCATACAAAAGTAAACGTAATGCTGGCCACATTTTTTCATGAATCAACTTTACCACTTATTAGTTGTATAACAAGTAGACAAATTAAAAAAACCAAATAAAAAGTCAGTACATAAGAAATACATTGCATATACACATCATAGTAATGGATTTAGTTTATATAAACTGTTTTTCAATAGGTTTGTGTGAATACCTCTAACGGAGGCATTTCAAGCAGATATTTTAGAGGACTGGTAAGGATAGCGCTAAGCTAAGTGAAGCAATCTGAAAATATATGCATGCAAATAGAAAGTACTTTAAACTCACAAACACTTCAGCTGCATATTGTATGCCTTTTGAAATCATATGTTCGGCTTCTGGAATATAGCCTCAAAAACATTACCTCTTTGCTTGCATTACTGCAAATGGAATAGCTTTGGAATATAATGCCAAAAATTGTTTTTTATTTTTAGAAATGAAGTAAAAAGTTTGCAGAATCTGTAGCATAATGTAGTATGGTGACCTAGTGGAGTAAGCTGATTTTTGGTGAGTAAGCTGAAAGTGCATATTTTTAGGTGTACTTTAAACTAATTCTGTCATTAAAATTTACATTTACCTAAATCAGTAGGACACATGTCAGCATTGCAGAATAAAGGTAATACTTTCACTATAAAAATTCAGTTCTTTAGCTTTCAGCATAGGCAATCTAGATCACATGGTCTCTGACTTCCAATTGCTACTGCAGAAAGCCTAACAATGAGTTAAAAATTAGATAAAAGTAACAAACAGGCACTATGTATACAGATGTGGATACACAGATATTCTCAGAGCAGTCACTAGGTATGCAGGCTCCTTTTCAACTCTTCCCTGGTCCTTAATGATGTAGAGAGCAGTGCTGACATGATTACATCAGTACCACTCTCTGTACTATTACTTTCTGAATGCAAGGAGCTGTGGTCTATGACATCCTAGCCCCTGCCATTTCCTTGGGATGTCAGTAGAGGTTAGTTTAGGTGGTTGGTTAGAGTGCATTAGAGGAGTTTAATATAAAGGTACAGTTGTCATCTCCCCTTAGAGATACTAAAAATACTGGTAATTGATCACGACTCATACAGTACGTCAGCATTAATATGTAATAATTTACAAAATATATGTAGATAAATTCACACAAATTTATCTACTAGGTTTGCATCTGGCAAATATGTCTGCTCACATTTGGCAGATTCACTAAATATTTGAGTTACTATTTCCTAATTTAATAATCATTCTACAGGAAAAATGGGAATATTGCCAAATACCAAGCTTCTGATAACAAGAAATTTTGATAGTGGTGTATTTTTCAATTGAATTCCTGTACTTAGTCATGTATATGTGGTTAAAACCCTGATAAGTGACATAACTGATTTGGTGACTTGCCTTGCTGCTATTTTGCCACACCTTTTAATTTGTCAGCAGCTCTTCAAAAATACACCCAGTTTGTACATTTTAATGATCAGAAGTTAGGTTTCTACAAGGCATACAGTGAGTTTTTATTCTGAAGCTGACCTTTTACTTCTATAGCCAGTTCAGTTCATGGAAAGAGATCTGTAGCACATACACTCCTCATACTTAATTGATACGCGTCACTGGACTGGGCCCTTCATGTCCAAAGTTGGAGTGTTTTGTTGTACCATGGGGCTACATAAAGCAAAGGCATTATGACATCCTCCCCTGGACTACAGGTAGATTTTTTAAAACAATTGTGCCACAGATAAGTTTGCTAGTCCAACCAAAATGTCCCTGTAAAAGTAAGAAGGCAGAAAATTATGGATGATAAAGGCTTCAAAGGAGGAAGCCTAAAATCAAAATACTGGAATCCATCAACTAAACAAAGAATGCAAATATGATAAGCCTAGACTTCTGGTAAAGTTTGCTTTCACTTATTTTCATTCAGCTTTGAAATAAACCATTCCATCTTCTGGCAGCATTAACACTTATAAACTCATCACATAAAACAAATTGATAACAGTAGTAGTAAGCGAGGAGACAGAGCTCAATACACATTTGCATTGGTGAGGCCAATAATTCAGAGTGAAGATTTACTACATGTTCATATGTTTGGAAAAAAATATTGAGAATATAATCAATATAGACACAGATCATTTTAAATTAAACATAACACAGCGATGAAGCAACAACGTACATCCACAGAACTTCTGGATGCTTTTTTTTAATAAGCTGAAAAGATATTTTTACTACATTATAATTTTATATTTAAAAAGATTTTGTTACTTTATTTTGTCTACTAAGATAAACATGCGTAGGTTTCTACAAATCAAAAAACATCATTGGTCCGGATAAGTTCTGATGTGTATACCTTCGTAAACTTCAAGTCCTATGTGTTTTTCAAATCAGCAGCATTTATCAATTGTGATTTGGAAATTAGAACTGACTTTTCTGCCCCAAAGCTCAGAACATAAAGGAGCAATATATGGGTAGAAAGGTAACCTGATCAGATGGATCATTTATGTATTTATTAAAATGTATTTATATTACTTATTAACAAAACATGCATTATTTCTGCAGTGGTTCCTTGGATAAATGGCACTATGTTTTAAGATTAAAAACCCAACTCTAGCTTGTGTAAAAAATCCAAACGTTTAAAATATAAAAGGCGTCTATGACTGCAGTACTTACTTTATGTTTAGTCACTGGTGCTGTCCCAGCCTGGTCCTTAATTTAGCATAATTTCTAAATAGTGCCCTTCCCAATAGTGACACACATGCCTGTGCAATAGGCCTGATTTAATAAAGAAGTTAGATAATAGTTCACCGATGACAGTCTGTCTTTTGCAGTCTTTGAGAGCTTGCATAAATCAGACCCTATGTGTCAACACAGCCAATTGCAGTGTACACCAGAGGTGCATGTGACAGTGAGACACCACAGAAACACAGGAATGGTGTTATGTACCCTTATGTAAGGAACTGTCTGTACATCAGGTCATTATTTTATTAAAATCTGCAGATTTAAAGTGGAAAGAGATTTTGCAAATGGGCTAGTTACCAGTTTTGCCTGTGAGCACCCTGCAACTGGGTCTTCTCTACTGGGTCGACTTCCTATGCCTCGTTCTGTATTGTGTTTGTATGTGGAGGAAGCTATCTTGGTAGAAGCAGGGTTTTGTGTTCAAATGTAAGAATCTCCAGCAAAGGAGAAAAGTAAGAAGCACATTAGTAATATCTCTAACTCTCACTCTAGTTCTTCTAATACTAGCAGTCAGAGGCTGCAGTGGTTGGCATTTATTAATTATTCAGGGTGGTTAAGCTACAATTAACATTTCTAAACGATCCCTATAACACAGCAAATCCTCAATTTTGAAATGAGATGAAAGCCTAGACATCTTCTGCAGGTCCAATGATGTCATGGGTACTATTAACCTTCTTTCTTTCTACTGCAGAGGCTGGATCCTTAATACTATACTAAAGGTGGGACAGTTAATAACATGGTGCAGTTAACTGCAGCATTCTCCTCTGAGCTTAGGGCAGTAGGCAATGTCTTGATGCCCTGGGCTAACAGACAGTGGGTTTAAAAAAGCCTGGCACTATTTAGTCGGTAACAGTAGTGCAAGGATCGGTAGGCCTGCAGGGGACAATACTAGAAGTCAGCCAATCAAACCTGTTTTTTTATTTGAAGTGACTGCTGGGGTATTAAAGTACACTTAGGGGACTTTGATATGCTAAAACTTTTACAATGATTAGCGACTAAGTTTACCTCCATTGTTCAATTCATGCTGGCCTTTCAAACAATATGGTAAGTTCTATAAATACAAGATTTATTGGACCATTGATCCCTTCTGTGCCCACTTTTTTTGAATCAAAAGTTTTTTGGGCAATTGTTGATGTATGATCACTAAATACAGTATTTATATTGAGTATTTTGAATGCTTACTTATAGCAATTTTGTTCTGTTATCAATTTTGTATTCACTTGCAATGTGCCACTAATTTTTCTAGCAAATTGGACTACTTCAGGAAAAGTCAATTCCCTATCACAGTAAAATTCCCAAATAGGTAATAATGGAGGACCGCAAATCATCTTATCATGAGTACCTGAAATGAATTGTTTAATACTACATTCCCCTATATGCAATACCACAACACAATAACACAACACAAATATATAGGTATTTTGAATGGAACTCCAACACATATGTACAGTACACACCAGTGCCATTGCCCCCCTTAAAATACTGATGTATACTGTGTGGTGTGCTGTATTGCCAGAAATTGTGTGAGTGCATATTTTGCATGTATGTTTTATGTTGCCAGTCTATTTAAAAAATGGGTTGGCATATACAGGAAAAAATACCTTGATGCCGGGCTTGGCCCCTTTCCATAGGCAAGGGGGACATTACTCATAATTCTAGCAATATCCCAGGAAAGCTAAGGATTTAAAAGAGCTTCAAATAATGAACTGTATGGGATTTACTTGTTTTTTTAGTTAACCATCCGAATAAAACTGATATTTCGCTTATAGGCATTAATGATAAGAAGCTAAAATTGATAAAAATACCAAGAAAAATGGCTTTTTTTTTTAGAAACATGCTAAAGGAACTACATAAAAATAATATTCTATGTTCTACAATTCATATATTTTAAACTTTTATATTATCTTTAAATGCAAACGGGATAAATAAAAAGAAAATGGCAAAAATATTTTTCCATGAGAGTAATATTGACTCAGGCATCCTCCATTGCAGGTCAAGTTTAAACCTTTAACCATATTATTTACGTAGAAGGGGAAGATCAACCATTTTAATCTGTAATTCTCCCCTTTAAAAGGAATCATGTGATCAAACATCTAAGATTTTATGTTATGTGGGGAAAACTGAAGAACTATAGAAGTGAGTCCCAAAGAGGTTAGTATTTAGGCCATTCTATATTACCATCCCCAATATACATAACTGTATATTAACATTGCAGTATAAAGTATATAACACTTTAAAAATAATCACAAATATCAAATTTTTCAATCAACCACAGCATAGATCTGCATATGTTATGAAATTAGCAAAGAGAACACAATTATATGCTTTTACAGTACGAGAGGAAACAAGTGACTTCCCAAAGCATTTTTAATGTGAACTGTTTAAGTATACTTTCACTACCATCATAAATAATGAGCTGAGTGCAATGTTTTTGTAGAAAAGTTGATTCATAATTGATTGCCGATTCCATACAGCATGAAAAATCTTCTCCTTTTAAAAAAGCGTACATAGTAAGCAGGAAGCTCCTTCTTATATATTTATCATGCGCTTTAGAATTGTTTAGTTTACATTACAGTGACAAAGAATAAAACTAAACATGAAAATTCTGTGAAAAATAATGATGCTTATTTAATTTATATTCCTATTCAAAAGCCTTTAGCAAACAAACCGATTTTTTGTTCTAAATCCAAAACTGCCTTTGAGGTCTGGTTCACATCTATGCAGCCATGGCAATGTTGTGCTGTTTTGTTGCCCTATGGAGAGGTAAAGTAATAGGCTGCCTGCCACAAGGAAAAATGTGACGGAAGTGCACACAATTTTGTTTATTATTGAACCACAATGTGCAGTGCATGCAGTAGTGCAATGTGACTTGTACTGCACTGCAGGTCCAAAGGAAAAGTGTGTTGGTGCATCAAGTCTTGGTATGTGCAGTAACTTGTGTAGTGCCCAACTACACAGATGTGAACACACCTGGAAAAAGAAAAGTATGGCTGATCACACATCGGCAGAGATTTCAGTGGTAATAGGAAAAGATCTGGGCAGTGCTCACTGCTATTGTGCTATTTTAGGTAACAAGCTCAGATACTGATTTAAATTGAACCTGACACAAGAGTATGAGAACTGACATCAGTGGCCCCCTTATGAAACTGTTATATGCCCGGTCATGTTTGACCATAATACTTCTGAATCACAATGCTAGAAAAAGTATGCAACAAATGAGTTTCAAAACTAGAAATCCTTATTAATATACTTGCTCCACATCAGTGACTGAGATAGCAGTGAAGGCAAAACATCAATGTGGCCTTAACTGAACATGCATTTTCAAAAAGAGAGGTCAACAACTATGCAATATATGAGTAGAAATTGCAATTAATTGCTATTCACACCAGGAAACAGTAGGGTGAACCTCACTGATAACATTATCCTTGCACCATCTAATTATAACAGCAAATGGGAAATGTTCTGGTCCTTTAAGGCACATACTGGGATTAGACAGAAGATCTTCCCTCATACAGGGTCTCACGCATGAAAACCTCCAATGTGACTCCTAATAAACTAAAGAGAGATCATTATCCCCCCTACTAATCAATACTATCTAAAAGGCTGGTTAGATTATGGAACATTTGGTCTGAGTGTTCTAAAAAGGTCATGAGCTAAAACACATGGCCAAAGGCAGCAAGATTTCCACAGGCACAGAGATCAAAAGCCAAGACACCAGAACACTAAAGAATTGGATGATCTGATATTTAAAAGGTACCTATATTTTGCCTATCCTTTTCACATAATAATAGAGAACAATTTCCAAAAAAAAAAAAATGACATTTATCTTTAAAGAAGATAAAATACAAGACAAACTCTGCTTTTCTGCTACAAGACACAGCATGCTTGTGTGATACTACAAGAAAAAATAAAATCCAGTTCCAATTGGAGTTATTATTATTCTTGCTATTAATAAACAGAATTTATATAGCACCAACATATTACACAGGACTGTACAATAAATAGCGGTTGCAAATCACATATACAAACAGTAACACAGGAGGAGGAAAGGACACTGCCCAGAAGCGGTTAGATTAGGGAAGAGTTAAAGCAATTTCTTTATTGCCATCTTTGTCCTTGTTGTGCAGATGATTACCTTACAATCTGTCATCATTCATATTATATTGCCTTTCCGGTAAAGCACACTTTGAGCTAAAACTATGTTTTAACTTTTAACAGAGTGCAGAAGAGTTACAACTCCTATTCGATTTAATAGCTAATTCTTTACCCATTATAAAGTTGAGTGGGGAAAGCTTGGGTATTTATTTCCATCTGTGTCCTTGATAGGAAGATTTTAGCTTACTTTTCTGAATTGGTGACTAAACAAGAAATAATCTGATCTTCACAGTGGAGGTAGAGACAGCTATTAAACTTGATAGAGGTCCTTGACCTTTTCTGCTCTGCTTTAGAAATACATTCATTTCTGTGCAACCATTGAAGGAGTTTTGCTGACTTCCTGTCTTAGTAACCACCCAGGAAGTAAGAAAAAATCTTCTAATCTCTTTATCCTAATGGATAAAAAAACAGCAATAGGAACCTTTCTATGAAACTTTCTAAAAAATTAGTTTCTACTTGGGTTTTATTAGAAATGGCGATTTTATATTTAAATATTATTTAATATATATATATATATATATATATATACAAAAAAGTGAATGTAAAATAAAACATACACCAGTACAGCAACAAAAAACACTAACACAAATGCACATAGTTGTAAAACAAAATCCTCAAATACAATAAAATGTAAATTAAAATTGAAACCTTAAAGCATTCATTCATTCAAGTAACTAATATGGAAATGCTTTTGCATATTCTGTCAGCTCATGAGAAGACCAGCTGCACTTGCAACAGATTTGCCATCAGCAATAATTTATAATGCAAGGGATAGCTATGCAATCCACTCTACTTATACACAACCAAGAAGAAAATTGTACCATAAACCACTCAATATAAACCAGCTGGTAAATCTAAAGCAGCCTTTCTCAAACATTTTACCCCTGAGGAACCCTTGAAATAATTTCAAAATCTTATCAAACCTTTGCGAGAACTAACTTGTTGGGGGGCAGTGGGAATCAAAGCCTCCTAAATTAGTGGCCACTGGAAAGAATGTCCACTTTACAGTGGTGGCTACAATATCACCTTTATATACAAATAAACACATCATTAGAGCTGTGCAGCTGGCTCTACCAAGTGGTGTTGGCCCCACAACTATCCAGGCATCATCAAATGGGAGGTTACTTGGCCACAGTTTGAGGAACCTCTAGCAACCTCTGAAGGAACTCTGGGGGAAGCCTGATTGAACATGGCTGATCTAAAAAGAAATTACCAATCAATTTGCAATCAATCAAAAAACAATCAATATGGGGTATGGGGACATATTGAGTCACGTGTTTTGGAGCAGGCTTTCTACATTTTTGTGTGTCAGCTCATAGTTCTCCCCAGAGGTTTTTAGCCGGTTGCTCCGCCCGGCTGATTTGAATACCCCGCCCAGCTCTCGGCAGCTCTCATCCTCGGATGCACGGATCTCAGTGAGGCTGCTCTGTGCTCACATGCATGATGCTATTAAAGCATCTCCACATTTTTAACATTATATTAAAGAGTGCCTTTCTCTGTTATGTAATGGAAAAATGTGCGTTTTTTTTGGTTTTTACACTTTTGTGGAGAGGATCTCTCCCCTTCATTCTTCACTTCCATTTCGGTAAAGACCGAAGGGGAAATCCGCAGCCTCCTGGGATATTTGTGTCACATATCCCAAGAGGTTCTGCACTGCTCCTTCTGTGCATGCATCTTCAGAGGATTTCTTTTAATGTAAAAAAAAAGCATGGGCCTGCTGGGCTAATTTTGTAAAAGAATCAAGTGAAAAAAAAAACCCTTTTTTACCACCCGGCTACAGCTTCCTACCACCCGGCTGAAAAAAATTTCTGGGGAGAACACTGCAGCTTTCAACAATTTTGTCTTTAATATTTTATCATATATTTTACTGTCATTACAGTAACCATAGCTTTTAAAAAGAGTTAACCTTTCTAGTACTCACAGCTTGCTGGTAAACCACAAAGAGTGTGACATTATCTTTTGTGGTAAGGACTTATAATTATTAGGTAATTATGTGGTATTAAATGTACACAGATAGATAGATAGATAGATAGATAGATAGATAGATAGATAGATAGATAGATAGATAGATAGTGCCATCTCAACTCCAGTGACAGTGTTTAATCATTTTTGCCTAAAGTCAATTGCATCCATACAAAGTTCAGCAACACAGACTGCATTCACATTTGTTTAGATTAAAGGCTCAGTTCTGTTTTCCAGTATCACATCACTTTTTTATCTCATTTTTTGACATAAAAAAGGTACCAGCTAAAAATGTCCCAGTTATAAAGTTCCATATAGGACCGGTGTTTAGTACAACTCTATGCTAGTGTCACTAACAGATAAAATTCCTGACAACACTGGTGGAAAATAATTAAATTTTATGGGTCAGCACTAAGGAGAGACACATACAGCAGCAAACCATAGCACATTTAATGTCTGACTGGCTGTTGACTAACAGAAATGGAAAATTGATTAGCTGCTTTGGATAGCTGCTCCTGCACATCATCACAGCACTTTCCGATGTCTTATTAAATAACCTTATAGCTTCAATACCAATAATGTACATTATGAATCATTATAATACATTATGAATTATCTGTTTACATTCCCATTTACAGTATATATTTATTTAATTTTTTGAACTTTCAATCTTTATCAATAGAACAAAATTCTATCATCATGTGTATCCCCAGTCTGAAAATAAAGAGTGGCTGCTGGTTTTGCTTTATTTTTTTTGATATATGGTAATTCTTTTTTAAATTGTTTTCTGACTGTCCAGTGGAAGTAGAAGCATACAATGAGAAAGCATTAAGGAAGGCCATAACAGCATGAATAGACAAGAATTGCAATCAATATGCATTCAGACACTGAGTGTTGTGTGGACTGTTTTCCATTGATAGCAGAGTGATATATACCATTATACAGTCCCTTAGAAAGACTGCACCAATCTTTCATCATGAGAGAAAGTCACATTGAAAACTGAAAAATCCATGATTCAATTTCCATTACGGTACATATTCTTTCTAAAGAGGAACTCTGGTATCAGTATTATTAGGGTTTTTGGGAGTTGAAACAACTCTCAATTTACAATTTTAATAACAAATTAGTAAATACATATACAAATGATTCAATGTTTACTTTTTTTAATTCAATAGGACAGATGATTACACTAGTAGCCACCAGAAACTATTCTAAATATAATGTCTACTAACAGCATGCTATTAGATTTACCCTCTGCAAAAACCCTGATCACTGAGATTATATCCCCTTTCTACTATTAACATCAGGAAAAAAACAACATGAATGCAGTACCTGTGATATAGCAACCAAAATAATTTTACGCCTATCAGCCAAAACATAACCAAAGACAGGTGAAATGGCTTCCGCTGGTTATATAATTATTATGGCACCAATCAAGGTATATGTGTGATACAATAGGCAGCTATTGTACACTAAATTATTGACATCGATGTGTTATACAATACACAGTGGTGTAGTAACAGTGTAACAAAAAGCATTCAAAAAAAGGACACAGGTGAAAGGACACAAATGGACATTTGTGGGGATGAATAGTATACCTGCCTGGTCCAATTCCTAAGAAGATCTACCTTACCTTTAATTGCTGAAAAAAGTAATGGTAACCTGTTGGGCACCCCTGCTTTAGTGGGTCTGAGCTACCTTGGCAAACAATGGGAACCCAATCAATATTAGGGAGGTAGTTATAATGCTTTAGATAATGAATGTATAGCACCCCCACCATGTGGGGGAACATTTTACTCACAGAGAGTGGCACAAATAATAGTGGAGGTACCATAGTAGAGGTAGCTGTTGTAGGAACCCCCCCCCCCCATATCAAGGCTCGTACAGGAAATACAAGACATTGACATCTCAGGACAATCACTGTGAAAATAGGAAGCACGTTGGTAACAGATCAAGTGGCTGCATTTGTGAAAAACATTTGTGAAAATCTAGGTGTGTGAGAGCTTAGTTGTGCATTAGACTGTGTGTGTTTTAGTGTGTGGGTGGTCAGTGTGTATATGTGTTTAGTGTGTATTAGTTATTATTTTTAAGTGTTTTAGTAGATATGTGTTTAGTTTGTGTTAGTGTGTAAGTTTATATTCAGTGTGGTTAGTGTGTATGTATGTTAGTAAGTGTGTAGTATTTGTTAGGGTTCTACTGTATACCTGAAACTGTTCCTTTTTAATCATTTCAACAAAATATCAATAAATGCAATGATGAATTGATAAAAAGTATACCTTTGAATTTAGAAGCTGGTATTGCCCCCATAGCAAAATTTATTTTACAGGCATTTTGCAAAACGGCTCTCAAGTTTCTGACATAAAAATGGTGAAATTTAGATAACTTTGCCATTGCAATTTATTCAGTTGCAAGCTGTATGAAAGGTTCTGGAGGTAAATGCCCCCCACAAGCTTCTAGTGTGATTTTATTGGGGGCTTTAATTGGGGAGGTCCCCCAAATCTCTCTTATTTTACCTATTCATCTGTGACTGTACCAGTGTTTTTTGTGTTGCCCTTACATTGTCATCAATCACACCTAATGACTGAAGCAACACTCAAACTGTAACATTTCCACCATCATGCTAGTCGGAGATTTGTGCTATTGTGGTCAAACAGGTATCTTTTATTCATCAGTACAGCTTTCTTTTAGCATTTAACAGCTTGTGGGCTGCATTTGCTAGGCCGGCCAGTGCTGGATAAATAAACAGATATTTCAGATTGTTACTCCACTTGCAGACCCCTTTCCCTATAGTCTTTCATTTCAAACAATATGGCAACATTTTGAATTCCAGAGCATAGCAACCACTAAAAAAAAATTAGTAAACTCTTTTTATCTTGGTGTGATGACTAAACATATCATCAGAGTCTTGATAATGGTTCAAATAAATTTCACTTTCATGCTCCCTAAGAAAGTTCCAATCATTGAATCTAGTCTAAACTTAGGGATTTGAAATGGTGGCGAAATCTGGTCCTGTCCATCAGCAGCTATGGAACTGAAGTCTGATAGCTAAGCAGAGAAAGGGAACTTATTCATGGTCTGCAGAGTAATCCCACAGCTCCCCTCGGCTACCTGAAACTTACTTTGTGGTATGGTAGCCCTTGCCAGAGCCTGGGGATCATTGGATTAATAGGAGGAGGTTTGAAGCACTTCTTTTTTCTCTATGACAGGCACTGAGCTGGACATGACCTGGGTCATTTATCAGCAGAATCAACATAATGCCAAGGTCTGGTGAGTACAGTGTAAATAAAGAGGGGGAAATTTATGATGGGGGTTGTTTTGTCATGGGGAGGGGTGTATTGGGAGAAGGGGGGTCGTGCTTCGGAGGCCCTCTGTGCTTTATCCATCCTTGACCTCAGCAGCCTGTGGGTTGTTTACTCTGATCTTCTTTACTCATTCCTCACTGAAGACCCCTGTACATTACCTAATCCACAGAAATTAGCACCCGACGCATTATGCACCTTTGACCCCTGTTCTCTGTGCATTATATACTCCTGACCCCTGCACTCTGTACATTATATACTCCTGACCCCTGCACTCTGTGCATTATATACTCCTGACCCCTGCACTCTGTGCATTTTATACTCCTGACCCCTGCACTCTGTGCATTATATACTCCTGACCCCTGCACTCTGTGCATTATATACTCCTGACCCCTGCACTCTGTGCATTTTATACTCCTGACCCCTGCACTCTGTGCATTATATATTCCTGACCCCTGCACTCTGCATACAAACTCATTGCTCAGTAGGCCAAAGTCCTAGCATGTCCCCTGACTACATTACTACTCGTTTTTTTACTTTTTAACTGTAACTAGATTATATGACAATCAGGAAATGACAGTGGACTAATGTCAGAAATTCTACTTTATTCTTCAATATACACACTTTACATGTTCTGATTAAGTGTTTGTATATGGTATGCCTGATTTTATTATAACTTGAGTTTCAGAATTAAGGAATTAGCTACCCTACTTATACCCCTGGCACTTTCAGGGGTAAAAGTGGGTTACCGCTTCTATTAGAATGGTATATAAATACATTTCTCACTTTGCTAAACTGTTACTACAACCTTAATAGGAAAACTGAGTGGAGAGTTAAAGTGCAGGATTAGAAGAACTTATCTCACCTGTCACTGTGTTCACAACTTCATGATGAATAACTAGACAGTGTACACAGAGAGTGATTGAGAAAATCTATTCCATCATGTTTCTGTGGATAAAACATGCTGCAACCTTATAATGGAGCTATGTCCTGTGAAGATGAAAGAATTGCAATGCACTAAAGTTTCTCTTCTGTTCTGTTCTGTCCTCAGCTCTCAACTGATGTAGACAAAATGTTTCAACTGCAAGTTAAAATCAAAATAAAACAATAAAATAATAATACTACAGGTATGTACTGAAAGATAGATCCACCTGTACAGTAGGTTAGGTGACATTTATGTAACTTGATTGTATTTTATACCAGCTTCCATCAGAACCAAAATGTCAGCTGGCACTTTCTTTTATAGAACTCACAGGACAGCAAATAATGGGCAAGTCTACAATATCACTTCCCACTTTACACTTTTTTTAATATCTAATGCTCCGTTAATTGCCTTTTTTTTATCAGTTCCTGAATATAGCAGCAGAAGAACTAATAATTGTGTGGATTGTCATAAACACATCTTTAAAATAGCACAGTCTGCTCCAAGTTATCTATACACCAGTTCAAGCTTATTCATGTTAGCAGGGTAAATATGTGATTCTGGAATCACCATTGGAATCCATATAAAACAATCAGAAATCATTTTTGGGGATCTCACTACAGTAAACTGAAATCTGATTGGTTGTTTGGAATTACTCATTTTTTGCATGCCATCACGGTACTTTGATTGTCTAACACTTATTGCATCATATAATTACATATGACACCCACAATAAGATAAATTACATATCTGGCACACATAAAATGTTGACAGGTGCTGTCTTTTACATGTATTTGGCAGGATTTAATAACTGTGGGAGGAACACTTGTATGATAGCCTCAGGGGAGAATATTTTTACTAGAACACTATATTTTCCCTAAAGACTGTGAATAATAGTGTAGATACCTTTCAGGACCATGGATATGGAGGCCAGCTCTGACCACTGTAATGAAAACCTATAGATGAGTATTATGACTGGAAATCTTGATCACTGCATTGGCAGCACATACAGATACCAATTCCAAGCACATGTATATTTATTACAAATTTAAATTGACAAATTCACAGTAGTAACAGGATTACTTCTAGTAATATATGTATCAATGACATGGACAGATAGCAGTGCAAGAACATGGTTCTTGGCTTACACTTGGAATCCACATCGTGCAATCAGAACATTTTTTGTGATTTGATTATGATAAAATGTGATTTGTTGCTTTAGATTTCTGATTTTTGTATATAACCACAGCACCTTGCTGAAACCTGTTTTGGACTTGCTGCACCATATATTGGGATATGACATCTATATACCATAACTGACACACATAAAAATGGACAGGTACCCTTCTTATATGTCAAATGTGACAAAAGTGAGACGAATGTTTAATATGTTCTGTGGTTTCTAACTAATAGAAAGGATGGCTGTATTTACCCATAAACAGATCTCATAAGATGAATGATACATATCAGAAAAATTCGGCAGCATGCGCAGAGAAGCCACCAGTGATGGCACTAATGAAACTCCCAAGACCTATTGCAATCAGAAATGGAATATATGTGATGGGCCACACACACACACACACATATATATATATATATTCAGGGCAGGGTCCTCTCCTCCTCCTGTGTCACTTGCTACCCCTATTTTTGTACAGCACTTAGTAATATATATATATATATATATATATATATAAATAAAAAGTAAAACTCCAGTATACTTTATTTATTGGTGAGGATGATTGTTTTCATCTCATATACAGCTCCCTGAAGATAAATATTATGTAGCTCAGAGAACTTCAGCACATTGCATAGAGACTGAGAAGACACAACTAATGGAAATAATGAAAGCCTACAAACTTACTACAATCAGAATGGAATATTTTTTTCTGGCAGTACTTATTATTATGAGAACACCTGTAAAATATCCTCAGTAGATTCAGCCATAAACTGATTTTTGAATGTCAAATATATATCACATCTGGCCTACTTATGCACCTGGATGCCTTTCCAACCACATCTGTCCTACCAATGCACCTGGCTCCTCTTTGTTCATCTAGCCTACCACTGCACGTGGCTGTCCTTAAAGCAAAAATAGGATGTCAGACTCCAAATACTCCTTGCTACCACACCAAGGGACTAAAGCCTCTAATAATGCTCAAAAAAACAGCAGGTCTGAACAGGTCCTTAATGCGAATCAAACATTGCTCGGGGAAATGGACAAAGACCCTGATTTATGAAAGCTCTCCAAGGCTGGAGAGGATACACTTTCATCAGTGAAGCTGGGTGATCCAGCAAACCTGGAATGGATCTGGTCAAGGATTCAAAACATTTGCTAGCAAATAGTAAATGATTTTTAAAAATCCATTTCATGTTTTCTGGATCACCCAGTTCACTTCTGAAAGTGTATTGTCTCCAGCCTTGGAGAGCTTTCATAAATCAGGGCCAAAGACTGAAGAGCCACCAGTGATGGCGGTAATGAAAGCCTATAAACCTACTGTAATCAGACTGGAATATGTTTGTATTGCTGTATAAATAATAAAGCTTCAGTAGATTTTATACATTAGGTGTGAATACCAGATAACTGAGGGAAGTTCAGCACCATGGACAGAAAACCCATCACTGATGGCTGCAATGAAAGCCTATAGACCCCCTGTTTTAAGACTGGAATATTTTTCATTTATGTGGGAAGAACACATGAATATCTTTAGTACATTCTATTTACCGGAGAGGATGACTATATTCACCCATACACAGTTCTCTGATGGTGAATCATACATAGATCAAGGAACTTCAGCAACATGGACAGAAAAACCACCACTGATGGAAATAATGAAAGCCTACAGAAATACTGCAATCAGACAGGAATATTATATTTATAGCGGGTAAATATACATTTCTCGTAGATTTTATGTATTGTATTAGGATGACTATATTCACCCATAAACAGCCCTCTGAAGGTGAATAATACATAGATCAAGGAACTTCAGCAACATGGACAGAAAAACCACCTCTGATAGCTATAATGAAAGCCTACTATAACCATACCGGAATATATCAATGTGGGAAGAACACATAATTATCTTTAGTACATTCTTTTCACTGGAGAGGATGACTGTATTCACCCAGACACAGCTCCCTAAAGGTGAATCATACATAGATCTGGGAACTTCAGCACCATGGACAGAGAGTGATGGCTGTAATGAAAGCCCATACAGCTAATGTCATCAGACAGGAATAGATTTTATAGGCATTATATATGAAATAAAGCTTCAGATGTCATTGGATGGGGTGGCTATATTCACCCATACACAGCTCTCTGAAGGTGAATAATAGGCAGCTCAGGGAAGTTCAGCCCTATGGACAGAGGAGTCAGCAGTGATGGCTGTAATGGAAGCCTATGAACCTTCTGTCATCAGACCGGAATAGGAAAGCTTGGTCACTGCACTGCCATTCACTACACATTCACTACACATACACTAACCACTTCTATGCCAATTGTATAAAAATGCATACATCCCATCTAATACATGTTAGCAGCAATAATTCCTCCCATAGCCATATAATGGGGATGATAGGACATTGGAATACAATCCCATGTACAGGAGCCATCCATCCCCACGCACATAGCACTCCCAGGTAGAGATGTGTGCAGCCATTTAAAGGAGCAGAGTGCGAGCTGCACCCATTCATGCAGAACAGGGGCACGTCCCAGCACCACACAGCATAGCCCCCATACTACATGCATGTACAGCACACATATCGGGGGTACAGCAGCCATGTCGGGGGGTATAGCACACATATCGGGGGTACAGCAGCCATGTCGGGGGGTATAGCACACATATCGGGGGTACAGCAACCATGTCGGGGGGTATAGCACACATATCGGGGGTACAGCAGCCATGTCGGGGGTATGGCAGCCATGTCGGGGGGTATAGCAGCCATGTCCTGGGGTACAGCAGCCATGTCGGGGGTATAGAAGACATATCGGGAGTATAGAAGACATATTGGGGATGTAGAGCAGACATATCGGGATTGTAGAGCAGCCATATCGGGAGTATAGAAGACATATCGGGGTTGTAGAGCAGACATATCGGGGGTATAGCAGACATATCGGGATTGTAGAGCAGCCATGATGAGTAAAAGCCTTGCCTTAGAGCCGGCCGATCCGTCTGATTCCCTCTCGGCATCTCCTGCGCCCTTGACATGACAGCGGCGATCTGTTTCCTCTCCTCCTCGCTCAGCCGGCTCAGATCAGCCTCCATTCCGGCCGGGATCCGGGAGAAGCCCCCTGTGCCATCCCCTGCCATCCCTTCTGGATATCCACCCTCCCCACCTTCTATGCTGCCTTCATTCCCCATGGCAGCCTATGGATGCGGTGCCCGGACACACAGTCTAGCCCTTATTCTAGTCTGTAACACTGCCCAGTGCCCCCCGGTGCCTCCTAATCCTACGCTTCTGCCTCCATTACGATGGGCTCCGGTGTAAGTGATCCCCGGCTGCCTGGCTGCAAATCCTTCCGCTGCTGGATGGGAGAAGGCCGCCCCTGCAACCCTGCAGACGTGCAGAGTCCCCGCTGGCCGCTAGGTGGCGCACACTGTGCTGCACATTGGTCACAGTACATAGAATACAGAGCAGAGGGAAGGATTGGTGAGCCAGAGTCACAGCCAACTCCAGGCACAACCAGCCAATACCATAGAGTAGTGTTCATGTATCAGTGTAATGTATGTCAGTGTAATAAATTATAATATTAAATAATATTCACCTTTTTACCATGGGGGAATCCTGGAAAGAACTTCCAGGTCTTAAGGGAGCCCCTGCTATAATTACTATATCCACAGCTCACAGTACATTAGTGTGTATAGATAGCCAAAACATGACTGGTGTCACCAACTGCTCATCACTCACCCCTAGCAACTTCTGG
Organism: Pyxicephalus adspersus; assembly: GCF_032062135.1. NCBI lineage: Eukaryota > Metazoa > Chordata > Amphibia > Anura > Pyxicephalidae > Pyxicephalus > Pyxicephalus adspersus. The sequence goes on from NC_092859.1 coordinate 106,052,558, forward strand.
AGGAACCCTGAAATACATATTATTAATATTAATAAACTATATAGCACCAACATATTACGCAACACATGCAGTCTGTATGGTTACCACAGCAGCTTTTATTTCCATGCATCCCCTGTGTAACACTGCTGCATTACCTGTTACTTCTGTCAGAAAGAGACAAACCAATGAAGGCTGACAGGGGGGCTGACAATGGTCAGATTTATTCATTTAGGTAAAGCTTTACTGGAAAAGGGGAAACATATTGCTGTACCTGCTATATGTGTGAGCTGGAATGAAGCTTTATATTGGTATTTACTTATAAAATATACTGGTCCATCTAAACCTTCTAGTCCATCCAACAACCCCCCTTCCTCATTTTTGCAGGTGCCGCTGTCCCATTCCCTCTCCATATATAATATACAGACAGTTCCTCCATTAAACATTAACCTCCTTAGCAGTAAGGGGCTCAGGGTGAATTATCCATACCAAAAGCAGTACCCCCAAGCCACACTCAGGGTGGAATTACCAGGGAGTTTAAACAGCTTACCTGGTAATCGGTGCCCGCGACGTCCTCCAGCAATGCTCAACATCTTCTTCCCCTGGCGATGCTGGTCGGGCATCTGTGTCCCGGGCGTGTGAACTTTGGGGACGCAAGGCCAGAGGAAGCAAATGCCAGGTATCTGCTTGTGAGCGTGTGGCTGGGGGTGGGATCAGGTGGCAAATTTAAAATACTAAGTATGTACTATACTACTAATACTAATACTTAATGTACCACTTTTACATTTAAAATACCTAATATAATCCCAGGGAGGTTAAAGGGGAGATAACAACACATTTGTACCAGTCTTTTATAGAATGAAAAAAAGTTTTTTAATGCTTTAATGCTCCGTACATTTTTTAGGGAGGAAGGACTTCTCCCCTTCCATCTTTACTGCCACAGCAAGGGGAGACCTGCAGCCTCCTGGCTTACATACGTCACATATCCCTGGACGCTGCTCCTTCTGCGCATGTCTGTTATCAGGCATGTATCATCAGAGGCTTTCCTATGTAAAAAAAAAAAAAAAAAAGACTTGCATAGTTTTTTTTCACATTTTACGGAAAACAAGTCACCAATCTCACACCTCCACAGTGCGAGCTCGGGTGATGCGACAAGAACTAGCAGAAAAAATGGCGGTAATGGACGCAACTGCAAATGCCAGAAAAAAAGAGGGAAGTTAATCCAACACAAATGTGATGTGCAATAATGTGCAAGCATGCTGCTTGGTAACAGACTAAAATTTTTCTAGGCCCCTATCTCCCATATCTGAACATTCCAGCATTGTAACAGTCAAGCTTTGATGTTGAAATCACATCATTGGGATGCACTATTATACATTTTTTGGATGTCTCCAGAGATCATTCCAACTTGACCTGATCCTAGCTTGGATCACAATTCAGAATCTGAGAAATCAGAGTTCTAATCTGTCATTGACAGGTATTGTGGGCTGTCATCAGATGACCATTGTCAACCTGCCAGCCAATCCCTCTATACCAGCAGTCATCACCTGGCTGCCGGATTGTCTGTGCCCTACTATTGACAGGTATATTGGGGGTGTCCGGCTATCAGATGACAGCTGTCATTGCTGGTGTCGCAGATTTCCTGTTAGTACTATAATATTATAGTAAGTCTCATTATTAAATCAAAAAAAAGAGAAAGACGGCTTTTTTGTCAAAGGAAATCAACATATATTCTGTGATATTATTATTATTA
>NC_092859.1:106055257-106057986 GCF_032062135.1 Pyxicephalus adspersus
CATTGGCTTCTTCGGAGGGTGCAGTCACATTGTACAAGGGGGGATACCATGAAGAAGGAGAAAGCATAGTGAGAGCAGGAGCTTTTCAAAGCACTGGAGCAAGGGATGAAGAAGTCGCAGGGTTAATGAACTTACATTAACACTACAAGTAATAAGAGGTTGGTGAATTCTCTTTTCAAAGGGTCCTTGCTAGTATTTCATTCATTACCAGCGATGCATATTTATTGATTGATTTTTTTTTTTTTTGCTTTTACTAAGATATTGGTTACTGTTTGTAACAAAGTCAACAAAAGCTTTGTCAACAAAGCTTTGGAAGTTTTGTTTCTCTGTCTGCATGTTACTCTATGAGTCATATGTTAATTGTCAGCACATTTTCATGTTATGCTTTACTTGCTTGCTTGAACCTGTGTTTTTTTTTTATTAATCATTTTTATCCATTCTTATTCATGACTTCTTGTATATAACAAAAAAAAAATATGTGATTTTGACAGGTCACAGGTAACACAGAGGTATCTTTCTATAGCATTGTATTACTGGTTACAGGTTTTTGTAAATACAGATTTTTGTACTTGAATAAATATCGATTTTTTGTACATGAGAAAAATAAGACATCCCCTGAAAATAGGCCCTAATGCGATTTTCAGAGGTAAAATAAATATAAGACTCTGTCTTATTTTCAGGGAAAATAGATTAGTTGTGTGTACCCAGGTTTATGGAGAGCTTCATAGACACTATTCATAGACACTATGAATACAGTATATTATGATTTGAAAGATAGTGAAGTTTTAACACAAGGTATTAGACAAATATTACTATTACTAGAATGTATATGTACATTAATTGTGCTGTTAGATCAGTAGTTATAGGGACAAATATTTATCTTTTGTATATATATATATATATATATATATATATATATATATATATATATATATATTTATTAATACAATCATACAAGGAATATGTGAAGACTGCACTTGGAGCTCCTTTAATTTTCAGTGAATGGAAAGTGATGGGCAGTGTGCACAACAGAGGTGTGCACCACCCAGCAGTTGGTGGGGGCCAGCATGGAGAGCGCTCATCTAAAGAGATGTTGAGGATGCCTTCCTTTATATAACATCCACCTCTTATACACTGAGCATGCTCAGCTCCAGCAGGTGATCAGCTCACATCATCACTACTTCCATCCACTGCTTAAAGGAACAAGGCGGATGACCTGACCTCGAAAATTGCTGCAGCTAGAAGTGGCGGTCTTCCTTAATCACAGACTGCAGTTTTATTTATCCCTAGCATCACATACACCAGCTAGTATCTCCTACAAAATATACTGATTATGGAAAAGGCCAGAGAGTGTAATCTGTTCATCCTTTTATAAATGTTTTCACCCAAGATTCACATATTTTTTCCAACTGAATCCAATCAAAATAAAAACATATATTGTAGGTGAAAGTCATTTGTTTAAAAATAGTGTTTGCATTTTATGCTTTATCTGAGCATATTGTAACAGACGTATAAAATTATTTAACAGCGCAGTGTCTGTGTTCTGCATATGGCTTCCTAACACTTTCCAGAAATACAGAGGATTTCAGCTACTGCATAGCTCAGTTTGCCACCTTGTTAATTTGAAACTGAATCTAATTACCACCTTAATCAACCACAGAAGTTAAGTGATTGATGCGTGTTCTGTTTTCAATGGATGAGGTGGTAATCCTTGTATAGCTGGTCTATGAAGTCTGGACAGGATATTGTACATGTGATTATAACTCCATATGATTACACTATATATTATATTTTCTGAGGATTTTCTGGCAAACTTCAAATATGTTATAAACATAAAGGTTTTTTAGGTTTGTCTCATGCTAATAAATGTGTTCTTTGCAGAAATGCAATTGTAATGTGCTAGGTTGCTATTAATTCCTAATTGCACCCCAAATATACCTTGGCAATGTACTGCAGTGCATCACAGACCAATAAACGCCATGTGTTGCTGTTTGCTGCACTGTTAGAAGCATAAATGATTTTTGGTGCAAATCAATGCCCTAACGCAAAGCACATTACCATAAATGACAAACACATACAATTCACAAAACATAGAGCATTACCATAGTGGGAGCAGACCCTGGAAAGGAAAAAGCTGTCAGTTGTGGTTCACAAAAAAAAAACAATTCTATGTTTTGGAGGATTAAAGCACATTTTTTTTTTTTTTTTTTATGTGCATTCATTATTTAGTCATTTAAAATCAAATGAATCAGCAAATTACATTTTTTATTTAGCTGCATATATATACATAAATAAATATATATAAAGAGAGAGAAAGAAAGAAAGAAAGAGATGCTTATAAGACTAGTCTGCAGAATCTTTTCTTTATATACTTTTACTTGTTTTCTTCAGATTGGGGTAAAAATGTAATAGTTCACCTTTAGAAATTATTACATTACAGACTGCTTCAAAACAATATTTGATGGTGAAGACAAGCAGGACAACCACCTTTCCCCCTCTCCACTCGATAAATCATAACAGCACTCTTTGTACAAGGCTGGTTCATTCCTATTGTTACTGGAAATGATAATAACGATTGTTTCCACTAACAGTACTTGAGCATATAACTTTGGCCTAAGTCTGTTCAGCTTTGCTCTTCCATGCCCCCTATGGAGTATCGCAGTTGGCCAAGGAGGTCACCCATAGTATTTGAAGCGGGGCTAAACCCAGGCAGGTCTGGGAGGTAGAAA
>NC_092859.1:106058807-106121019 GCF_032062135.1 Pyxicephalus adspersus
ATATATATATATATATATATATATATATATATATTACACAGTATTTATATAGCTGACATATTACACAGCGCTATATATATATATATATATATATATATATATATATACATGCTATATATACCATATATATCCGAGTATAAGCCTTCTTTTTCAGCATCCAAAATGTGCTGAAAAAGTCACCCTTGGCTTAAACTTCAGTTAGCTCCCGATCCAGCAGCTGGGTCCAGAGGATTCTGTCCTCTTATGACATTGTCATCAGGCTGCGGCGGAAATACGCTGGCCGCAAAAGCCAGAAAGACAGCGGGGGTACGCTGAAGTTACACCTGAGTTCAACGTCAAAAACACGAAACATAAGAAAAACCCACTTACCTTGTTCCCTTGTCATCCCCCGGCGTCCTGCTGGTCCCCGCAGCTCCTTCGGACACCTGTTCTTTCTTCTGTTTCAGCCGCCGAATGCAGAGACGATTCCTGAGATTTCCCAGTGAAGTTGGTGCATGCGTCGGTGCGGGCAGGAGGAGCGGCGGAAAATTAAAATAATTTTGTATGGGATTTAATACAAAATAGCTGTATTGAGTCCAATACAAAGAAATCTTTATATAATATATATAATTACATTATATATATATTATACATGCCACTGTACAGTTATTTTACAGGTTTAACTATTTTGTTTATTTTTCTTAACAGATTATTGTGTTTTTTTATTTAGAGTTTATTATTAAATTTATTAAATAATGGACATAGTTATGCCTAAGAATTATAAGCCTACAATGTAAAATACATTTCCATGCAAAAAAAGTAACACTTTTTGTGTGGAAATACGGACAGAATTAGAACGCTAAGGGGGCTACAGTGGCTGAATGCATTACCATGCCACTTTTTCTAGGCAGAATCATACCACCAGGGAGGTTAAAGAGAATTTAGTGGTTAGGTATGGTAAGTAGTATACCTACCTGACGAGTCAATTCTCACTATGGTATTTGTTTACCATATTATGGCTATAATGGCCGTATTATGCAATTTTATTGGTATTTATTTTGAATATTGAAACTTGCCAGTAGCTGCAGCATTTCCCACCCTCGGTTTATACTCGAGTCAATCAATTTTTCCTATTTTCCAAGGTAAAAATAGGTACCTCGGCTTATACTCAGTTCGACATATACTCCAGTAAATATGGTATATAAGCATTTGTACAAGTACAATATTTGCAAAACAATTCTTTATTTCTGTTGCTACCCCGCTTTTAAAACACATTTGGTTTGGGTTGTTCAACAAACATTCAGATCTGGTATGTGCATATTATCAGTGTGAAAAAAAACAAGTACAAAGAGAAGACAACTAAATACATTAGGAGTACATAGAGTAGTTGGGGTGGGGGTATCCCCTATATAATTCCTCCTGAAAAAACATTAGATGCCAGGATTAAAATAATTATTAATAATTTGCACATGCACCAGACTGGGATTACAACTGCAGGGGCAGTTTACTGTGAAACAAGAATCCTATCTGCGTGAACAAAGCACCCCCCTTTTCCCTTAGATTGGCAGTTTGGGAATTATAGGGCAGGAAAGACCAACAGAAACTCTATGCAAACAGAGAAGGCATGTGCTGTATGATAAGCCTGCAAAGCATCTTGGCAAATGTAGTCCTTAAATCACAGGGAGCTTCCATTATATTTATTTTCATGGGCTGGCTAGGAGATAACACTTGCTTGTGATTTCAATATTACAAAAAAGGGAATTGACAAGAGACATTAAAATTGTATGTAAATGTAGTTTTAGGTACTAATACTTCTTTAAAATTACTATTACTCCAATACTCCATAAAATAAAAGTAATAATTCACCTTTATACGTGAGCAGCTAAAATTCATTTTGTAAATCAGCCTCAGAGTACACAGAATCAAACTGACTTAGTTTGAAAGTAGGTATTTTTGGTATGATTGCTTTATATAGAAAGTAATCATGACAGGCAGGGAGGCATAAAATGCTGAGCACTGTAAGGCATACAAAGGTGCAGTCCCATGGGAGCTGTAATAAAGTGTGGCTCCTCCAGCTCCCAGTGCTGCCTTGACATCTGTCCCCACATCTGCTACCTCCTCTTAGTGGGTCACTGCTTCCAGAATTGGTATAAAGCCTTAGACCATCCTGCCCACTAGAATGACCAGTGCTGCCTGTATTTAAGAACAAAAATCCAATTTCTACAACTGACCCCCCCAAACCCTTTATTAATGTGCGTCAATAAGCATCTGTCTTGTGTGATGAGAACTATATTTAGAAGTGGCATTTGGCGTAATAATGCAGTTCATCACAGTCGCCTATGACACACACATCTGTATTTTGTATGCATAGTTCTTAACATGCTTTTATCTGCAGAATGAATAGCTGAAATAGATTATATAAGTCATCTGGCTTGGAGAGAATCATCTACCTGACAAGTGGGATGATGTATACAGTGTATCAGCAAAATTATCACAGTTCTATGCCATATCTGAGGATGAAAATAAAAGAATCTCGGGAGAAACTGTTGCTCTGGAAACAAGCATTCATGCTGCCTCTGAACCTTGAAGGCACACCTTTAGAAATAAGTGCCAGGAAATATAAATTATTTCTAAATTCTGCATTACTAAAAATTTCTAATCACTTAATAATGTCAGAACAGACTCCTAATCAGGGCGACTTGTGACCAGTTTCATGTTCTAGGCCATACATTTACAATGCTCTTTCCATCCCTGTAGTACTTACATGGAGAATCTACTCATGTGACCAAATTAAGAATATTCTCAGATAATTATTTCTAGATAAGACCTAGGTGTATTAAAAATATTCCCTATTATATTATATTTTACATAATGTTATTATATATAATAATACATTTTGTTCTTTTGTATCAGACACCTCTTTTTTTTTTGAATATTAGGAGTATCACAGTTTTGAGTATTAGAAGTATAACAGTATACTTATAATCCCAAACTTTTTTTTATTTAGTACAGTAGGGAAGGATTAGTACTAGTGTTACTGTTCTGATTGGGGCTGCACGCTGGTCATTTATTGCCATTCTATTGAAACTGTGTTCATTACCAATGGGCTCACACCAGTTCTCATTAGTTCAAGGAATGGGTTGTAAATCTTCCATTGACTTGTGTCTGTCCAGTGGTGGTGAGAGACTGTATGCTATGTACATTTAAAGGCTTACTGTCATTTACCTTGCCAACCAATTTGGCCTTATTTCTGAAATGGATGTAAATTCAAACACCTGTATCAGGCATTTATTATACTCTCTTACCTTCTGTGGAGTTTGAGCTGGTAGTGATTGTAAATTATTTCTATAAGCACACAACTATAAAACATATTAAATGATTGGAAGACAATTTATTTTATTGTTGCCTGCGTAATTCAGTCCCAATGGTAGTCACACCTCCAATCTCTTACCTTCATGCAACATCTTCATCCCATTTGGAATGGTTTGAGTGGCTCGAGTTTCAGCTGTCTGGATAGTTATTACGTCCGTCTGAGACCCCATCCTTCTAATAAGTTCGGATCCTGTGGGATTGGAACAGTTCTCTGCATATGGCTCATTCTCAGGTTCTGTGACATCATACTTTACTCACTGAGCCTGAGAATTGATTGAGCCAGATTAAAAAATACTCTCTAAGACTGGAGAAGATGGACTTTTATGGGAAAACTTGGGTGATCTTGCAATCCTGGAATGGATTTTTTAAAATCAGTTGCTCTTTGGCTGGCAAATGTTTTCTATCCTAGACCAGGATTGCTTAATCACCCAGGTTCACCCATAAAAAGTTATCTTCTCCAGTCTTGGAGAGCTTTAATAAATCAGGCCATTGTCTTTGATGATGAGGGCTTTTCTCTCGCCTTAATCAAATAATGTATTGAATCTGCTTTGGAAAGCAGGGAAACCATCCTACAAATGTCTCCTAGGCCTGGAAGGAGAGACTGTAGTCATTATAGGCAATGTGCACTCAGAGGGTCCTCAATAAGAACTGGACATTGACACTCTTCAAGTAAACCATAGTTAGCTCTGTAATGTACATATTGACCACAGTGGTTGCTAGCCAGCCAAAACATTCAACACAATTTTCATGGAAAAGCTTGCTTTGGTGTCAATGTAAATGGTGGTATAAGCAGTACAATGCACTGATAGTATTATCTGTTACTGTGTGGGGTGGTCGCATTACCTAATAACAACTAGCCAAACAAATGGTTAGCATCATTTTTACATGGGATGTAAAGGGCCTATATCCCATTTAGGTAAATATTTGGGACAAAGAATATGTTATGTAAAACAACAACCTATGCATGTATTAACCCCTCATGTAAATTGTTTCCCTTGGTAATAATTGATAGTTTGCATTTACTTTTGCATTCTGTGCTATCTACATTTGAGCAGTACATGGAGGCTGTGATTCTGCTTTGTGAAGCAACACAATTTTTCTTGTTTTAAAGCTGGTTGTCCCACTGAAAACCATGCACTCCCTAAGCGGCTGATAATAAATCTCAAACATTTGATAAGCATTAAGCCTGATTGCAGTGAAATACAAAGCTCCCTCAAGTGGACAGTCTTTAAATCTCACACATGTACAATTAGTTGTGGAAGTGTCATTAAATATTTAAAGTTAAGCATGACAATAATAACTAAAAATCTTAGCTTGCCGCTAATACACAATACATTCTCTTCAGCTAACAGGTGGGAAGACACTATTATTTCTCTGCATGATGTCCTTTATTCACACAGGTGAATCCCGCCATACTGCTTACATTGATTGCAATAAAGTAAAATATTACATTGTCCCTAGAGGTCCAATTATTGTAGAAAGAATAAGAATAATTGCTTGTTTTTACTGATCACTGTCTTTTCCCTTAGCTGTGTCCCATCATTGTTTCATTCAGCACTAATACACTATTTAGGCCATATATCTGCCTTATAATGTCACTTTAATAGATGTAAAGGTTATATTTCCAAGAGTCTGTGTATAGATAAACCATAAATGGTACATACATGTTAAGATAAATAAACCTAATACAATATAACAAAATACTGGAAATGAAAAATACAGCTAGACTCTTTGTAACAACCACTTTAAATAAACAAAATATAAATTGTATGCATAATAACTCGTTTAGTATTGAAGTATATTCATTGGCATGCATTCTGGTAAACCTTAGTCATTAAAATGGAACTAAATTTAGAGAATAACAATGCTTCACATGTGCAGCTCAGAGTACAATGATGAGGATCCGCCATACCCCAGCTGCTAGGATGAAGGAACTACTGTGCACATGTGCAATAGTTACATCATTCTGGCCTGACCAATCAAGACGGCCAAAGAGCCGGTACCTAGAAGATGACAGGTGAGTGTGATGTACACAGGTAAGCACATTGCCTGTTTTTCTGCAAAAATAACCTGCCTACACACAAGTTAGGTCTACTGTTGCTTTAAAGTAGACATTCAAGGCAGATATAACAGGAACAAATTATTACAAGCAGTATAAGTACCTGCATTTGGCTAAATACCAGCCTCTGGTAATCCACTATAAGGCAGTGTGCACTGTTTAATTTTGTTAATTTATGTAGCTCTGTAGGCAGCACGGTGGTTTAGTGGTTAGCACTTTGGTCCCAGGTTCGAATCTTGGCCAGGACACTACCTGCATGGAATTTGCAGGTTCTCCCCATGTTTGCATGGATTTCCTTCCGATACTCCAGTTTCCTCCCACATTCCAAAAATATGCAGTTAAGTTTTTCCCCACAATTGACCTTGGACTGTATTATTGTCATATAACTATGGTAGGGAAATTAGATTCTGAGCCTCTTTGTGGGACAGCTAGTGGCATGACTATAGACTTTGTACAGCGCTGCATAATATGTTGGCACTTTATAAATACTGTAAGATAATAATACTGTATAATAATACTGTATAATACTGTAATAATAATTGCATGCTTATTTACATTTTAATTACATGCAAGCATTGAAAGTACCTAATTCTGACTAGATATTCAGACCTTGCAGTCCACTGCCCAGACTGGGAAGACAGATAGGAAGAAACAGAGCCAGTTTAAATACTAGTGACACTAACCAAGGCAGTGTCATGTAAACTGACCATCTTGCCATCAGTGCTTAAATGGATTTAAATACACAGAGAAGGATCATAGAATAAGCTTTCTTTTACTGGAGAGTTACCTGGGTCTAATGCTAAGAGGAGAGATCACTGTGAAGCCTTCCAACCCACATATTAGGAAAGTCAATACACTGAAAAGTAATGTTCTGTTGTAGGTCAGGCCATGGATTCTTGTAGTTCTTTGATAATGCAAAAGTGAAATTTCCCTGCCACGAATCTCCTATAACACCACATCTAAAACATGCTTTATTGGATTGGGATATTTGAATCGTGGAGGCTATTTAAGTACAGTGAACTCATTGCTATGTTCACAACAAAAAGTTTGATATGATTTGAGCTTTGTGAAATGTGTGTTATCCTGCTGCAAGTATCCATCATAAGACAGGTACACATCACTCATAAAAGGTATGTAAATGGTCAGCAGCAATATAAAGGTAGGCTGTGACATCATTAAATCATTAAACAATGCTCAGCTCCTACTAAGGGGTCCAAGTATACCAAGAAAATATCCCCCCACACCCTTATACTACCATCACCAGCCTGAACTGTTGATACAGGATGGATCCCTGCTTTCATTGTATTGATGACAAATTCTTGCCCTGCTATCCTCTGGCCTCTGGTCTCTTTCAGTACTTGCATAGCTGAACTTAGTCAGATAGGGGGGAAAGCTGCAAAAGAAGCAAGTTGTATTTTTGTGGAATGTAGCTTTAAAGAAACTCTTATGTAACTAATGCCTACAGGGGCTAGTGTAGTATATCCTTGGGAAGAGACAAGCATGCATTATATCCATCTAACAATGTTAGCTAAATATAAAATTCCACCTCCAGTATTACACATTGTACGGCAGTTTTCATCAGCATAAAGCATGATCCTTTAGAATGATCAAACTGTTTACAGCACAAGCATATTAATATTTTAGGCAGGTGTTACTCTTCTAGAAGGCAGAATTCATTTGATCATTTTGCTGCTAAAGGATATCTGCCAGGTTCAAGGTATTGTGAAGCTACAAATTGATCAACAATGCAGCACACATGTATAGAGAATTTAATGTTCTGTGTCCTCAAGAAAAGGTAGTCTAGAGAGCTCACATCTTCTGGGGCAAATGCCATATTTTACTGTTTTCCATTACCATCCTTCTTCTAAGTTCACGGCTGAATGCTCAGAGCTTCAACGTAAACTGAACACAAAATGCCACGTTAGGATTTGAATTGAGATGAGAATTTCAGTGCTTTATTGGGAAAATTATTATATTTCTCTTTTGGAACTCTCTTTTTTCTGTCACCATTTCCTCATATATACCGAACAGACCCCTAATGTCAAAGTACCACATTCCCTAAAAAATAGAACCAAACACAAACCAGTTACTCTTAATCTCTAGATATAAAAAAAAGAGACTATTAGGAAAGCAGGACTTTAAAAGTACTGCAAATTACAAAATAGACATGTATTTATATTTAAAAAAAAACACTTATTTATCTTTTTTTTTTAAAAAAGACAATATTTCAACATCATATAAAAACATATGTATGTTCCAACAAGGTTTGGATTGTTTAGATTGTTACTTACCTGTCATGGAGGCAGGTAAGACTGAGGGGTGCCACTAGACTCCGGACCAAGTGGACATCACTCTCGTGGTCTATGTGACAGCGTTTTTCACATGATTTCTAATTTTATCCAGCTTATTTTTACTTGTGGTGTTCTCATCATCTTGTGGGCAGGATAGCCCTGTTGGAAATCATTGAAGATCTCTACTAAGGAATATAAGTGAGCCATTTCTTTTTCCCTTTTTTTTAAGTTAGGTACTTTCTTTGAAATCATTCTTTATTGTAGTTTATTGAAAAATCTAGGATTTGGTTTAATAACAGATACAATGCGTATTATACATGGATAAGTTTTAATCTATGTCATATTTAAAAATGATTACATTCCTTATTCCATTTCCAATAATAATACATTAAATATATGCAATGGCTTCCTGTCTTTGTAGACATTTCTTGCTGCCGTTGTTAGCTGTAGTGAGTCCTAATCTTTGATCTGGGGATATGTGAGCCACCATTATTAATTTTGACTATACACTAGAACTGTAAGTCGTTTTAAGTTACTTACATTTATGGGGAGTTTGTTGCTTGTTTTACTCATATATATATATATATATATATACATTTTCTTACATACAACTACTCTTTGTACCTCTTTATTATAATACTCCTGATGAAGCAGACCAGATCTGTGAAACGCGTTGAGAACATACCAAAAGTTTTCTAAATTGGGTACAAGTTGACCAATAAAGTATTACAGAGTTGGATTGTTTTGTTAGTAACAATCCAAACCTTTGCTTTGTGCTCCTCATGTCTGTTGGGACATACATATGTTTTTATATGATGTTGAAATATTGTATTTGTTTAAAAAATGTTAAATAAATGTGTTTTTTTAATATAAATACATGTCTACTTGGTAATTTGCAGTACTCTCAGTTTTCTATATCCAGAAATTAAAAGTAACTTTCTATTTGGTTTGTTTTTTATTTGGTTGTACCATTTCCTCTTATTTTCCTGGTAAGATATTAACATGTACAAAATGTTTATTTAAAATATTTTTGTTCATAAATACAATATTTTTTCCTTTACCAAATGCTCTTATACACTGTGATTTATTAGTATTTTTGACTGACTACACCACGACAAGCTCTTATTTTTATTTTATGATAGACCTAGAGGAAATTTGCTAAACAGTACATTTACTTTAATTGCCTTGTCCATTAAAATATAATTTAAAGCTTTTAGTTGACCTAGTTTTTAAGTAGACTGCTAGACAAAAAGTTTATTTTTTGGGGAGGGGAGTTGGGTTTTCATCATCTGTTTAAATCATACTCAAATGTGTTATTTGCTGTTGAATTGTATTTAATGATTAATGCAGCCGCATGAGTATAAAAAAGGGTAAGCATATGTGGCTTTGGAGAGCTAAATTAAAGCTGAACTCCAAGCAAACAGAAAAATACACATATTAAGTAAATATGTAAGGATTATTGTACCTGCCAAGTTTATTCCTACCCACCCAATGCAGAAACAATAAATAAGGTTTGAAAATAACAAATTGACAACATTTATTGATGACCGATCAGGAACGATTGTACAGTCACAAAAGATTGTTTCCAGAGACAGTGACATCTGTATGGGGCTTTAGTCTGAACCGCAGGTTATTATTCATAGTGCTGCAATCATGTAATCACTACAGTATGCCTACACTATGTAGTGGCTGCATTTTTCCAACAATTTATTATGTATTACACCGGTGATTACCTGATTGCACATAAACAATACAGCACATAAATACTAATTGTGGCTTATGGCACTGAAGTGCTTGATACAAAAAAGTGTGTGGATAATTTAAATGTAATTTATTATTTCTTTGACAAAACACACCTATAAAATTATGTTTATCATCTGTTATTTACAAATGAGAATTTTTTTTCAAATGGGAAACTAACATAACATGCAGACAATTGTCACTTCTTTTATCTTGATATGAATGCCATAAAGTAAATACAAATTACAGTAGTGTTACCTTGTATCACAGAAACAATCTTCAGAATGGAGTTTGCAAACACATTTCCAGTCTGAAATTTGGTATAGGACTTTAAAAACAAAGCAGGCACTTTAAATAGCAGGCACTATAAAACAGATCAGTGTTTGTCAACCAGGGTTCCTGCAGGGATTCCTAGGGGTTCCTTGACCAATACCCGATTTGGACCTCTCAGGTCAGTTTAAACGACACCAATAATCTTTTTGGGTATCTGTAAGGGTGACATATTCCCAATGACCAGCTATGTACGCATTCTGCCTATTGACCACCACACTAATCTACTGTGGATATAGTAATCATAGCAGGGGTTCCCTGAGGACCAAAAAGGAATTTCAAGGGTTCACTTATGTCAGTGGTGCCCAACCTTTTTTCATCTGGGGGCCGCTGTTGAGATAAAAATTGTGCAAACAAACAAAAAATGGAATTAAATTAAAATGTTTTTAGCTACCGTGACATACATGAACCAAATAAAAGAGATGACATATTAAGAATTTCTGCACTCACCATTTGATGCTCATTTTATTTGTGCGATACAGTGTGATGAAAGATACAAAACTAAAGCTATCATAGAGCGCTGGCTGGTCATATATTGCTCCCTGCTCACCTGACTGTACCAAAGAGCAGAAACTACACCATACAACGCTAACCTTCTTTGTACCCTAAAATCTCTGCAATTGATACTTCCAGAGAAATACAATTTATGTGACAGATAGCCAAAGGGGTACATGTTCTTACTACTACATCAGCAGTAGCACGGTATGATAGGTATAGTGTTTGATGTATATCTTATCTTGTGATGGCACCGTAGTGATGAAATATTATGAAGGTTACTGAGCATCTCCCCCTAGGCAGGGTTGCATGGCATGAGGAAGGGGTAACCGCACCACAACCTCATTGCCAGTCTGAACACAGTAAATATATATTTGGGGCACCACAGCACTGAGCAAAATTGCAATACCCTAATGCTCATTGCAAATGAAAACTCAATTTGGGGACCCTGGTCTTGAAATAGATCCCCCTAAATGTGAAAATATCCCTGCTTGTTATTAGGATTTTATGCTTGTGACCCCGTCACAAGGCAACTTGTTATGGTTAGGGGGCTAAAATTTGGTTTGATAACATCTCTGTGTACCTTGAAAATTTCACTTTTCAATGACAATCAGTGTAGGAGATATGAAGGAATATACATGGGAATAATGACAACAGCATGGACACAGACACAGCTCTCATGCTGCTGCTGGGATTATCTCACAGTACAAGGTGGGCAGTGAGCGGCCACATCTAATTGCTAGGTCTATAGGACATGCCCACTCTCTTCCTCCCCTGACATCTCATAGAGGAACATAGAAGATGTGCATGCCTCATCCGCTGCAAGACAGCAAGCAGAGAGGGAATTACCGTAACAGAGGGCCGGATCTAGCAGCTCCGCGGGCCGGATGTGGCCCAAATGCCATAGGCCTTATGTTATATAGGTCAAATAACACTGCTATAAAGTAGTCCTTGATAGGTAGGCATTCCTCCCAGTGACCACCATACTAATGTATAGTGAGCTGTGCATATAACAAATATGGTAGAGGTTCCCTAAGGCCCTCATTTAAAGGCATCCCCAAGTTAAAAAGGTTAGGCAAGGCTGCTATAGACTGATCAGTTTGTAATATAAAATAAACGTTGACATTTATTGTGTCTCATGGGTTTCATTTACAAGCACAGAGCAAGAGGTAACCAAAACACTTATCATTTTTTCCGTTCTTTGTGTTTTAAATAGAAGTATGGAGATTCTCCATTCCTGCCTAGTACAATCATTTTGTGTTTGGTTTTACGGGAACATGGTGTTTTTAATTCTGTAGCCATAGTCAGACAAGGGATTATTTCTAAGTCATTGACAGCTAGAAATTTGTTCTCTCTGAAAAGAAAGCATAGAACGTAAGATTAATGATACATCTTTAAGCTCTGCCTTACAGTCCATGACCTTGTTTCTCCTAATGAGAGTAGAAATTGGGAAGTAAAATGATAACAAAATAACGATGTGGTTCTCTGATTTAATTAATGTTTATACAAACACAGTTATGACCGATCAAAAACTATGACCTTTATATAAATCTTTAATGTGCAACATTTGCCAGCATTTGCCAGAAGAGAATTTGTAACAAGGGTGTCATCTAGTCAGTTAGACTCTTGATCTAGGTAGTTAAATGCTAATCCTACAGGAAATGGAGCAATTACAAATATGTGTGTCAGACTTTAGAAAATCAGATGACTGCAGTCTGTAGTGGAAAGACTCAAAACTGCTTTCAAAAACCACCTATCTGAACATAGCCTTATTGGTACTGCCTATATATTTGCCAAATTGCTTAAAGTAGAGATCAACAGCCTCTGCCTTGCTTTTTTGTTTTTTGGCAGGAAATTTACTTTTTTAGCGTCTTCTCTGCACATAAACAACGTTTAAAGTTGTGTGAATACCCCAGTTTGGCAATTTGCTGATTTATAGGGATTATATAAAGTATGATAATGCAGCACATTTTGATCTTCCTTGTTAATTATTTAGTTTTTGGATCTGCTCTACTGGACACATAAGGGATCTGGTTTGACACATTTGGAACTATACTGAAACCATTGATTTAGTATGATGGTTAGACAACTAACATTTACAGAAGTAAAGATCTGCACTGACAACCTCTATATTTAGAGGTAGGGGAGTCCATAGCCATGTAAAATGTGCCCTGGTGTATGGTCAGAAATGATGCAGCAATTTTGGGGGACTTTTATGGGAAAAGACATAAAAGGGAAAAGCAGATCCTGAGGATCTGCTTTCCATACACACAACTTTTACTTAAGTACAGTAACATAAAACCAAAACATGTAAAACACAATTCTCCAAGTCAGCAGTAAAATGTACAAATATCAACAAAGTATTCTTTCTATTTTTACTTAGATGCTTTCATTGATATCAGCAGGAAACATCTGGGCTCTTGGTTGATTGGATTGTATACATCTTTTTATATCATTTATTAGCTGTAAAATCTTGAGGTTAAACCCATTTGATTCCTATCCAGAATCAATATCAATTCTGAAGTCCACAGCCTTTACCCAGAGGCAAGCTTATAACATTTTCTGCCTTGAAAGGCAATGCTTTAGTGAAAGCCTAAGATACGCACTGTAATGATAGTAAACGTTACCACTTCAAAGGGACTTTAAACAATGCTTTACCAATAGACTTTATCCTTTGTTAGTGTGAACTAAAACTGTGTATCTATAGCAGAACTAAAATGAGATATCATGTTTTCAATTATTAGTAATGCAGCAATATACAATGTTTTCCATCTGATATAGACTAGGGGTAATATTTAGTAAAGGGGTGCTAAGAGTTGTTAGGATGTTTAAAGTTCTGTAATTCATAATTACTTGACTCAGCACCCAGATGTAATTTTGCTTGGCCATTGCACCTTGAACTTCCGGTTTGTCTTTTTACATGTTTTTTTGCTAATGACAGGGCAGTGTTTAAGTGACATTGGGCTATCAGCTTTTTTAGGGACCCTAACAAGATGTGTCAGCAAGTGTGTATAAGATATGTATAAAAATGTAAATAAAATTATGCAACTTGTATTTGGTATTGATGAAAAATGTGGACATGAGAAAAAAAATTCTAGGTCCGTCATTTATTATTAAAACACAAAACCAATGAGCTGGCTAGCCAGGTGCAAGTGGAGGGTCTAAGCTAAACGGCCAAGGGAGAAAAGTGCAATAGAGCTTGACCCTCCACCTTCACCAGGATCCCTTGCTGCCTGGCCAAAACTTGCATTTGGCCCACTTGCAGAGTCAGCCTTGACTCTCCACTAGCACCTGGCTCCCTTGCTAGATAACCCTCAGACCTAGACCTCAGTAACAGAAACCCATGGCAGACTTGAGTGCACACCACAGCAACAGACCCCCATCGTAGAACTCAGTAATATTACAGACTTTTACAGACCTTAGTAACAAATCCCCATTACAGACTTCAGTTACATACCCTCATTGCAGACCAGAGTAATAGACCCCTATTGCAGACCCCTACTGCTCCTCTCTCTGACCTGTGTCCAGTCACTAACGACAAAGTCCTCTGTGATTGGCTAGTTGAAGGGGGAAGAAAAACATCATATGACCAGAAGCATGAAGTGTGGCTAGCCTGCCCCCACGCTCCTGTTTCTGCTTTCACATACCAGTGTCAGGGTCTTGGACAAGCTTGTCCCAGTACAGGGTGGGGCAGGCTGGCCTGGGGCTCGTGATTAGGCCCCATACATTGTTTGGGTTTAGCACAGTAATATTGGTTGTCCTCATCTGATGGTGACCCTGTAATACTGCCTAATGTATATCAGCACACCGCTTACAGTCTCCACTGGAAGGGCATGTGACATGCTGACCACTCAGGGGAAAGTTTGGTTGATGGGGACCAGGGAAATGTTTGAGTAAGGACACTCATGGCAGGATGACAGATGTACAGTCATTAATTTAGTCTAGATAGCCACCAAATCCTGACAAATCAGCATACATTTTACTAAGGGAATGTGATGGAGCTGTACAACAAGATATATATCAACACTATTGTTGCTGCAGCCACTGTACTACACACCATAGCAAAGCAAGGATGAGAAGTTCTTGCATTTATAGCCAAGAGTCAATTATCCTGCTTCAGTGATGTTTTTGTGCTTACACATGACAGAATGCATTATGTTAGAGCTATAAAATGGAAACCAGGACATCCTTAGGATATAACTAAATAAGTCATTGCCTTCCTGATGTGGTTTTATTATTGTGTTTTCTTTGGCTGTGCAGGTTATGCAGATCTTTGCTTCCTTTTATGTAAACATTTAATCACAAAGTTATTCTGCATGAACAAATGTATTCAAAACTTGTTATGATTACTTTATGTAGATGATTGCACAAAATGTGAGAACTCCACCTTGGATATGTTTTTGGAAGCAAACTATACTACCCAGGCTTTTGCCTTACTGCTGTGGCCAATATAAAGTTAAACAATGGGTGCAATTTTACCACATGAGTATGACGCATGGCATATATTGCAAATGTTTTTATTACTAGACCACATCAATTCCAGGTTTGCTGTATTACTCAGGTTCTCTTATGGTAGTTTATCTTCTCCCATTTGGAAAGCTTTAATATATCAGCACACATTATATTATTGTTTGCTCATTTTTATGACGGCAGGCCTATTGAGTTCCCCGCACTGACATTACTAATAGATAATTATCAATTATTCTGATGTCATATTTTGGATTTAGAGTATAATCTCCTCTCATTCTCAACTTAGGTTTGGCTTTATTACATTGGCTCTAATATGCTCATATGCATTTACTAGTACATACCTTTTTTTACATCACCCAATAGTTTTTGGCTCCACTTTGATATTGGTATTACACATTTATGTTTGTATCAGCCTTGCTGGAGGTGAAGTCTATAGGCCTAATGGGAGTCTGTTCTTGTACACCCTGGTCACCTTGGCCCGGTCTGTTCTTGTACACCCTGGTCCTGTGAACTGTTCCCACTCCTCAGCCTGCTGTCCACTACCTGGATTATACTGACCTGCTCATAATGCTGATTAACTGGTACTACAAGTGAGGTAATTTCAATTTAAAATCTAAAGATCTTCTCTAAAACTTGTATTATTGTATTCTAATTTGTGTAGTTGTGATTAGATACAGATATACTCATCTATGTTCTTCTCTGTAACACTTGCATACCTACATATGCCACAGTATCCCTCTGTACCGCTCTGCTCGCAGCGTGTCTTCTCTCACTGGTGGAGGGATCCGTCCCGGCCGAACTACTGTTCGGCTGAACGGCATCCCCAGTATCCCTGCAGCCTAGCACAGTGCTGCAGGCACCCTCAGCATTCCTATGGGCGTGCACAGTAAGGCATGGCCCAGGGGTCCTGCTGTAAGAGGCGTGCGCGCTACTATGCACACCTCTTATACCCCCCCAAAGACGAGACAACGGCGGGACATGTATAGTTTGAATTCTCTGCTGCAGTTTAATTATTTAGTATGCTCCTCCAATCCAATAGTACCAGGTGGCGCAAGGTGATTGGGCACTCTAACCCATTTAATAAGACCCCATCATTAGCACCCTTGTCCGTTATAGCCTCTGTGTTACAATGTGCTTGAGTGCGTTCTTATGTTGGATTACCATTTTGACCTCTGTTGTCTTCCCTTGTATCTAGTCATCAGCTCGGACTTATTATCAGCAGCGACCCAGTTTCATTATTGACTTTGCATGAACTCTGCCTGCCCTGACTTCGGATTATCCCTGACTACGCCTTCTGCCTCATCATTCTGTACCTTGCTGATCAGATTAATCTTTTGTGTTTGACCTCGGGCCTGTACCTGGATTGTGGAAAGTTGAAAGTGTACCCTGGAGTTGGTTGTGGTTTGTGTGCCCAGGGGCATTACAGATAGCTTTTTAAATAGTTATGATTTAAGTTTTTCATGTTTTATAAATTTACAATTTGTGACTGATTCAGTTGATGTTAAAACACACTAGTTTCATGCCTTCTGATGAGGGCTTCATTGCTCTGCTTTTAAGTTTTTAGACTAGGTGGCAATGTCTCTATTGGGGAAATACTATATTATACTATTTACTACATAGCTGTTAAAGCATTTCTTCAGTTACAACAAACCTTGTAATTTTTTTCTCTGTTACTATAAATTGTACCATATTATATAAGGTTTTTCTATGCCTTCCTCTGTATTAACTGTGCATATATGGTTCTATCTGGAATATGCAGATTCATTTCTCTAGTGGTTGAACTTGATAAACTTATGTCTTTTTTTAACTTGACTAACTATGTAATTATGTAACGTTTTTGTCTACTTTACCTTTACTTTTACTTTAATATGAGAAAATATTCATGTTCATTAATAAAAATTTTGGTGAAAGGGGAACTTTGGTGAATTTGGGAAAATTTGCCCCAAAAAAAGCATTTGTGTTAAAGTGAAGGAATTAATAAAATAATCTTTAAAAAGCTCCAGAGAGTAAAAGAAGTTCCTCTAAACCTAAATCTAGGGCCTGCTTTTTATTATACATATATTCCTAATAAATTATTATCATATCTTAATATATATTAGGAAGAAGAAGTAAAAGCTCAACTTGACATAACACCTAGAAGCAAATACTTTCAGGGCACAATTAGAATGCTTTTGTTTTTTGGCAGCAATCACTGGGGGATGCCACCTGCCAAACTCAATAGAATGGTTATCTATACCATGGGTCCTGATTAGTTACCATATACTCTAGTTGCTACATTTCAGAAAGCTATTTACACCCTTGAGCGCTATTATTCTTCATGACACCTATGGCATATATAAGAAAGCTGCACATCTACATAGATAATTTATGCAGAAAATGTCCTAGACATAGGCCCTGATTTAATAAAGCTCTCCAAGGCTGGAGAGGATATACTTTCACCACTGGCCTGCTGGATGAACCTGGGTGATCCAGCAAACCTGGAATTGATTTTATAAAAGTCATTTGTTATTTGTTAGCAAATGTTTTCAATCCTGGACCAGATCCATTCCACCCAGCCTCCCTGATGAAAAAGTATCTTCTCCAGCCTTGGAGAGCTTTATTAAATCTGGCCCATAGTTTTACCATTGGGTTTTGTTGCTTTGCTGTTGTTTTTTACACCAGAAAAAAAAATGGTGAACATTGTAATACATTATTATGCTGTTAAACATTTAAATGTAGCATGTCATAAATAACATTTAATTCATCCTTTTTTAGTACTAGCTAAATATGTTACATTTTAAAGCTGCTATGGATATTCTATTGTCTAAAGAACTGACTCAGTCTCCCATCATGTACACCCACCACAACTCAGCTCAGTCTATCATCCTATACACCCATCTTACCTAGCAATTCTGATAGTAAGGAACAATTAGAACAATGGAAAATATTTCTTTAACAGATGTCAAAATTATTATCATATATTTTGTCATTTGTGGAATTATTGCAGGTACAACTTGTTTTATCCTATATAACCCATAAAATTGTTCTATTGATTTTGTACATTTACAAGAATGATGACAAATAGTATTATACACAGTATTACAAGATCTGAAAGGGATGAGCTGACCTGTGACTCAAAAAAGACAGCAGATGTATCTGCTTCCCACAAATGACAAGCAAAAGCCCATTTATTTAATTAGTTTTTGCTAAGTACATTTACCACATTTATTTTAATTCACAATTAAACTTTTATTGTCTTTGTTTCAATAAATTGAATTGAGCCTAAGTTTTCAAAAGTGCAAGGTTAAATTCAGACTAGTGGTTTTTGCAAGTGGATTACAGTGGTTTTAGGTCTTAAAAACGCTAACAAGAATGGTTAACCTTGGACAGAATTGGTTCATTCACTATCCTTTATTTGAGACAATAAAAGTAGCCGATTTGCCGTATGGGTTTTTTGAACACTACATGTGGCGTCCTGTGGTGGTTTGCCACCCCTGCTGCCACCATAGACAGAGATGAGACAACCGAGTGAGGAGGTGTACAGAGAAAAGAGAACCGGTCCAAGGACTGACCCTTGGGGAACACCAAGAGGGAGGAGAGTAGGAGAGGAGGAAGTACTATTGAAAGAAACTTGAAAGGAGTGGTCAGACAGATAGGAAGCAAGCCAAGAGGGAGCAGTGTCACTGATATTAATGGAACGCATGATTTGTATTAGAAGAGGGTGATCAACAGTGTCAAACGCAGAGGAAAGATCAAGGAGAAGGAGGAGAGAAAAGTTGCCTTGAGACTTAGCTCTGTGAAGGTCATTGGTCACTTTAGTAAGGGCTGTTTTGGTGGAATGGGCAGCTCGAAAACCAGACTGGAAAAGGTCAAGGATAAAGTTGCTGCTCAGGTAATCAGTAAGTCTTTTGAAGGCCCTCAAGGAGTTTGGAAACATATGGGAGAAGGGAGATGGGACGGTAGCTAGAAGGTAAAGAGAGGTCCAGTGAGGGTTTCCTCAGGATAGGGAGAATAATGGCATGTTTGAACATGGAGAGGTAGATACCAGTATAGAGGGAAAGGTTGAATAGTTGGGTTGGGGCAGGGGCAAGGGTGGAGGAGTGGGCAGAGGGAATTGGGTCAAGCGGACAGGTAGTAGATGGAGATGATGAGAGAAGAGAGGAGACTTCATCCACAGTAACAGGGCTGAGGGAGGCCAGTGATGATTTACAGCTGGATGGGGTGGGTATGGTTGGAGTGGCCTGGTGAGAAGAGACATCATGTCTGATTTTGTCTATTTTATCTCTAACGTAAGTGGCTATGTCTTGGGCAGAGAAGGTAGTTGTGGGGGGAGCAGGTGTGGGATTTAGGAGGGAGTCAGTTGTTGAGAATTAGCTGCGTGGGTTGGAAGCTTGAGAGGAAATGATAGCAGAGAAATAGTTTTGCTTGGTGACAGTGACTTCAGTGTTAAAGTGTTGTAGTTTGGCTTTGTAGTCCATGAAGTCAGCGGTGAGGCCAGATTTCCTCCACTGGCGCTCAGCTGCACAAACAGTCCTTTGTAAGTGTTTGATGTGATTGTTGTGCCCAGGGTCAGGGTTTGGCAGGGGGGGCAGCGTAAGGTGGCAGGGGCAACTTTATCGAGAGCCAGGGATAGAAGATGGTTAAACTGGGTGGCAGCTTTATCTGGGGAGGTGATTTTGAAGAGAGTAGGGGTTAGGGACATAAGGCAGTTTGAGAATAGGTTGTGGTCAAGGTTACGGATATCTCTCTGCCATTGGCCAGGTCTGGGATGTGGCAAAGGGGGGCAAAAGTTAGATAGGTTGAAGGTGATTAGGTTGTGGTCAGAAAGGGGAAATGGTGTGTTGTCAAGGTGTGTGAGGTTGTAGAGTTTCTTGTACTTGTGCAAGCATTAGTATTTTTAAGTCATTGCACAAGTAATTACAATACAAAAAAAAGTGAAAAAATAACCCTTCTGAAAAAAAAAATAAACACTCCTGAACCTTCACTCCCAGGTGCCTAGTGTTTGACAGTAGGGATTTAGGAGCTGTAAACATATTGGCAAAATACAGCTAGTCTAAACTTTGATTAAATTGGATTATTACGTTTTTTTGTGTCCTGTGTGTTTAAGCTGACAATAAAAGTAAAGTTTGTAACACTGCACTGTATTTTAGATATTAGCAAGCGAACTCTTTCATATGCATACCACATTCATATTTTAATAAATAGAGATAAGGGCTAAGTCACCATATTCCTTTAATGTTCACAAAAGATTTGGGAAAGTAATTACTGGTGATGATATAAAAAAAAAATTAGATCGTCTGCAAATGTTGCCACTTTTTGCTCCTGTTTTGCAAATACCAACCCCTTAATATCCGTGGAGCTCGTATATGACAAAGAAAGGGCTCCCAGGTAAGTATAAAGAGCAATGATGACAAGGGCCAACCCTGTCGTGTACCATTGGTAATTGCAAGGGATTCGCACAGAAATGCATTGACTCACACAGACACAGATGGCTTCGAGTATATGGAACTTATTCAAGTTAGCATTCGCTCACCCAACCCTATATGGGCGAGTGTAAGTTTCATGAACTGCCAGTCAACTTTATCAAAAGCCTTTTCCGCGTCAGTCGAGAGAAGGCAGGCCAGTTTTCCAGATATTTTTGATGCATAAATCCATTCTAGGACTCTGACGGTATTGTCTCTTGCCTCTCTAGAGGGGACAAAACTCACCTGATCTGGGTGTACAATTTTGTATATATATGTATATATATATTTGTTAGGATTCTAGTAGCTAGTATCTTAGTAAAAAGTTTGAGATCCCAATTTAGTAAGGATATTGGCCTATAGTCCTTACAGGAGGAGCTATCTTTTCCATCTTTGGGGTTTACTGATATATATGCTCTAAGGCAGGGGTGTCCAAACTTTTTTCAAAGAGGGCCAGATTGGATGAAGTGAACATGCCGGAGGGCCGAACATTTTTCCGAACATTCTTTGAACAATTACAATTAATTGCAAATGAATTATTTTATGCCAAGTTAATTGTAAATGGCATGCTTTTCATTTCATAACATTAAGATCAACTGACAGCTGAGTTTTCACAATGTATTTGAAATAAATTTTTAAAAAACTTACCTGCACTAATGTGAAGGGTGAAACTGAGATCTGTACTGCAGCAAATAGGCTCGGTCTGGTACAAAGGCAGTGGTTTTGATGCGCAAAATGTCACGCAGATGAGAGTCACTTAGTCTTGTCCTCACACGGTTCTTGTTAAAACTTGTTGATGAATGATACAATGGAGTTTAATAGCTTCACCTCCTTCTTCAATAACCTTGTTACAGATTAGGGTTGATAAGCCACTTCGTTCACCAGCCATAGCAGGTGCCCCATCAGTAATAATCCCAGTAACTTTGTTCCAGGGCAGTTTCATGTCATCTTTTGCGGAACTAACAGCAACAAGTGACAGTCTTCTGTCACTCACAACGCGCTGCCCTCAAGCAGAAGACTGTCTGCCACAGGAGGGAGGGCGGTAGGAGGGCCGCATCGGAAGCCCGATCCTGATGTCACCGCCCACTGTCACTCAAAACGCTCTGCCCTCAAGCAGAAGACTGTCTGCCACAGGAGGGAGGGAGGTAGGAGGGTCGCATCGGAAGCCCGATCCTGACATCACCGCCCTCCCTCCTGTGGCAGACAGTCTGCTTGCCGCCCTCAATCAAAAGGGAGGGCCGTGGGAGGGCCGCATTTACACAGAGCAGGGAGGGCTGTTAGAGGGCCATATTAAACCGCCCGCGGGCCGCAAATGGCCTGCGGGCCGGACTTTGGACATGCCTGCTCTAAGGGAATCTGAAGACAATGATCCCCCCTGTGCTAATGAATTGAATGCTTTAAAAAAATTAGGGGTCAGTAGATCTCCAAAGGTTTTGTAATAGGATAAGGTAAAACCGTCTGGCCCAGGTGATTTCCCTGAGGGGGTACTTTTTATTGCTGACAAGAACTCTACTTCAGTGTTCGGGATTTCCAGTGCTGTTACATCTTATGGTGACAATTGAGGTATACTCGATTTGGCCAGATATTGAGATATCATTAACACTTTATTTTCCTTAGCTCCTGATGTAGGAGTAGAGGAGTGTAAGTTATAGAGAGATTTGTAATAGGTTCTCAAACTTTCAGCAATATCTTTTGTTTTTTCTGTCCCTTGTCATCATGAATAAAGGAAATTAAAGTCCTCTCCCTTTGTGATCGTAAAGCATTGGCAAGTAGCTTGCCACTTTTGTTCCCAAACTCGTAAAGAGTTTGTTTACATCTCACTAGTGCTGATTTGGCCTTGCCTAGGCATAAAGAAGCCAGCTTATCTCCAGTTTCAATCAGCTCCCTACCTATCTTTGTATCAAGGGTAATTTTGTGTATTTTCCCTTTTCTCTGATTTTAATCAGCAGATTTGAGATCTCCATCTGTGCTATTTTTTTCATTCTAGCTCCATGTTTGATTAGTATCCCCCTTATCACTACTTTATGAGCTTCCCAAATTGTCATTGGACTCACATATGGAGTTATATTACCGAGGAAGTATTGCTTCAATTCCTCAGCCATATCAGTTTTGGTGTTCAAATCATCTAGTAGAGATTAATTGAGTTTAGATTACCATATTTTCGTAAAATTTGGAGAAACACTGGGGCATGGTCTGATATTGTTATATCTCCCATTGAGCATTTGTACAACCTGGGCCAGATCGGTATGTCTCATCCAAAAATGATCAGGTCAGGAGTAAGATTGGTGTACTTTGGAGAAAAAAGTATAGTCCCTCTCTTTGGGATTTAGAATTCTCCATACATCCACCATTTGGTGGTGTTGGAGAGTACGTAATGGATGGCTTCTACCCAAAGTAACCTGAGCTGACTGACTTTTAACATCCAAGTAAGGATCTAGAACAAAATTGAAGTCTCCTCCAAGAATCACCAAACTTTCTCTAAACTTTTCTAATATCTCTAGGACATGAGATAAAAAACTTGACTTAAGCCGTGTTTGGGGCATAAATTGCAGCCAAGGTAACCTTCTGATTATTTAACTGTCCTTTAACAAATAAGTATCGTCCTTCTACATCGCTTTTAACTTCATTCAAGCACCATGTTATGGAGTTAGCAATAAGTATGCTTACTCCTTTGGATCCAGAATTTTCAGAACAACTATGGTAACTGGTAGGAAAGTTTTGATTTCTTAGGTTAGGCAATGTATCTAGTTTAAAATGAGTCTCTTGTGAATATGCAATGTGGACTTCATGTGTATTCATGAAGCTATGTTAACAGAGCTGATCTTTTCTCCGGAATGTTCAAACCTTTTGTGTTTAAAGTGATTATTTTAATGGTATCCATTGTACTTATTACTTTACTTATTACCTACCTATACTAACCTACCTTTACTTATTAACTGAATTTGGGGTAAGTAACAACTAGGAAAAGACTGGGGGGGGGGGGGGGGATCGTGATTAGGTGAATTGAAAGAGGGATTCTGGGAAGTGAAAATTAAAGTCAACTGATGTCTTTCCCGGAAAAAAAAAAAGTTCAAATAATTCCAAGAATGACACCAGTCTTTGTGGGTTCTAAGGGAATACTGGTTAATAAATACTCCTCACTTCTTGAGTGAGGACTCTAGTGTGAACTACTATGGTCAAGCTTGAGCAGGAGCCCCCAATCCCCAGGCAAAACAGTACAAAATATTAGACTAATATTCTTATCAACTAAAGCTACGTACACACATCAAATTTTTCTCGCTCGATAATCGGCATCGGCCAGATGTCGGGTGAGAATCAGGCGTGTGTACAGCCCAGGTCGTTCATCGTCCGTGGATCCGTCCTGGCGGATCCACGGATGATGAACGATGAGCGATCCTAATACAGCAGGGTGCCGCTCCGTCGCTCTCCCCTCCCCCTCTCCATAGAGCAGAACGGTGCTGTATGTACAGCACTCGTTCATGCATCTTGCGGTTCTTATCGTTGGAAAGGATCGTTAAAGATCCTTTCCAACGACAAGAATTGCACGTGTGTATGCGGCTTAAGACTCTAGTGATTTATATTAAAGTAGAGGGGATTTTAGAATATGAACCAATCAAAGGTTTGTAAGTCATCTTCAAGACCGAAAAAAAGAAAGTATTTTAAAGGGTGGATACTTCTTTAATAATGTGGTTTGTAGTGGCATGTTTATTAAGCAGAATTATTCCATACCATCACACCTTAACTATTGATCAGTTGTAGACAGTCATTAGGATTTATTCTGTATGATTCAGTTTAAGGGTAGTACTATCATAACTGGTGGATTTGTGGTCGTAAGGTTAAAGATTCTCCACATCTTGTTGTATGCTTTGTACTCTGCATTTCTTCCTCTGACATGCTGTTTATCACCAGCAAGTCTGCTTGCTGCACAGGCTCAAACCATATTATCAGATGTTCTTGTTAAGATTAAATGTCTTTAGAGTTCTTGCTAAGACCTTTTAATTATTTTTATACTGGTTGTAGCAAAACAACTGACAAATCTTTTGTGCTAAAATAGAGGTGTTATTTGTGGTATACAAAAACAGGGAAGGAGGGGGCACCCCTAATTCCCCATTATGGGGTCCCCCTTAATTCTCCATCCAGGTATGTGGTATTAAAAACACATCATTAATCCATATTACCTATATAGATCACATAACAATTTGATTTAGTTGTAAATGTTTATTGGCATGTCAACTTAGTTTGTAGCAAAATTTAATCAATATTGAATTGATGTTACTAGTAAATATTTCTTCTTATTTCCCCAAAAGATCTAATTTAACATTACACTTAAATGTAAACACTTTAAACTATCCCAAGCATGAAATACACATATACATAGTCTGCTCTTACCTTGCTCTTTACTTGAAATATTTTTTTAGATAGAAATTTTCCGTTATAAAAACAGTTTGTGCGTATAGCTTAACAAAACGTTAAATACAAAAATGACGTTTCATACACTTATTTTACAAAATAGTCAACTTATTCGCTTTCATATTACACAACATGAATTTACACAACAGAAACCTTTGCACAGATTTCTAATAACAATATTTATGTAAAGTTTATATATTTTCAGTGTTAAAAGTGGACCCTTTCATCCGAATTCACAAAATTCATTGAATGCAGAAGTTTTGGGATGTCCTGATAGTTAGGTCATGTTTATAGATGCCTAGGCATTTGTTCAGATGACTTCTAGTGAAGGAGAGGATAACAGTTCAGACTGATCAGACATCACCTGTAGTTGGACCACATGCCTTCTCCTGCTTGATTCAAACATAAGAAATCCAATGGGTAAACACATATTTTCACAATGACCATGACAAAGAAAAGTAAGGTACAAATTTGTGGTAACCAAAGTGTAAATATCACTTGTTTTTTGCCCTTATTATTTTTTCTTGTAGAACTGTGAAATATTAAGCATATGGCACACCTTTCTGAAAATGTAGTGCCAATAAGTTAAAAG
Source organism: Pyxicephalus adspersus (assembly GCF_032062135.1). Lineage (NCBI taxonomy): Eukaryota > Metazoa > Chordata > Amphibia > Anura > Pyxicephalidae > Pyxicephalus > Pyxicephalus adspersus. The sequence continues at coordinate 106,083,987 of NC_092859.1, forward strand.
CAATATTATAAGTAATATCTTTTCACATTTGCTTTTATGTAAAAGGGACCAATTATACTTTATATTAAAAGATGTATGCCAATATTAAATAAAAAAAACAGTTATAAAAGTTATACATGTAATGTTACAAATTCAGTCCATCTTAAAATGATATAATCAGGTACAGGTAAGGTTGGAATTTATCATTTCTTGGGGTGTCAAATGGGAGATTATTTAACTTAGGATCCTGGTTGAGCTTGCCAAACATTGGATGAAAAATGTAGAAAATACTTTTTTGGTTTCCGGCAACTTTTTCAAGCCAACAGTAATTTCCCTTGGTCCCAATGTGGGATCCTAGCTGCAGCTGAAAATACTGAAAAGTCTTCTCAGAGGTTGCTCCAGTGATTTGCAGAAGCACATTCTCGTGGAATTTGTGATTCTCAGGAAACCCTCACTAAATTTTCCAGAAGCTGGAGTAAACGATCAGTGTGTGCAGCTGTTTGTGTGCATTAATGTATTTATAACATATGTGTGTGTTACATTTCCAAATAACAAGCCAGCCATTTTGTCTTAAAAATAATAACTGCGGAAATACTTAAAAACCCATTAAAAATAAAAAAAAACTATATAAAATTATTTACATAATGCCAACACAGTCAAAGGTTTTAGCTTCCTAAATTCATCTTAGGAAATGGTATCTGGAATTGTTCAATAATTTTGTAAAGAATTGCCTTCACAGTCATCAACAGAAAGATGATAGAAGGCTTATGGTTTCAATATGCTCCGTGGCATGCGGTGATTTTCTGCTTTTCCACGTGGTCTTCGTTCCTGCTGCTGCGTATATTTCCATTTGTTTGAAGGAGGTTTGAGCTTTTTTCTTCTTTTATCAGTACACCATACTTTTTCACAATATTCCTCAACTTTTTGAAAATTGCTGTATCCAATGAGCTGTAAAAACTCTTTGTACCATGGTTTGGGGGGCTGAGGAATGCTAGACTGGGCGGGACAAGGCATTTTTTGGATTACTGGCTCTTCATCATCATCTTTGTGAAACATTTCTTCCACGCGTTCCTCCTCCACAACCTCCAGACTCATTTTTCTGATTACATGAACAAAACTATGCTCAACAGTTTGGCAGAAATACACTCCGGCATCTGTTCTATGCAGTTTTAAAAACAGAAGCCCATACTCCGTCAATATTACCCGTTCACCTGTTTTCACCTATAAAAGAATAAATATAATTATTATTCGTTTATACTGCACATTTACAGTTCACATGCATTTACATAAAAATACAAGGTTAAATTTATATATAAAATAATTTTTTTTTATATTTTTGTTTTCTTTACCTGCACAACTGCACAAAATGCAGTTCAGATATATTGCAATGATCTATAAGAGGAGCTAATTACAAAAAAAAAAGTTTTTTTTTCTGTGTACATTATACAGGTCATGGTACGTAAGGCCCAACATTTTTTTAGGAATATACTGCTCCAAGGACAACTGTCTAAGGAAATTTTATAATTGCTTTTGGAGTCCTCCTGGTGTGTATTTGGGACAGGAAGTAAAAAGAAAGGCTCATTAATAAGTGAGGCAAAATTATGCTCTTAACCATTCCAACCTCCTAGTGAAAAGTAACATTTTGACTTTAGTTAGGCTTTTTTTCTTAATATTTAAAAAAAGTTGTATTACAAAAAAATGGGACAACAGAATAGGCAAGGGGACATAAGAAACATATGCTTCTGTTTCTAGTTCCCCAATGGCAAAACACCAGTAGGACACCAGTAGTGCAGCACAGCATCTGCAAACTAAGCCTGGGTCCAGAAAACCACGAAAGTGAGAGGTAAAGCTGGCTTCGCCCGCCCTCTCACCTCCTGGACTTCCTACCAAGAGGTAGTGGGATATGATCTCTTTCCAGCTTTCCAATACCAGCCACGTGGCAGGTATACATCAGATTCCAGGTATGGTTTCATTCCCCTAGTCTGACTTCTCTCTCCTGCTTCTTTATCTCCTTATGATTTTCCTAACCCCCCCCCCATTTGATAGAGATATCTCTTTTTGTTAGCTAGATGTACACTGTTTTTTTCTCTTTTCACTCTCAGTGTTTTTGTATATAAATACAACTTTTGTAAATGAATAAAGTATATATATTAATAATTGATTGTTACTGCAGAAAACTGGATGCAGCATCTCTGTTTTATTCTGATACATTCTCCCCAGAGCTAAAGGTCTAGCTGATCTAACTTTGAAGAAGCCTTGTCTCCTAGCACCAGCTTCAAACAACCTTTCTATATACAGGCCTTAAACAGATCCTCTGACTCTCTGAACTATTCTGAGCCTCGGCTGGTCTCAGGCGCCATCATCACTCTCAAATGCTAAACTTTTATTATGGCCAGGTAGGTACGCAGTACCACTTCTCAACTCCTGACATGGGAGAGGGATGGAGTATTTAACCCACTTATTCCTTCCAAGAATAAGTAGTCCCAATCCTCCTAGATCACGGTCCCCAATAAAATCTGTCATTTTGTAATTGAATGGTATTAAAAAATTATAATTTTCATTTTAATCTGCACTCACTGTAATCCTATAAAAATTAACATGCAATGTAGTAACCAAGAGGTGTTCTGTAATTTCTGTACATTTCCTAATGGTGTTTGTCTCACTGACTTTACTAGAAGTCTGCACTAAGATAGTAAGTAAAATTTTAGGCATCAGTTCAATAGGTTTATACTCTGGGGTGAAACACAGAAAGGCATAGATGTAACATTTGTAAATATTCTTGCAAAATACACCCATAGGGGATTGATTTTTTTATTTTATTGTTTCATTATATAATACTATAAACACTAAACTAGTGAAAAATCCATGAAGTTTATATGAGTTGTTGCTGCCTAAATTTCTATGTAGAACAGTCATGTAGCAAACAAACAATGCAGTAGCTGCCCTTATATCTCAGAAATAAAACCTGCAACAGGTAGATTGGGTAGCAGGAAAAGCAGAAGTAAGTAAAATGTAAAAAAATTGTAAAAAACATTTTTAAGTCAGACTATAAACAGAAAGTTTTGTTTGAGATGCACATAACAAACAAACATAAAATAATCATAATACCTCCTCTTTCTTCGTCTCGTGTGCTTTCTGTACAAACCAGATGACCTTAGACTGCAATGAACGTGGCATGCATTCCAATAAGGTAGTGTTATGCTCAATGCCATATACTGTGTATTCCTCAGTCTTTCCCAAGGATTCTCCTACAAGAATGATAGGAATAAAGAGACCTTTAAATGTCCAGTGAAGATGTCATTCCTCTTTTAATGCATTTAGTTAAGCAATATAAATTAGTGCATACTAAATGATGCTTCCCAAATAAGCATGAATGGTCATTACAACTTTTGCTGTGTACAGTTACTTCCCTAAAAAAATTTCAATTTCTTTACTACAACATTGCCATATGTTTACAGGTTTTTAAACTAGATTTTTTTTCTAGAAAACCCCATGGTAAATACCCCTAATCTCCTTTCAAACATGAACAGCTAATTTTTTAAAAGCTGCAGTAAATTCAGTTTAACTTCTCATTACAGCATGTATAACACCTATGTACTTTAGATTACAACTCACTTTCTGACATGTTTCACCCCAGGGGCTTCATCTCTGGGAAATAGGCCCTTCAGGTAAAACATCAGCCTACAAAAGCACCAGGCAGTCTCAGACAGGCATAGGTTTTTAGCCTGGAGGAATGTTCATAAATATGCTTTGTAAATCGAACTCCCCTTCAAAAGAAATGCTTTCTTTAAAATGTGCACTGGAGGATTTGGAGCCTATGGAGCCATCAGTCTTCCGGTTAAAGGAAACTTGTCAGGAGATATTATAGTTGTATTTTCTGAGTTCTTTTTAGTCGATACAAACTCTGGGGTTGAAATCATTATACTTGTTAAACTATTTACTCTCCTGGAACAGACATTTTGATTCTGGGTGTCCATAATCAACCAAGTAATAAAGTAAGGATAGTAAAAGACACAAAAATTGCATTTTCAGCTGCTTTATTTCTTTACTGACTTTTTTTTTAAATACGATGTAAGGAACTTACCCGCCCTGCGAGCCCGCGGTGTCCCTGGGGTTCCCAGCCACAGAGGGGGACGCCGCAGTAGCAGGCAGCATGGCGGAGGCTGCTGCCCTGCTCGCAGCTTGTCTGTCTCTACAGGCGGAGGGATCCACCCTGGCCAAAGTACTGTTCAGCCAGGCAGCATCCCTTGCATCCCTTTGGATGTGGTTCCTGCTCCCAGCACTCTCGGATTGTTATTCACCATTCTGCCTGCTGCCAGCCCTGACCTCGGATTGTTACTGACCTGCATTTGCCTTATCCTTCTGTACCTTGCTTGATTGAAATTAACCCTTGCTGTGCTGTTTTGAATAAACCTGATTCAAGGATATCTGGAGTTGGTTGTGGTTTGTGTGCCCAGGCGCATTACATACGATACATCATTTATGTGTCTACCATTACCAACAATCTAAGTTGCCATATTTTCTCATAACAGGTCATGCATATAAATTTCAGATTTTGTGAAGTATCATCCACAGTAAGAGAAGTTATCCTCAGTGTTTCTGTTTTACATCTTCATACATTTTACATGTTATTTTAAATTAATTTATCTGACTGTTTGGAAAAGAGGGGACTGTAAGACAGTGTATATAATTTCTGCTACCTTATATGTGAATCTGCTGTCTGCTTTTAAACATTTACAGTTACTTACTGCCTTACTGTCCTTCATAGGACATATCTAGTTCTTGTAATATGCAGATACTCCCCTACTCCATACAAACATTACAAAAGGACATTCTGCTATCTGATTGCTCTTAAAAATGAATTGGAATAAAAAATATTTTCCCACTGGTCTCCCTTCCCTACCATGGACAAGCTTAGGGAACTTCTGAACTGACAACTTCACAAACTATAATCAAAAAGCTCATAGATTTGTACACGGTTGGTCTTAAGGTTGTTTTTTTATATTTTGTACATTAATAGTAACAGCCATAATCATCTGAAATTCCTGATTTCTTTGAAACACTTCTTCAATGTGGAATTTCACAAAATATATCCAATACAATTTGACCTGCAATTAATAAATATGTATACTGTGTACACTTACCATTAAACTGTTGACCTGAACACTGCTGAGCTGCATTGCCATGTCGAACATCCTGCCTTCTGAAACGTCTATCAAAAGTATAAACATCATTAGCATATCAGTATGTATTAGAATGTAAACCATATGTAAATCTTTTATGTAGGCATGTTAACCTAAGTGCACTCAGAGAATTGGCATAATTATGACTAATCACAAGCTTCCTTGTTTGTATTCAAATGCAAATTTTCGTAAAAAATGAGAACCTATACTTTATGCTTATAATCATTGTATATGTTACACGTTGTTATTGTTTATTTTATAGTCCTAATTCGGTAAGTGTTCATTCCCATGAAAATAGCAGTGTTTATTTAAAGTCAACTAGGGTAGAAAAAAAAAAGTGTATCCTTTATAAAACACAGAAAAATACAGTGCAATTGTTCAAGTCGTAATATCTGTGAATTAAAAAAAGAACTACCTGGTCATTATCTACTATGACAAATATTGTGGGTTGTTATTCCTTATCTAGATTATAATGCTTATTGGTTTGAAAATTCTTTTTTTTTAATAATAATATTGTATGGGGTAATGTTTCAACTTGTCAATTAGTTAATTGTACTCTGTTACCCACCTTTTGGAATGTGATCCTAGGGGATAATACCTAGAGCAGGACATTCCATCCCATGCACAATAGGGGTCACGAGCCAGGCAGCAGTCTGCACATGCTGTGCCGTACATCTCACAGTGGTGAAGCTTCACTTGAGCGACATTAAATTTAGATCCAACATACAGTTGTTGCTGAAAATGTGAAATCAAGAAACTAATGAATATTTCATAAAAGAGTCACTTTAATTTACAAATGCTTTGTTTACACTTTGACCTGAAAGTGAAAGAACATCTTATTTTAAAAGCACTATTTTTTTAAATTTAGGTTTAACTATTTTAATGTCTGTTTTGGTTAAATAGCTTGGCTGATATCTTTGAGGGAACACATGCTTAGACAAAATATTGCAAGGCAAGTGCTTTGTCATGTCATTCCTCCTAACCGAAACAAGATTTTTCATCTGTTTCTAAAAATAGAATTCAAGCTGAACACAATTACTTTTTAAAATGTTTCCCCTTGTGAATGGGAAACTGAATGGTAATGGTTTTACAGTTTAAGAAGGTGCGTCACTCATTCTCCTGCCTGCACAATGCAAAATCTGGTCATGAAAGTAGAAAAACTAAGGAGTAGGGATGAGCGAGCGAGTTTTTAAAAACTCAATCTCGCGGCGAATTCGGCTGTTCTCACTTACCAAAATTGTAAGCGAGAATGGCCGGTGTGAATTTGCTGATCACACTTAAATTTTAATTTAAAAAAATAAATAAAAAAAACAAAGTTTGCAGGCTGTGCTGATCAATGAATGCAGTGCCGGCTGCATTGATTGATCAGCTCAGTGTGCAATCCCCGGCACTCGAGGTTAAATGGAGACAAGTCTCCCATTTCAAAACCTCTAGTGCTCTCTGATTGGCTGGGGAAATCAGAGAGACTTGTCTTCATTTGCCCTCTAGTGCCCGGGGATCACAAACAGGAGGATTCCCAGGGCTGCATGAATGAATAAAGCCCTCACAATCCACTGCGATCCCGGGGCACTAGAGGTTAATTAACCTCTAGTGACCAGGGATCGCAGTGGAACTGCAGATGAACTCTCAATGGACTTCTCTGAATGGAGAAACTCCTCTGAGAATTCATCTGCAGTTCCACTGCGATCCCCAGGCACTAGAGGTTAATTAACCTTTAGTGCCGGGGATCGCAAACAGGAGGATGTCCAAGGCAGCAAGAACTAATGCAGCCCTGAGAATCCTCCTGTATTGATTTCCTCGATCTTCCGATGGTTTAGCGAAATCAGAAATTCGAGGAAATTTTCGCAAGAATGCCAGAGGCATTCTCGCTTATCCCCACTCAGAAGAAAGAAGAAAATGGCAACCCCTGATGTCCAGTCCATGACAGAAAAAAGAGTAAAGACAGCGTGATGTGGGACAAACTGGGCTGGACTAAGTAAGTGTCATTTTTTTTTTGCTTTAAAGGAAATCTGTGAAAGAAATTTGGCGCATTTGGTTGCTGTCAAATGAGTTGGAGCTTCTAAATAATTTTAATAAAACACTGTGTATTATTTTACTTTATAATATTAAAACTTTATATAATAAATTATTTTGTGTGTTACGAATAAGTCCTAAAAAACATACCCTTTTTGTTGAAATTTCCATTGTTGTTATTGGTTCAGGATTCTGGTTAAAGAAACAAACAAACAAACAGGATCAATAGAGTAATAGAGTAGAGGAACAGTGGATGGCAGGTTCATTATAGCAGTTTGATGGATAATGTACCAGATGTCAGTCAGAAGTATAGTGATTGTACTGTAAATATGTACTGTTCTAATAACAAGAATCATTGCAATGTGCTTAATGCATTCTCCTTACAATGCAAATCTGTCAAATGTGAGTGCACCAGAGCTGTTTAAGATTCTGCAAGACATCTGATAAATCAACAATGCAGAATCAAAGGGCTTTATACTTTTACTTCATACTTTTTGTTTTTTTATGAGAACAGTCAAAAAACAAATAGTGTAAACCTTTCCCCAACTCATTGGGCTTATTCAGACCTGAATAAGTTTTTCTCATAAGTTTCTGAGCAATTTTAGCGCTCAAAAATGCTTGCAAAAAAAAAAAAAGTTAATGTTGGACCAAATAGGTCAGTTCATTATCCTTTTGACAGGCAGACTTCATAGACTTAAACAGGAAGTGCCTAAAAATGCCAAAAAAGGTGTTTTTTTTTGTTTAATGCTTAGTGCCATTTTTTTTTTTATTGCAGGTCTAAACAAGCCCTTTTTACTCTTCTTACTCAGAGAAGATTCAATATGGTGAAGCCCAAAGTGAACTTTGCTATAACACTGCAATTTCTGTCTGGATACTACTATTTGCTGCATGAACTGTAAATATCTTAAAAAAGGCTTATGAAGAGTCTTGCCTGCCTACATTTAAAAATTCTAAAACATTATTGATGATAATGTAATTGGATTTTAGGACTCGGTATGAAATCAGTAAGTGGTATGTATTTTTATAAGAATACCTTAAACACGCGAAGTTCTTCAAGAATGACTTCTTCCATAGTTTCTTTCTCCTGATTGTAGATGGTAATAACTTTTAGCACAATTCCATTATCTAATGCAGATAAAACAAAAAAGGGGAAATGTGTAAATAAAGTAATGTTCTATCTATTTAAAGTGATTATGAGCACAGATATACATTTTGTTATTGCACAACTAAAATCTTCTCTGATCATGAATCTAAATTCACTAAGTTTTTGCATATATATATATATATATATATAGATATGTATATATATATATATATATATATATATATATTATAACAATAAGAAGTAAATAATGAAATACATGTCCATTCTTTTGTTTGATAATAGGGTTTTAAAAAGTCACAAATGGTTGTTTGTGTGCAGCACCCCCATACGTGTTACATTAAACAAATTTGTTGCTGAATCAGAAGCAGTCAATAAGTGTCTCTGCCTTATGCAGGTCAACTTTTTCCATGACCATAGAGGGAGAAACGGATAAAGCTTATGTCACATGTAGGGAAATAAAATATTAAAACATTTCATTTTAATATCTAGCATTGCAGAAGAAGAAGGCAACTATTAAATTACCAAATTAAAAAAAATCAGTTACTTAAAACATGCATACATACTAAATGGATTGGTGCAACATTTTTTAATGAATTATTTCCTATTATGGATATATATACATATAATTTATTTTATGCATTGAGCTAGGTAAGATTATAATATTTTTTTTGCAGTCAGATAATTGTATTTCATATTAAAAATGAATATTTACCACTATTAACCAGCACACAGAAAAGCTACTGTTCAGCTTTTCTAAGCATTAATTTGCTGCACTATGTTTTTTTGTTATCACCCATGGAGGAATCATCTTGCTGTAACCAGAGTTAGAGTTCACATTGTACTGTATAGCACAGTACTGGTATACATTAATATGTTATACATTAATATGGCTATCTATTCATATTTGTACTGTTGCATATTTGTTTTTTCTTCTAGTAACCCGGGTCAGCATCGGTCTTGTTTTATTTTCCATTTGCTAGTTTTTCCTTGCTATATTGGATTAGTAGTTACATGGGGAATGTTGTTTTAATTGTTTTTAACTTTTTTTTTGGCATGCAATATGAAGTCTCACATGAATTTCTTTAATAAATCAACCCCACCGTCTTAAATCTGTAGGTCACCCAGACGGCCAAAAACCAAAGACACTGTAATAGGTTTTCTATTTTTATAATTTTAAACCCCAACAATTCCCTGTAAAATGTATGTTACCCTGTAATAAATGCATGCTTGTAGGATATTGATTTTATATAAATAATTTAAACGTTGGTTACATGTAAATGTTATTACATGAAATTTTTAACAGTACATTAATTTTAACTAATTAGACAAAAGTAAAGGTCTTACAAAAAAAGTAAATTAATCTTAACAATATACACCCTATATAGCAAGGCTTTTTACCTGTTCCCAGAAACATAACATGATATTGACCGTCCTCTGCCTCCACCCTGTCTACAGCAATCTGTTTCAAGTTGTATTTTCCATCAACCTTGACAAGAATAGGCCTTTTATGGACAGGTTTAATGGTCTCATACATTAGAGGGTGACTCCTAGCAAAGCGTAAAGCCTCATCAGGATAATCCTTGGTAGTCCCATAATGACCTCCATTTACCTTGCTTGCACACTGAAAATCAAACAACAAAGAAAAGTAAATGTCAATTACTTTAATTTTAACCATATGAATGGTATGTGCAGCACAACGGTGAATTAGTAAATCCTAATTTTTGTTTGTTGAACTAGCAATTCTATTCAGGCCTAAAAATAAAATTAACATTATGGTAATGCATAGACAGTTTTTATATGAGTGTCTCTTTATCATTTAAAAAAAGAATAAGGGGCAATAGAAGGCATAGAGTGCATTAGTATAATAAAGATAAGATAGGTGATATATACAATAGACTTGTAGTAATAAATAATGTTCTCTTTACACATATTTTAATGGCATTTTATCAGGTTAACCAGAAAAGATTTGGTTGTAAAATGTCTTCTTTTTCTGCTTCACCTTCCTAGCAATGTGGTTATTATTTTTTTTTTGCAACTTTTATCTGACCCATTCATAAGCATGTATCTGTAGTCCTGTGCTCTAGACTATAGACTTTGATCGACCTTTAGCCTATTAATAAATGAAAGAATGAACAGAATGTAAACTGCCCATATAACAATTCAATATGCAAATCAAAATATGTTATTTGCAAAGTAAAACAACTGATCAATGTGAATGTATCTTTTTTTATCCCATAATTTAATTACATCAAGAACTAAATATGTTTTTCAAAAGTCTCTATTGTCTAGTAGAGTACCAGCGTGCAGAAACACAGCTTAATACTGGAACCCCTGCATTTAAAGTATGGATATGAAAGGTGATAAAAATGATCTCTCATTCACATTAGACATTCCTAATATACACCTCATGGCTGACTCATAGCAATCATTTAAAAAGTATGACCTGTGGATCTGTAAATCATAATAGTCCCAAGTTTACCCCCACCAAGGGTTAGTGCAATGAGTTCTGTCAACAGCTGGGTAATTACATATTCATTCTCTCCAACAATCACATTAATATTTCCAAGTTTAGAACTCCATGCAACCAACACAGAGACTGTTCTGTAGTGAGACTTCATGGCTTAATTAGCAGTCACATGCAATTTGATTGCTGCTTGGCATTGCATTAGTTCGATGTGTCACGCCGTTCCACACTGAATAATTTAGCTCAGCTGGAGGCACAAAGAAATAGCATAAAATGATTGCAGAAAGCTGGTAGTTATTTTTGGCAGGTAACATGTCTTTTGTAAACTTAGTTTAAAATATATTATGTTGAATAAGCTTGAAACACTTAAAATGCAGCTGTACAGAAGTGTGTGTATGTATAGTGTATAGTATATATATATATATATATATAAATATATATATATAATAAATAGGCACTTTAATACTGCATAAGTGCATCTGTCGAGTGCATCTGAGCACAGTGAAGTAACGTTCTCTCGTTCTCCCTTCTCTATTGAACAGAACGGTGCTGTGTGTACAGCGCTCATTCATTCATCTGTCTCTCTTTTGTCTCTGGAAACAATCTCTCCTTATTTACGCTATAACTGAACATGTGTATGCAGCCTACGTCACGAATTAGGGAGGATCTGACTTTGACAAGAAAGGTAATCAAAGGGTATTGTTTTCTTTATAAAGCCTATGCATTACACAGTAACTAGATTTAGTACTTGTTTTGACTATCTGCATTTTAATAGTAAAACACTTACTGAGCCAGGCCTTGGATAAGGAACTCTGCCTTCATACATTGACCAGTGGTATTCTGGTCCTTCCTTGTGGGCATACGGGCCATGAAATGCCTCACGTATACTAGCCATATGGTAGACACATACTGCATAGCCTTTAAAAATATTGCTGAAAAACAAAAAAAAAATATGTTTTATTTTATCTTTACCATAAAATATATTATCTTCAGAAAACTGAAGAATAACCAGGGACATTAACAAATCATAACCAAAAAGCATTAAGCATGAGAAAATATTTGATCTCTAAATGAGAAGTACAGAAAAGACCCCACACACATAAGTTGTGTGCCCACACTATTGTACTAGAACCATGCTTCTCTGTCCACTTAGTAAAATCTCCAACTAACCTATCAGTGGCATCTCATGTTAGAGGCATTTGGATGATGATTAGACACAAAAGCCTATAAAGAAGCTTGGAGATGTTTAATATATTCTCAATAGCATGCTAAATTATCAGAAAAAGTAGGTCATGTGGCCATGTATGTGCGTAATCTCTCAGTATAGCTCTACTTTACCAAAGTGCACCTCAATAGGATGCAAAGATTTATTTGAATAAATTTATTGGTAAAATATACATAGTTAGTTAGACTTACTACATTTTTCACGCAGTAAGATCCATGTATCATAACCCCAGTACAGCCTTACATTCCCAACCTTTGGAATGGAATATCTATTTTAATTGATGTCCCTGCCTTTCCCTGAAGAAGTGAGTGAAATACGCCAGGACCAACAGACATTCATCGGTCTATTTTGATTTATTATATTTTTTAAGCCTATCCTTAAACTTGTACAAAGCTGGCATATCCTTAAAACAGTGGGTCTGTATTAGAAAAGTAATTGTGCAACCTAAATAAACTTTTCTCATTATGTAATTTGCCACTGTTCTCCTTTCTCTATGCTTGTCCATATATCATTTTGAATATCTACGTATATTAGGGGCTGGCAAACCTTGAACAAGGGAGATAGAGGATGCGCTATTCAGATTTACTACATAATTGGAATCTAAACAACTGTGATAATTGTACAAAACCACAACATATCCTGGTTCCACAAATCATGTATTGCTAATAGTAGTGGGGAAAAGTGGTTTTGTACAGGTAGTCCCAGAGTTAAGGACATCCAACATACAGACAACTCCTAGAACATTTCTTTCCTGCTCGTTCCTGTGCAGGGGGGAGGATTGATGGGGGGCAGGGGGCATTTCGCATGACTTGCAGAAGAAGTCTTTTTCTGTTCTGCAAGCTCTTGTAACTCTTTATTGACCAAGACAAACTCTGCAGTTGTTTCTATTTGCATATCAAAGCACAGCTTTCTATAATGAATGTCTAGGCTCCATAAATTTTTTTTTTTGCTTTGTTTGTGATTAGCTCACATTGAAGATTTTATACATTAACTGACACCACACTGACTAATAATATGTTGAGACAAACATCTGTCCCAATTGCATTTATTAAAACATTGTACTTGTTCAGACATACATACAAATTCAAGTTAAGAACAAACCTACAGTCTGTATCTCGTATGTAACCCAGGGACTGCCTGTATAAGAAAGGCCCGTGGTATAGCAGTGTAAACATGTAAAAACAAATTCAAATGCAGTTTAGCAGCTTTAAATATAAAAATATAAACAATAAATATACAGTGAAATATTTTTTTCTCTTACATTAAACAAAAAAAGCATTAGAAATATATTGGGTAATGAATTGCATTCACAAACTTTTAAATAAAAACAATAACTCCTACCTGGTGGTGCTAAACAAAGCAAATATCTCAGGGTTTTTACCATCTCTGGTGTTTAACAAGAAAACATCCTCTGCAACAAAGAAATAGGAAAATGAATGTATCCATAGTATTTGTACTTATTAAAACAATATTAATGATCATCATAGTCTATCATGTATTCCAGGGGTGTAAAACTCTGGCCCGCGGGCCAAATCTGGCACGTCCTTTTATACTGACAGGTGAGCTCAATATTCAGAGAATGCAATGTGAAACCAAATGAATGCAGCAGTTTGTTTGGTTTCACATTGCATTCTCTGGCAAAGTAAAACTATTAATCTCAGTAAGAAGTAACAAGAACACATGAGAAGCGCATGCAGTAATATGCAGTGGAATCACTTAGATCAATCCACTGCATATTACTGCATGCTCTTCTCATGTGTTTTTGTTTCTTCTTATTGAGAATATTTGTTTTTTCAATAAATTTCAAGTTTGGCCTGCAACATGGTCTAAGTTTTTAATTTTGGCCCTCTGTGTATTTGAGTTTGAAACCCCTGATCTATTGTAAACAATAACAGCATTCCCAACACATGATTACCATTTTAATCTGTTCAGGTTTATCTTTTATGAGTTACAAGTGGGTAGACTGAGCTTGGCTCATTACAATATTTGGCTACAGACCCACCAAATCACCAAAAATCAGTCTCATCCTGCCTCAGAGTGGTTCTAAATATCTCCTATTTTAGCAAATTCTCATTATACCCTGCCTTTCAATTCAAAATGAGACACTGCTAAATGCTTGTTTGTAAGACATAGTACAGCATAAAAAAAGGCGAAGGACACATAAGACGGGGTCATAAAGATGTGTTTGGCCAACAGATCTACTTATATGTTTCTTCTATTGGTGATATTTACTAAACATTATATTGTTTTGTAAGTAGCCAAGCCAGCATTACACCTAATTAGGATTTTAGGATTTTAAGATTAGGACCATTTTACAATGTTTGGTCTTTGTATAATTATTCTTTGAACTCATTGTACAGTATTGGGTCTTAATCTTTACCCTTGTGTCAATTTATGTAAAGTAAACATAACCTAACCCCAATGCTTACCACAATATTGAAAATTCTAGCCACCTTGGATGTCATGTTGATACATTGGTCCCATTGGTTTGACCTGGATCATTGCTACAGCATGCTTGTTTTTAGTCTTTGACTTAAAGTTAGTGAATCAAGATACTAGCATTTTCAGACAGTGGCCAGCTACGGCAACTTCGATGCATGAAAGAAGTACTTTAAATGCAGAGTTTGGAGCATAATATAGCGATCTAAGCTACACCATTACAATATGTGCATGGAAATTTCAACAACTGTAGCAGATAATTTTGGCAGTAAATAAAACTTTTACATTCATGAGTGTGACACTGATATCTAATAGAGAGATACCTGGAAAACGATAACTGTGGAAAAGCACATATTTCCATTAAATGTTCTGAGATGTACAAAACTGCCTCAAACTGTACAATGCAAAGGTGTAAAATACATTTAAAAAATGTAGCAACTATACATTGAACATTTAAAAAGTTTACCTAGCTCATCAAAGTGTGTGTCAATCCCATGGGGACCGGGTACAGAGCAAACCAGTCTTGATTTGAGAAATGTAGTCCATTTATTTACCATCATTCTCTGACCCCCAACGTCATTCTACAAAAAATTAATTAATATATTATTATATATTCATATATATATATATATATATATATATATATATATATATATATAAAGAAGAAAGTATAAAACATTTACTGTCTGAAAAGTTCTCTTAACTTGATACTAGAAGAGTTTAATAGGTCTACCAAAAACTTTAAAACAAATAAATCAAAGCTAGTTCACAGAGAGTATATTCCAGTAACTGCGTGTTCCTGTATCATAACACATTCAGTCCACCCACATAGTGATAAATGTTCATGAAATCATAATAGTGAATGTTCCTTATACAGTCACTCAGCATTCATGAAAAAGCTACAAAAGCTTAGTCCTAGGGTGACAAAATTTAAAGTTGAACCAAATTTATTTAGTTTCACTCATGAGTCATTGCATTCAGGTTTGTTATAAAAAAACATAGATTATAAAAGACACAGGATAAATATTTCAGTGTTTATTTCATAAATTGTGAAACAAATATACAGTCCTACAAAATAGCACAATGGTAGGAAAACAAATCCATCTATATCAGTATATACCGTACATATAAAGCGGTGTTAAAGTCTGCCCTTTAATACAGGTATATAATATTCTAATCTTATGTCCCAAGGTTCATGTAGGCAGATTCATAGAAACTGGATTTAATGCATGTCTTAGATAACACAAGATTTACTAGAATTTTATAGGCCAGGCCTAGACATCAGATCATCAAATCTGAGCACTTAATAGTAGTAAAGACTTAATGGATAAACATTTTACCAAGTATTATTCTTACGTAATAACTCTTTGTGAACAGAGCCACATAAACCTAAATACCTATACATGTCTACAATAGTTAAAATATTGCATCTTATATTTGTATACAAAATGTACTTACAGCACAGTCTCTTCCCACCCTAGAATAAATAGCTTGGGCTCCGTTGTCTCCTTCCATTGCCTTTTCAGTGTAAAAGAAGTATATTTTATTGTCGTCTTTGTCCTCATTGTCAGGAATCATAAAGGAGCCTACAAACTTCGGTTCTATACAAAAAGTGAAATAGATCAATACAATGTTATTATTCAAACAGCACAGTTACTCTTTGCTGTAATCCTATTGCAAGTATTTATTTTTATTTCTCCTTTGTAATGTTCTTTAGTTCGATATTTCCTTATGACAACAGCCTGGTTTATAGGATAGTACTTCCCAATAGTTTAAACTTGGTGGTTGTGGCTGGAAGCCTCCAAGGAATGGCGGAGTGGTGGCTATTTTTGATGTTACGATCTGCTATTAGGACACTAAAAATATATTGTAAAACCCAAATGATGATTTTAGATAAAAAAAGATAGGAAGCTTCCAAATATACTTTGATGGGTAAAAAGTAGTACAACTGCCAAACTGAAAAATATAAATGTGATACTAAAATCCATCTACACTTATACCACTTTGAGTGCAGTCACCTATTATTACATTTTTTTCTTTATATCAAACCAAAGGACACCAGCTTGTGGTAGGCTGGGGTCTGTTCCATCCTTCTTTCCCACCTTATTACAGCGAGGCCTCTAATGAGTGGCCTTAGGGGGAGGTCACTCACCACAGTGATGGGCCAACAGTAAGATGGAGAAGCTATGATAGGGAGGCTATAGTCAATGATCATGGGAGCAAGTCACTGGTTGCATTACACAGTGGCCCAAGTTTTAGTGGCATTTGAATGACCTACAGGGAATGAATCTGGCATGTAGACATACGGTAGTGTCAACTCATTTTTTGGTAATACCAGAATATTTTGGTAAGATACTAGGAAAAGCTATTTTGTGACCAGATATGTTTCCATCAAACACCCCCAGGAGTATAGTGGAGGTAATAAAACAAATGATTTTGGTTTGATTACCTTTTAAGATTCGATCATCATCATGCTCTGTTCGAATGTATGGCAGATGTCCCATGCTCCTAAATAAAGTGGCATCTCTTCCCCAGAAGTCATTGTACAGACCAACAAATAATTCACCACCTGTTAGAAAACAATACAGTTACGTGGTTTAGCTGTATTTCAGCATCCTATGCTTTCTGCTTATATTATTTCCTTGTTATCGAAACATATGGTTTAACTAGTGATGTCTAACACTCCAATGTGTTTCATAAGCTCTAGGTTGGTAAATCTTACCACCACTGGAACAATTTGGTTGATTGGAACAACAATTGGAATTTTACCTTCAGCTTTCTTTAAGTTTCGACCTTTGGTCAAGAGAAATCTGAGAGGTACATAAGCACTTTGCTGTAAAACTCACCTAGGGTGTTTGCTACTGATGGTTGTTCACTTTGATTGCTTTATGTATAGTAATAATTGTAAGCAACATCAGGAAAATTGCCTGCTAAGTTTTATTCCTTCAGTTCAGACCAGCAATAGTCTGCAATGGAGTATAAAAGGTTGATTCCCTAGTAAAAATGCAACTTTTTGATCAATAAGAAGTCTGCCATATTATAAAGGGCTCTCAATAAGGTCTGAAGATTATCATACGTGTTTGTTTTTTACCCATTAGACTGGTAACCATCAGATTGCCACTCGTTTTTTCACTGACTTGCACAATGACTGGATGTGCATATTGGAAAAATTCTCTATGAAGAAATAATTAGAGAACAATAGGAATTACCATAGAATGTTCCAACCCAGTGGACTGACTTGTCAGCCTTAAACTGAATTATTCTTCATGATAGAACAACATCACAACAGAATGAATCTTAGGTGCAGTGGCACTTTGTAGTGTATTTAGGTAAATTCCAATGTATGAAGGTAACAAATGTTGCAAGTGCAAATATTTTACCCCCATGTTTTGGAAAATTCCTTACAGATTTTTAAGCACACAGTTATTTACATTATATAAATACATTATTTAAATTATATGCAATAATTCATGTAAGTTATTAAAGGCCTTACAACTTAATACTAATGTGTGTTAACTCTTGAAAATTACCTTCTCTTTGGCCATTCACAAGAAGGTATACATCATCATTAATGTTTAAATTTATTGAATAAAAGCTATTTCATGATTTGCTCCCAAGTTGTTAAAAAAGGAACATTTTGTAATACTGAGTCAAGAAAACCTTCTGATCAAAGTACTGTACAAATGTTAAAGGTGACCACTCTGGGAAATTGTTTCAGTTCACTAATCAGAGCTACATAAAGGCCAACATGAACGTCTGAGTAGAAGTATTCCTGCAGGATGGCAAAATATAAAAGTTGTATTGTGCAGATCTTCCCAGTCTAAATAGGAAACATATGGTGTTTTATATAGTATATTTATTTGGAACAATTTGAACTCTAGTTCATTGGCAAATACCTTTCATACTGACATAACTGACATCACATAGGCAGAGCTGGTCAATGTCCACTAGGTGGCAAACTTACATCAGACTAAATCAGAAACAGAATGTGCAAGGGAAGGAAAGAATGTGGGACTTGCAGCAGTTGACCTATTAGAAACAAGTAAAGGCAGTTTCTATACTATATATATATTTTCTATATTATATACTATAATATTAGTATGAAGTATATTCTGTGCATCTTCAGCAGCAGGGTCATGTTTAAAAACTTTGCTGATTAGGTAGGCAAAAGCAATATAAGCTTGAAAATCTTAACTGCATGCCATTTATTTTGATAAATCACTGTGCATCTTGTGCTGACACACATACACACACTATATTTAAAAATATTTTTACCTTTTCTGATCCTTGTTGCATTTCAGTATTGCAAAACTCCTAAGGCCTATTGCAGTCACTTTGTTTATACATTGCTTCCTAATTGATTTAATAAAGTTCTCCAAGACAGAAAGAAGACTCTCATAGGAGAACCTGGGTGTTTTACGGCAATCCTGAAATGGATTTATTTAAAAAATTTGCTATAAGTTTGCAAATGTTTTCAATCCTAGACCAAGTCCATACCAAGTTTGCTGGATCACCCAGGTTCTCCCATGATAGTCTATGTTCTCCAGGTTTGGAGAACTTTAATCTATCAGGCCCAATGTGGGTTGCAATAACCAGTTGTATTCTCATCTTAAAAACATAAAAGTTTTGAATATTCTTTAATATAGTGTGGAGTTCATTATAAATGTGTACTAAAACATATACAGTATATACTGTATATGTTTTAGTACACATTTATAATGAACTCCAAGAACAGTTAATTTTAGATAGTAAAAAGTCTGTCTGATGTTGCCAGGAATGAAGTGCCTTTTCTAAATGATATGATGTGCACATTTTTGTGCACTGTACACTGCCATTAAAGGCTACGGTAAAGCTAAAAAACACAAGCCGGAACACATGAAAATGTTGGCCTTTTCTTTGTTTGTTTTACCCATAATTAATATAAAATAAAATTGTACATGTATTGTAAACGATTGTAAGCTCTTCTGGGCAGGGTGGTCACACTTGCAACCCTTATTTAATGTACATTGCTGTGTAATATGTTGATGTAATATAAATAGAGTTTATAAATAATATTAATCATAATAATAATAATGATAAACATGTACATGTAATACAATATTTTTCATAACTGAGGTAACATTGTGAAATAGGTTATAGAATTTTCTTCATTACTGTTTGCCTTTCATGAAATGAATATCCTTGAATATTCTTTAAACTGATGTTTGTATCTAACTGATGAGAACACTGGAACACTTTGTGGGTGAGGAACTGATGATGGGAATGGTCTATGTATTCTATGAAGTACTGCAGACTGTGCTCTGTAAATTACTATCATAAATAACTCTATATGACAAACAGTTTCATGCTTGATATAATAAAATAGGTGGCAGAGCATTAAAATAATGACAAATTGCTAAATCAATCTTTTCATTGCCAAGACATGAAATAGAAGAACGATCAGAAATAATATATGCCTTTGGTGTTTGGTGATCACTGTGACTGGGCAGCTCTTAGATCTTAGTCAAATCCTGGCTGCAGATGGCTCCCAAAACAGATGTTGGCCATAAACATGACAAATCAGGTATGTCAATAATTGAAAATCCACAGGCATATAGGCTGATTTGTGGCCAGAAGGCATCTATGACTATGAACCAACCAACAGTTTGATTTTCCAGAATCAGTGTGCCAGGTAATATTTTTAAAATATACAATTAAAATGTGTGAAGAATATTCTCCAAAGGATACAACGCAGCGGGGGCATGATACAGAGAAATCTACCTAGCAAGGGGGCCAAAGTGTTAATATAAACACTATGTTCTTCATTATCACATATTGCACTTTACTACTTTAAATCATTAGTGTGTGTATGGTTCAAAGCTTGCCACACATAACAATTTTACACACACTTCTACACAACTACACAAGTTCTTGTAAAACTAGGTAAGGTAACCCATTCTATATTGCCAGCAAGCCACAATCAAGGAACTGATGTAACGTTTTAGCTTCCACATTTTAATTCAGTAGGCCTGAAATGCTCACTAATGAGTTATTTGACTATATAAAAGCATAGCAGGCAATCCAACGTTGCAAATTGGCATTGACAGTTATTATACAAATCCACATGTTTAGAGCATATTTTTTGACTCTATATTGTTATCTTGTTGCTTGTTTGGTTTAAACTTCAGACTCAGCATTCAACTTGGTGTAGGTAATCTTTCATTGTTAAGACTCCATGTGAAGCAGAACCTTTCACTGATGGGTATGTATACATTCCAGGATGATGGTGGGAGTCTCTTTACTAGCTGCTGAAATGACAGAGTAGCTGCAGATCACCAAATTTAACCCCCAGATTCTCTAACTTGCAGCTCTGTCACTGGCAGGGAGCAAGGAGGTGCCTTGGCATCAGAAGGAATGTAGGCATGTGTCAGGAGGCGAAAGTGCTACAGAGAAATGGCTAATACATATGTGCTTTAAGTAAAGCATCCATACAGGTGCATGGGCAGAAGCAAGGACATTCTAAACAAACTAACATTTTTACAAGTAGATGATTTTCATTTAGCATAGTGAATGATTTTCATAGAATACCCAATCAATGTTTAATGAAATGTAAAAAACACAATTTTGTTTGCATGATTGGTGCAGCCTATATTGCTTATGAAATCAACCATTATAATCATATGTAACATTTTTTATTTGCTGTTTAGACACCTTTTTAGTGCATATTATGATGTATGCCTTTGCCTATTACTTATATAGATAAATGGCCACTTGCATGCTCATAGAACACTTAATCTTTGTGGTTCATCTCTTCCATTGAAAAGAGAAAGGAATGAATAGCTGGACTGATAAATGCTGAACAGTAATATACAAATGTAGTAGGTATGAGTAGAACTTTTAATGGAAATACCTTTTTTTCTATTGCATGGCCTGAATTCAGGCGAATCAGAATGCGTGTAATAATGTTTCACGACACACATTCAGTAAACCAAGTTTTTTGTTGGTTACTTGAGACAACTCATGTACTGATATGACAGTGAATATAATTTATGGTGTGTAACACTAAACCCAATTTTCCTTTTTTTCTAGGAAAGTCCACAGAACATGGTTTACTGGGCTTAAAATGAACAGGTTTGGCTGTTGGAGTAGTGTAGATGACAAGTTTATGTGGATAGGCTTATGTTAGCACATATTTCAAACAAAATCACACAAAAGATCATTGTTAGGCTGTAAAGGCCAAGTTCAGCCACTCTTTGGAGCGCATATAAAACACTGAACATCTGCACATATTTTATATGTAAAACATCAAATAGGAAACAATACAAATGATTGTGATATGTCAGTATTTTATGCATTCTGTAAAACCTCTTAAATGTTTTACTGTAGTATTTTGAAAACGTTTCTAAATTAAATGTTTTCTAGATTAAATTATGTGACTTTGAGTAAAGAACAAATGCTGTTCCTAGACAAAAAGTGACACAAAGGGCTCTCTTTATAATACAGGGAATCTGACATTCCCTCAGACGTTCCCTGGTGGGAATCAATTACTGTCATTGAAACACACGGACCTGGAAGAATCCCACTAAGGAATGTCTAAGGGAATATCAGATTCTATGTTTATTAAACAACAAACCATGCTGTGTGTGTAATTGACTGGTTTTGGGTAAGGGAAGGTGGGTCCAAGCAGATGGTTTTTTGGGCTGGAGCCTCTGAACTCCCCAGTCATGTTTATTCTAATGCTGTATCTACAGTACTTATACTACTATTAATAATATTAATTAATATTTAATATTAATATTTGTGTATCATATGCAAGATGTAGTGTTTTTCACAGTTGGAGGGAGGGCAGAATTACAACATTACAAATACTCTGCCAGACCCTACAACCAATGATGAGTTTCACCCAGCCAATGAACTAAGTGATCTTTATGACTAAGAATATTAGATAAGTTAAATGCCCTTAGAGGCTAAAGCTGCATACACACGTCAAATTTTTCTCGCCCGATAATCGGCATCGGCCAGATATCGGGCGAGAATCTGGCGTGTGTACAGCCCAGGTCGTTCATCGCCAGGACGAATCCACGGACGATGAACGATGAGCGATCCTAATGCAAGGGAAGGGGGAGAGCGCGCAGCAGGGTGCCGCTCCGTCGCTCTCCCCCTCCCCTCTCCATAGAGCAGAACGGTGCTGTATGTACATCACTCGTTCATGCTTCTTGCGGTTCTTATCGTTGGAAAGGATCGTGAAAGATCCTTTCCAACGACAAGAATTGCACGTGTGTATGCAGCTTAAGGATCCTTCTGGGGTCTTTGTACTTTCTGATGCAATAAACTTAGCTTTGAATATTAATTATATCAGAGTATGGCTGTTTTGTTTCTTGGTGATAGAAGTGTTACAGTAAAATAGTGAGTTTGATTTTGAGCTGTGACAAATCTCAAACTTTGACATTTTCTATGACTATGGTAATATGATAATGAAGGATTACAAAGGGCGTTTTTACATAAAAAGCCCTTATTCAGTCCTTTTCACATGTGCTCAACTTTTTCCATAGATGCCTCTAGGTTCCTGTATTAGTCTCTGCAACGAGTTTCTCTGTACTTTCTCCAAGGACCCATTTACACCTGGCAAATGTGTAGCAACAGAATTGTTCTATGTGCAATGTGTCATGTCTAACTTGTTGTGTGGTGTGCTGAGTTGCGTTCTAAATTTCCTTAATGCACAAGTAGCTCATACTAATGCACCGCAATGCATCGCTAAAGTGTAAATCAGCTCTCAATGCTACCCCCTCTTTCTCCTCGCTGCACCACTACATGGTCCATGCTCTAACAAGACATGATGGAAGTTCTACTAAACCCATGTAAAAGTACCCTGTTTAAAGTCTGACATTAAAATTATCAGTGAAAAGGTCATCTCCATCCACTGCTGACCTAACTATAGAAGCATTACTTAAAAGTATATTTCACCACACCTCCTGATATGTCTTTTTCTACTTTTATACCACTGTGTAGTAGAATGAACAAAATGTTGGCCTCATATGCTGGAAAAAATACTATATATTGTAAGTGCCTCTGCATTAGGAACTTTTACACTGCATTTCACAATACACACAAACATATACAACACTATATAAACAGGCATAGCAAACAAAAGTTAATTTGTATTTTGTTTATTTTGCAGTATGATTTTGCTGAATATATAAAAAAATAAATACCTGTTAATATTGATGTAAAAGAAGAATCTGAATCAAATGGACATCTGCCCCGTCCTCTCTCGGGTCTCTGAGATTCATGTTGGAAAATATGTTCCTTTAATAATATAAGTAAAAATGTTAGTATTGTGTTATTTATAATAATGTAGTATTATAATAAAGAATTATAATAATTGTAGTGGATACTGAATGGAATATTATCCATGATTTCATAAATCTATGAAGTAAATATTTATGGCAATGTTGGTTTTATAAGATATACATATCTGTATCTGTTAACCACAATTTTTGTGAAGTGGGATTACCAGGATAAGACTTTTCCAGTAATTTGTGTATAACTAAATTTTAAAAATAACTATTTTCTCCTAATATAGTCTTGAGCAGTGACAGCAGTGTTTTTTGGTGTTTGCTCTATATTCTGACAGTCTTGGGAATTTTAAAGCCAAACAATAAAACCAATTAAAGACATTGAGCCTGATTCATCATGCAAAATCGGAAGCTCGCTCGCGCATTCGTATTCGCGATCCGAAATCATAAGCCGTCGCGCAATTCAGCAACTGAATGAGCTTGCGGCCGGAGCCGCGCATCTCCGGCAGCTTTACACTGGCGAGCTTGCATTAAAAGTCACTGTTCCCCTAAAAAATCAGATGACATATTATGAAGTGCTTACTAGTATATATACAGCTTGATCTCAATTAGTTTGCAGTGTTGCAAAGCAAACCAAAAAGTATAAAAACAGTGCAACAAATGTAACAATAAATAAATTATTTTGTGAATGAGTACAATATAACCTAAAAAAGTATTACTTACCCAAAAGAAGATGAAGCATTAAAGATTCTAATTGACCTGTAAAGGACTGTAGATACGCACAGAACAGAGAGCAGGTGTGCGCTAATTAATTGCTATGATCTCACCAGTGATAACTTAACAGATCCTCCTTAATCGCGCAGCTGAAATCTAATCGCCTTAATTGGCAGATTCGCGACCCCTATTGCTCATTAATATCAAGGCAGGAATCCGGCTGGCAGTGAGGCAGCGAGTGTAAGAGCGCACTCGACTCTGGACCGCGGGAAACCGGCTCGCTGGAAGCGTGAAAGTACGCGCGACCAGCGAGCGCGGATTTCATTGATAAATTAGGCCCATTGTCTCTGTATAAATATAATGTATGCCAAGTGGCATACTTACACGTTAAAGCATTGGTCATTAGCTAAGATTTAGTGCAGGTGAATATTACAGATGAATGTGTTTTAAATGACAGTGATTGATTCTCCACCACTGAATGTTTGGAGAAGATCACATTCAAGCTTTATAAACATACCCAATTGGTATAAAGAAAAATGTCTCAGCAGATATGTGATGCATACCTATTAATATTTCAAAGATGTTAACATCTAAGAACAGCTTGTGACTGCTGGAAACAGTTTTGGAGTCAGGTGGAGTCACCATTTCACATATCGCATGTGTTCCTCTCCACATGTTGACAATTAGAGTTGAAGATGGATTACAATTATATGATAATATCTATTAGATAAGGTTGTAACCTTTGGGGTTTCAGCAATTTTAACATCAGCTTATTCTATGAATAGGCAATAAGGAAAATAAAATAGTAAAACTAGAAACATCCACTCAAGTTTATTCTCTATCACACTGTTACTCTAAGAGTGTACACCCTATAATTCATAGCATATCAGAATATCAGAAGCAAAATAAATATCTGCTTTTACAGTTTTCTCCCTGTACTTGCAGTACACTTCAACATTCTACCAAATGTTCGACTGCCCTCCCTACCGCTGCCATTCATATGAATGGGAACAGTTTTGTGTATACATTTGTACATGGCTGCTGTGGATCACAGCAGAGTTCTTGGAAGCAAACTATCCCTTCTGTTCATGTGGCTTCTCTTTTCCTCCTCTAAATAAATATATATATATATATATATATATATATTTTTATAACAGCAGCCAACATAATTAAGAGATGTAGGCAAAAAAGTCATATGCAAAATACAAAATGTGCAATGTCATAGCAGTAACTTCTAAATACCATCTAGTGTGGCTTGTTGTTAGCTCTGGAATAATATTTAAACTGACATTTGACATATCATTAGAACTATTAATGCAATTAGGTCTATTATATATATTATAGTCTATAATGCTTTGCAGGTGCCTTCATTACCAGGTTTTCGTCATACCATTTACCATTTATGCTTCCATACTGAATGGGTATTGTAAAAAGTGTTTAGAATTTTTTAGCCTATGTTATAAACACATTAGTATGTAAGCAAAGAGATTGAAATTCTAAAGCTGACTAAGGGATTTGGCTCTAATTAAAATAATATCATGCATTCCTGTTTTCCTGGCACGGCCACTGTTTGTCCAAGAGCAGCAAGAAATGGTTTTAATGATGTAATTCTTGAAATACTTTCAAGAAACGCCCTGCTGTTACTTTTTCAAACTATGTGGCAAAAAATAATAGTGTTTCAGATTTTAAATGAGAGAAAATTGTTTTTGGTTGTGTGGTTTTATGAAAATAAACTTTATATAAGGTATGTATACAAGGAGCTATACTACCCTTTAGTGTCAAGAGGGTTATATTGCATACAAGAATATTTAAAAGAATTTTCACTTGGCTTAGTGATTGAAGATGTGCTGATATCAATCATCAAATCATGTACAAGCAAAAATCCTTTTTTGTCTTTGCATGTGATTGATGCATTTGAGGGCAACATACGATGATGATCGTAATAATGATCGTAATACCTGAGTAAGATTCTAATTACAAAAATTACCCAATTTAGGTTAACACAATGGTTTACATTGAAGTAATTAGACAATTTATTCAATAGCTTGGAAACTGAATTCAGTTGTAATTATTTGTTAGAATTACCCTTTGGGGAGATAGCAGGTGTAGAAACATAGGGGAATCAATGCTTTTATTTATTATAGGGAATGAGGAGGAGACTCAATTACCCATTTGTGAATGTTTACCACATTGGTAAATGGAGTGATATATTTTACACAACCCCCCTGATTCCTACGACACCTCATAGAATAATACCATTGATATGGAACTGCTCAGTGTCTTCCTGAATCAGGATAAAACATAAGCAATGAAGTTTTAGCTTCTTTCTCTTAAGGAGGACATATAAGTTTATATTTGTAAGGTAGGGCCTGGATCAGCCCACATGCTAAGTGTGTGGGATTGATATCATTGGTGGGAGCAATCCGAATAAATGTTAACATTTGCTGTATACCTCTGAACTGTAAAAAAAGACGATGTATTTGGCTCTGTTTTAAATCTCTTAGTAGATGTCAAATATAACTGACATTCAAGAATAATATGATGATTTACATATGGACCTTCAAATTCTTCACCTTTTTACTAGAAAATTGATATATGACTTGTCAAAAACAATGTACATGCCTTAGAATTGCTTGAAGCTACTGTGCAATAATTCACAAACCTCAAGAACATTTTAATCCTAACATTTTAACATCTTTAAGATTATCTATTCCAAATGCAATGCTATCTTGGGCTTTCCCTCAACATTCCAAGAAAAACTTTTTGGTTACTTGCAACTGTAAATATTGACACAATAACTGGAATGTGTACTTTCTATTTAAATGTTTTAAATTGTATTATTTTATTATCAAGAAGCTGTCTATTGATTAAAAAAAGTGTTTAAGTAGTTTCAAAGTTTGGTATTCTTACCTTGCCCCAGGGCTTATTACACTTTTGTTATGTGTCAGTGAGTATTTTAACAAAAATTAGGGCACAAACTGAGGTGCATTGTAGCACTATTCATTTTAAATGACACTCCAACAATCTAATTTAGTAACGGGTTATTAACCCACAGTGTACTACAATAAAAAAAAAACAGAAATATGTATAAGCTGCCATGAATTCTACAGATAAAGTTTTTTTTTACTACTAATTCCCTTTAAACCTCTTGATCATTCCAATTTAAGTCTTCACATCCTGCAGCATCTTGTAAACTCAGTTCTTAGAGCTGAACAACAGAAACTTCTTTCTCATTTTTCTTTCTATCACACACAATAAATTTGTATTGCTTGTCCAAAAGTAATGATTATAGCTTGAGGGTAGCCATAAACATTCTGCACTTGATTTATCTCCCAAACCAACACCATGGCTAATTAGGGCTGCACCAGGGATAACAAGTACTTTGCGAGCATTGGGAAAACCTAATATCGCTCCAAATTTTCTAATATTCAAAACCTCTGTATGAACCAACATTTTTTTTTCTAATGAGAAGATAGTGCAAAGTTATTAACTGCAGGTGCATCACTTCAGTTTATTGAAATTAACAGCTAACAGTGAATGGTCTTGGTTGGATTTCTCACCAGCTGTTATTCTTGGCAATAGACCTGTCTATGTCTGTCTGTGTTGAACTATAGAAACAGTCATATTATGCCCTAACCTTTTGCTTGTTTCCTGACCTTTCCTCTCATTACAGATAATAAGTCTAACAATTAAAATATGTTTCAGTTAGGTGATGTCATGTCATGCCACAAGTTGGATAAGACTGCATTCAGGTATTCAGGTATTGAAGCCACAGACAATAAAAATGGCTACTAATTTGTGTTATTATATGATATATTAAAAATAACCAAGTGTCAATGTTTCATTGTAACATAACTCCTTATTTTTTTAGTATTTCAAACGCCTTACCTTTTCAATACAACCTATTCGATTAAAGAATTCCTAAGTTTTAATGATAGTGTATATTGTCTACAAAATGTCACAAAATTGGTTACAAAATAGCTCTGCAGCGAATTTGATATTTATCACTACTGTAACTAAAATCAGATGGAAAACATTTTAATTTTGACCTTTGAGCACATAGTAAAGAAAGATATTTCAGCCAACAGATTTTTACAAGCTCGCAAATCTGTAACGTAGACATCACCAGTAACACACAACCATCTTATAGGTATGCTAAGATTAAATAGCAAACACCTGAGGCATGACAAGAACATACCTGTGACCGCAGTCCAACTCTTATAAAAATACAAACGGGATCAAATGCTCCAGTGCCACAAGCCAAAAGATGGGTTCGATTATAGTGCTGAAGAACGCGAACATAATTTGCGCATTCCTTCTGTAAAGAAAGCAGAATGAACAGTTATATTTTATAGATTTATGTACTGTAGGTATGGATGCTGCAACTACAAAGCCATACTCAAATTTCCCTTCAATATATAATAATATTTAAAAAAATCAGTTAGGTTTTATGTCAAGTAAACAGAGATTGTTTTAAATTGTTTGAATCCCCTCTGCACCATCTGCCATTGGTTTTAAAATTGGTAATAAATGTGGGTTTAGTGGGCAACAGTTTTACCTGAACTTTTGCTTAAATTTGTTCTATTATAACTTACCCATATGTAGCTATTTATAAGTTTATCCATTATTTAAAAACAAACTCCAGTCCTTAGAACGTAAATATTTGGTTTATACATATTTACCTGTTCTCTTCCTTTTCTATAGCAGTCTTCAACTTGTTGGTCTGTACTGGGCCAGTGTATCTGAAGAAAAATTAAAGGAGCAAATATACAGTCAGTAATAAAATTTTAATATATGATTTAAAAAAACAGGTGAACTAGAGAAACCAACCTACAACTGATAATGTTATTAAAAAAGTATATATTACTTCAACCATAACTTAACACCCAAAATTTACCAACAGCTATACTGTTCAAAAGTATATAAATATATCAATTATTTTGTGTCATATGGTATACTATACTATTGTATAGATAAAAGCAATAACTAAAAAGTCATTGTGTATCAGCATAGTCTTTTAAAATTATTTGTTTTATTTTAGAAAAAAAAGGTTCAATTACATGCTCAGGGAGATGTTCTATGAATAATACATTTAAAAGCATTGCTTGTCATTATTTTTACAACAAATTCCTTTTATAATTGTGGTCAGCATGTTTATGTTTTATGTTGTTTTATTAGGCAGTTAAAAGTGTTTGACATTAGCATTAGAAAGCAATCTGGCTGTTTAAATGCTAAAAAGGCAGATTAATGTTGTTTATATTGCATATTATTTTACATAGCTTCCAGGCAAGCCAGGTTAAGTTAACACAAACCACACCTTGGCTGGTAAAAGGCACCATGCCAGAGTCATCTATCATAAGACTTAATCCCTGCTGCCTCTACAGGGGGGAGGATTATAAATGCTCAAACGACCAATTTTCCTAATCTTAATAAACCGATTTTTATAACTCTGAAACTATTATAAAGTAGTTGTATCTGCAACAAGGAAATGTTAGTAAAAAGAAATAAATCATTCTATAAAGTACAATTATTTAGAGTGGTATGTGATAGTAAGTGCAGACTTTATAAACTGTAGATAACAACCCAAGACGTGTTTATTACATAGATGAACTCTGACTATGGATACTCCATTACTTAAACTAAATCTTGTGATAAAAAGGCTTAATGATTTCTTAGTACTAAGTGGAGACAAATCCTGTAATTAACATACTTTTAAAACAAATGTACAGTAGTGTATGATCAGAAAATAATTTGAAGTGACTTTGTTGACCTGGGTTGCGCAGTTGGAAATATCTGGATGGAAAAATCTGAAGATTCAGCGGTGTTCTAACATTTATATCATATGGCAGTTTTCACTCCTTCTCTTACTAAGACAATATTGAAATCATAACCTGAAATTTGCTAATGGTAATTATTCCCTAATAATTTAAATACTTTGATTTTATCAAGTTACTGTGTAAAATGGTGATAGATTATTATGTAATGAATGGTGAGGAATGAATAAGTAAGGAAGGAATAGGTATAGGAAATAGACAGTAATTTGTGGTCCAGATTTTGGCAGTATTGCTGGAATTTTTACAGCTCTATGATCCAAAAAATACCAAAGCATTCTTAACATAATAGTTGTATTTGGTTAATGTTTCTTTGGAGGTATCCTTTGTTATCTGTGTAGTACATTGTTACTTCCATAGCACTGCATTTTTAGATTTTTTTTATATCTTTAGGGGCCCTGGCTTACTCCTTCCCAGCTGCTACAGGGATTGAACAAGTTGCATGTGTTGAATACATTCTGCCCCTTCTGCATGCAATGGTGAGAAATATCATACTGGCAGAAAAAATCCACAGCATTAACATAGTGAAGCAAAACTTTATTCATGGGACACGTCTGCTTGGCAAAGAGAACTGCATATGTAAAACAGATACTAAGAATAAAAATCTACTAGTAGTAATACATACTGAGCTTTTAAAAAAGGGTTGTATAGAAAAGGATGCATTAGACAATTCTGCAAGAAGTAAACACTGGAAACCATGGCAAATACTTGAGGCTCTATTTATAAAACAGGGAATCATACTTTTCCTTGAACATCCCCTTTTAGGTATCTTCCAGGTCCATGTGTTTTATTGGTGGTAGTTTATTCCCACCAGGGAATGTTTGAGGGAAGGTCAGATTTGTAAAAGGCCTGTTTTACAAACAAATCCCTTAGATTCTAAAATATTTTCACATTTCTGAGAGGAAAGGAAAAATGAGACAACTCTAGACACAGAAAACACACATAGGGCCTAATTTATTAAAGCTATACAAGGTTGGAGAAGATAGACTATCATTTGTGAACCTGGGTGATACAGCAAACCTGGAATGGGTCCACGATTGAAAACATTTGTCTAATAGCAAATTTTTTTTTTTGTAAAAATAAAATGATGATGATGATGAAAGTGTATCCTCTCCAGTCATGGAGAGCTTGAATATATCAGGCCTACAAATCGTTGTCTTTTTCTAATAGAATAGAATCTCATCAATGATGTACATATATATATATATATACAGGTTCACATTTAAAAATCCGGCAACCTCTGGACCTCAGGAGTGCCAGATTTTCAAAAATTTTGGATTTTTGAAGGTTATAAAGTAGACCCCGGACTATCGGGCCTAACGTGGCACAGGGCTGGATATCAAAAAAGTCCACATTTCTATTAATAAAGTACAATACTCACCTCCACACAGGCCAGCCTTCCTCTTGCCACACCTGCGGACATCTGGCACAGTTCCAGGGAGCAGGCAGCAAGGACCTCTCAACGTGTATTTAGTTTAGCAAGCAAGACCTAACAGCTGTTTCTGGAGAACAGCGCCATAAAAACATAAATGGCTAAACAGTGTAATACAGCCCCTATATTGAAAAATGGGATCTGAAATTCATGCCGGAAAACTGAAGGAACTGGATTATCAATGGCCAATATATATATATATATAATGGTGCAACTATATGTTTTGATACAGGACATGAATTAGGTTAAATATCTCCAGCAATAGTAATCTTTCATGCCACCAGCCTTGGTCATTTTTCATTTTATATTTTGCAAATAGTAAAATGGCAAATAATAAAAAACTGTGAACTTCTTGAGAGAACATTTTTCTTGTGAAAATAAGGTTTTTTTCCAGATTTAGTATTGTGTGTGATTTAGTATGATGTTAAAAAGGGAATAAATCTTACACTGGCAAAACTGATCTTCAATATACAACCCCAAACCTATATTTAAATGATAAAGCTGCATATGTAAATGATAGCTGTAACTAAAAAATAGATAAGGAAAACAAAACTTTAGATTTATTTAAAATAAAAATGTAAACAATAATTGAATGATTTTACACTTGGCAAATATACTATTTGCAGAGATGTGTTTCTGCCAACATAGGAAAAAAAGTCCCGAAAACAAGGATCAATTTTTTTTTTATTTTGACATTAATAGACTGCAACTTGGCAACTGAATAATTAACTGAAAGAACAACACTAGTAAAACTGGCTTTGAACACATAATGCCCAAAACACGCATGGATTAATAGTAATAATGATCTATGCTTTTGGATATGCTGCATTGGGATAATAATTTAAATGTAGATGTCAAACAAACTCAAATATAAACCATTGTAATTGCCATAAAAAAACTAAGCACTCTGACATATGTAATATAAACACTCAATATTTTTACTTTGTCAAAATGGAATTTTAAGAAAGAATTGTCATGATTCACTGTTAGGTGAAAGTCCATGGATCATCTAAGATTAGGCTAAAAATCACAAATTTTTCTTATATCATCAACTTAAACCTCAAGCACAACACTCGGTTGGAGAGGTGATTATCTTAAAAGAAATCTAAAGTAAGGCCAACTCGTGCTTTTCCTGATGTAATTCTGGATGACAAGTTCAGGCTTATTTCCACAAATAGTAAATCTGTCATTTATTTCTCAATCTACTCTACAACCACATATATACAGTCATGGCTAACTTAGCTGACTCCCTTATGGAAATAACATTTATGCTGCAAGGCACGTGCTTTTATGCCATTTACTGTATGGGGAATAGCTATGAGTCAGGAAAAAAAGATCACACAGCTTTCAGCAATCAGTTTCCGGGAGACCTACCCGCCTATAATCTGACCTCCTTGGGGGCAAAGAAAATATTACTCTTTAAGAATGCAAAGTAAATAAACATGCTTTAAGTTCCCACCATAATAAACAGAATGTAAATACTATGCTACTACTGATATTCTCCAACACAAAAAACAGTACTGATTTTCTAAAAGGGGCTTCCTGCTAAATGTTAAGCAAACAAGTCCCTACTACTTTATTATGGGCCTGATTTATTAAAGCTCTCCGAGGGTCTAGAGAATACGCTTTGTGATCAGTGAACCTGTGTGATCCAGCAAACCTGGAATGATTTCCTAAAAGTAATTTGCCATCTTTACCTAGTTCTGCCTAAGGTCATGAAAATCCAAGCAATTGCAGGACCTCCCAATGCCACATCCATTACTAACAGCTTACTGCAACAAGATAATAAAAAGTAATGTACTGGTATTATTTATTATTATTAAATACTATTTTTAAAGTACCAACATATTACATTGAGTTACATTAACGGGCTTCACTTTAACAAAATAGCTCATCACTGGGTAGTAGGAAAAATGTTCAAAACATAATAGATGCTTTATTTAAATGTACTGAAAAAGAAGGCAAGAAGTACAATAGCTCAATGTTACCTCTTTATATTTTTCACTGATGTTTTCCAAGCTGAGTGAATATACAAAATCTTTGCCTCCCACAAACAGTCTTTCTTGATATTCATCCAAATACATTGTCGAAAGGTCAAGAACACCATGGGGGCTTTGGAAAACTGAAGTTCTGTTCAAATCCAAAAGCTCTGAAACACAAATCGTTTTAAGAATATGTTACATTTTTATTTATTAGTCAGTAAATATGCATACCATGCTTAAAACTGCATGTTTTAATTAGGATTAAGACATTTATTGATAATCTAAACATCTAACAAATTTGTATAAATGTTTGTGTATATAAAAAAAGCAAAAGCTGACAAAGGACCACTACAGCTGATTTTTTCATGTAAGGCAGATATTTCAAATAAGAAACATTTTAAATTTGTAATAGAATATCAATAAATAATATATATTATTATTATTATTATTATTATTATTAAGTATTTTCCAATATAATTTTAGATCAAGGCCATGTGGTCCATGAAATCTGCACACTGGTTGATTATGAGAAACTGGTACATCTGATATTCAATAGCTGAAATCTAAGGGGTTGAATAGCATAAAATTTTCTTATATCTTTCAGCAAACCTTATTTCCCTTTATACCACAGCCATACCACAGGGTAACTTTTTGCATTCTCTGTCTTCTATAATTAAAAAAATGAAGGTCATTGAGGACAACATTTACAAAATAACTGTCTAAGGGGGTAGAGCACCCATCTCATATTAGGAATGGGAAGAAACTCTAGGGCCAATGCACCAAACCAAAATTCTCAAAATGAAAAGAATCATCTTTAGGTGGACTGACCCATGAGTTAATTGATTCATTCTAAGCAAACCAACTAATGTATGTTTTTGTTACTCAGCCTAATGTGAACTAAAAAGGGTTTTAATGTTGTAATAAAAATGTATGAATTGCATAACCTTTGGAAATGCTGAGTAAATTAATAAAAGGGCTTTGTCCAAACAAAACAAGCTGTACTGGCTGTTCTACTCAATTTAATGTCTCATTTCCTAGTAATATTATTGTAAATGTATCTCTTCAATACCTAAGCGTCTGTTCAGTGATGTATTTCTTCTTAAATTCAATTCTTTCCACATGTCATTTCAAAAAAATCTTTATTCAGCCTAATTACGTCTTTTCACTTGATTGGCAAGGTTAATACATTGAACTACAAATTCCATATGTATAGTAGGTCAAACAATGAGTTTACTTTCCCTGGGCAAAAATCTTCCACAATAGTACAGATACAATCACCTTTTAAGTAAAATGTGTAGACCATCAACAAGAAAAAAAATCACATTTTCATTTGGACAATCACCTTGGCAATTATTGTTATATTTTTACTTTACAAGAATAACAAAATACTAGGTTACCCATTATTTTTCCACATTTTCGACAAAGAGACTGGGTACCCAATTTCCATTGCTAGGTGACTAGCAGTGTATTTTAGGCAGCAGCTTTTTAGGTTTCCACAAAAGCTAGAAAGATGGTATAGCTGTTATTTTTAAAAAATATGGAGCAGATTCTTTGCATTGCATTTCTCACAGGAACAGGTATATAAAATGTTAACACTTTGCTTGTTTGCACGGATTCCTCACAAATACTTTAGAATGCTTTTTTAAGTGCTTAAAACACTTGTTTTTTTAATAGTGGATCTTGCTTCTCTTTGTTAGCTGTCTACAAAGTCCTCTTCCCTGATTGGAGGAAGTATTTTCCCTAGGCAGGTAAAAGCATCTCCATGTTCCTTGAAGGTAAATCTTATTCTGCCAAGTGAAGCCAAAGAACAGAATAAGAACACACCAGGCTTTGGTATGTTTATGTGTTGATGGGCATCTGGAAAAAAGTAGAAAAGAAAAAATCACACTTACCTTTAATCCCCCAGATCTCTCAATCGCGCTGGACCTCTCCTCGAGTGGGTCCCGCGTCATCCTGGTATCCTCCATCTTCTTTGCCCTTGTTCCCTCTTTGCGTGAAATCTGCATTTTTTTTACCCATTAAAGAAAAGGCTGCCTCCCAGGATGTGTGACGTGTGTATTCCAGGAGGCTCTGGGCAACCATTCAGACAGAAAGAGAAGGTGCTTCACCCTTTTTTTTTGCATTAAAAAAAGAAATAAAGTAGTTTTCACTTTATACTGTTGTCTACCCTTTAATATAAAGTGAAAAAATTTAGTTTAGGTCCAAGTTAAGGCATTTAATGGAGTTTAGGCTGTTCACTTTTTTCAAAGTAAAATATCACTCTGCAATGGAAAATCCACTTTGTTTAGTAAATAATTTAGTAAATAACTGTATACATCTAAAAATGTGCAAGAAAGTATCTTGTGTCATGCTTTATTCATTTCACCTACGTAACTGGGTATTTTTTGCAAAGTGATATTTTGCCACATATGCATTTACTTACAAAGCGATAATTCAGGTAAATTAAAACCTCCTTTAGTAAATCCACCCTATTTTTCAGTTTGTGAACCTAAAATAAAGTAAAAAAGTAAAGAAAATCTACCGTTGTCCATGAAGGTTTTCCTTTAAGTAAGCCAAGACTACAAATACATCAGATTTAGTACATGTGTACTTCCTCTGCCACCCTGTCATTGCAATTATTTTTTTAGTATCACTTTCTAATGTTCCATATTTATTGCTCAGTGCATCTTTGTTACATGGAGCGTCTCTCTGTTTTTGCTGGCAGCAATTTGTACATTTGGGCTAGACACACATGCCTAATAAAAATGTGTGCCATGTCAGTGCTACCTCTCTATGACAACCTGGTGCGGCCATAAGGGAGTAGGCCGAGCAATGAAAAACACAGATGCTCCAGCACTGGTAGTTCCAGAACCTGTTAGATGGAATATTTTAGACTCATGTCATTTGCAAAGCTTGGTTGCTTTAGCTGCTAACATTTAAAAACCTTCATATACTTATGTAAGATTATGAAACTTTTCCATATTGGCACACAAGTCCTTCTTGCTAAACAAAAATGGCAATGGGCTTTAAAAATAGATTCAGCCTTATATCTCCTGTGGGAATGTTTGCAGTCAGTTTCACAATGTATATAGGACAAAACTTTATTTCCAATCCATTTGGGATTTGTAAAAGAGCAAGTGACTAACACATATCATGTGATTACATATTACTGTTTAATTATACTTACCTATATGGCAAGCCATATAATAAAATACCACGTCTTCACTGCTTTCTGACCCTTGTAAGTGTATCACAATTATGTTCGTGTGAAATAACTGCAAAACCCTCCCTCTGAATGCTATGGTTTCTCCTCCAGCTCATATGGCACTAAAGGACATACCGTATTTTTCGGACCATAAGACGCACTTTTTTTCCCCCTAAAGTGGGGGGAAAATCAGGGTGCGTCTTATGG
>NC_092859.1:106122091-106220369 GCF_032062135.1 Pyxicephalus adspersus
CCGCCTTCATGGGCGGGCACAAGTGCCGCACGCTGGATCTCAGGGGAAATCAAATGAATTTTTTTTTTCTTGTTTTCCCGTGCGGAAAACCTGGTGCGTCTTATAGTCCGGAGCGTCTAATGGTCCGAAAAATACGGTATATGCTGGTACGAGGATCCACCTTATGGACCTGGGAGAGCAAGTATTTGGCTTATCCAACTGATCAAACATTTTCAGCTGCCAGTGTGCAGCACAAAGGCTTGTCTGTATGGACTTTGGAGTGACCCTATCTTACAATTTTTATACCAATAAAATAAGACAAGTACATGTCTACCTCTATTGCCACCCATGCCACTAAACTCCTCTCCGATGCTATGGAATATTCTGTTGACATGAAAAACTGACACTTCTGAGAGTGTCCATCTCTAGATTCTCTTGCTGCTCTTGGTCCTGCAAACTGTCATAGGTGAAAGGCATAAATAGGAACCAGAGAGCAATGCAAACCACAGGGCGAACTCCAAACATCAACACTCCTGGATTCACAAATTCATCAGATTACTCAGAATGAAGTCCAGAAAGATATAGGAAAGGTAAGTATGCACTGTAAATATGCACTGTATTTTTTATACAATTATAGCTTAGAAGAAATTTCCTTGTATTGATGGACAGAGTTTAATGGACGTTTGATGGACGGACTTTATTAAAAAGAGTTATATTGATCATTTGCATACCTGTGATGTGTATGGGATTCGTTGTAAATCCACTCAATCAGTATGGCAGCTGCACAACCAGTTTGAAAATGAGACAAGCCACAATTTTGCCCAGTAATTGTTTCATTTTGTTTCTTGGTAATGATTATCACATTGTAATACATTTTAGTAAATACTACAGATTTTCCTGAATATTATTATGTGTTCATGGAATGATGAAATCATCTGACCTTGCTGTACATTTGTGGTATCCCACATTTTATACCTAAATAGCTCAAATACCATAAATAGTGCTACTTGATCTACCATAATTATCAGATAGTAAGTTGGTCTCCTTTGAGGTCTTAATTAGTTGGAAACAAAAATGATCATATCCCCTTTAATACATGTGTAGCATTTGCTGGTTAAGTACAGCCACAATTATACATTCCAAACATCCTTTACACGTTGCCAAGAAGTTTTAAGGAAAACCGAAGGTTTAGTTATCGTTTTACCAGTTGCTGACCTATGCAATCATAACACAAATTTTGCTTTAGTGGTATGTCAGTTCATTATGGGTTATCTAAGGTAAAATTAGAAGTATAGGAAAGCCAGTAGCAAAGATCAATAAAAACCACATACAATTTGTTTGAATCGTATACATACAAGTATGTTCATATGTTAATCAGTCACCTTTAAACTGCATAAACTATTTATTAATCAGTAAGAAAGTTCATTAAACTTTGTATTTACATCCTAACAAATGGGCTGATCAAAACAACACACCAGTTTCTGGTATCAGTTCTAATTTAGTTGTTGAATCTTGCACATATACTGTATATTTTGCTTTTATTTTTCATTTTTCAACAAAAATTTACATGCACTTGGCAGCTAGACAGGAACTGGGAGGAGGAAATAAAAGTAAAGGATCCTGAAGATCAGATATAAAGAGATGAATCAGTAGGATCGAAAGAAGGGAAAGAGAACTCCACTTGACAATCCATTATAAAATGTTGGATTTCTATGTAAGTAAATGGTGTATTTGGGATTCTGAGATTATGCTATATTATATATTATATATGAATTTGTATTTTTATGATCTATTAAATACACTGAAATAACACTATATTATATTTTGGGTCTCAAAAAATGTGTTCCTGATGAAGCTGTATTTGTTCCGCCAAACGTATTGAATTTTAACAGCTAATCTATCTAGGAAAGAGAAGCTAAAAGTCAACACCTGACTCACAAGCAAATCCATTTTGGAAATAGACCCATGTGTTCTAATGGGCAATCCTAACACTAATAAATAATTGGATGAAATGGTATGCTGGTAATATGTACATAGCGTAGCACTGTTTTTTAATGTAAAATTATTTCAAAATACTATTTATACTTCTATAATATTTATAATTCTTTTACACTAAGTGCTCTATTTATAAAACAGGGAATTTTACATTTCTTCGTGGGAATCATTTACTACAACTGAAAAACATGGATTTGGATAAATAACTACCGTAGTTCACAAATGTTACATACGAAAGTGTTTCATTGTATCTGTACAGTACTAGAAAAAAAACATTAATTTTGTCAGATGTTTAGAACTGGCCTGTGTTTTGTGAATGCGTTCAATGCTGTATCAAGGAGACCGCCCCTTCTTGTTCATATCTTGAAACTATAAATCAACATTCAGTCCACAAAAACTCTGTGTGTTACCAGGTGTTCTTGCCTTGACCTTACACTTAACTTCCATACACCTAGGTGACAATACATTTGACCAGTGTTTCTCAACCAGGATTTCTCCAGAGGTTTCTAGGGGTTCCTTGAGCAATGACTAATTTGTGTCTTTAAGGTCGGTTTGAATAATACCAATGATCTTTTTGGCTCTCTGTAAAGGAGACATTCTTTGCACTAAACAGCAATGTAAGAGTCATTCTTCCCACTGACCACCATGCTAATGTACTGTAAATTGTGAATATAGTAATTATAGCAGGAGTTCCCTGAAGACCTGAAAGTTATTTCAAGGACTTCCCCCATGTTAAAAAGGTTGAGAAACACTGGATTAGACCTTCACGGGTCACAATAAAAACTATAGCTGTAGTAAACAGTGCCCTTACATTTCAGTTCCCAACTGATTTGCAATTAAAGAAACAAGTTTCAGTTTCTCCCTGCTTCTACAATCTCTCAACAAGTAAGTTTATATAAATAATATAGTTGTTAAATAATTAGCCTATCTGCATTCTCATGAAATAACACATAATTTTTCATAGTGACTAAACTGACCCTAAGGAAAAAATAATTCTACAGCATACTTACTAACAATATGCAGCAGCAGCAGCAAACTGATGTCAGGAACTGTCAACATTCACCAGCAGGAAATAAAATAAAACACATGCTTTGCATGTATAAGAAGGTAAGTAATATTCATGTAAAATACATAAGCATATAAAATGTGAAGTGTAAATTTGGATGCATTTATTTGCTTCCATTTAGCAATACTAACAACCTAAATTGTAAATGTTTTGATTACCTTACTTTAACTTTACCTGTGTACATCCCTTACTTTAACTTTACCTGTGTACATCTTACCATCTGGGCACACAGCAGCAATAATGTTTATAGTTGTTTTTATTTTTTTCTGTATAATCCTTGTAGCACAGCTAGTGGCAGAGAAACTAGAACTGGGATGGTTAAGTAAAATATCAATATTTTGAAATGTACTATTATGAAAGTTTTATGAATTGCGAATGAAAAGTAAAACCCTCAAAGGAAGGCCAATTAAAGTAAGTCCATCACTAAAAGAACCAAAAAAAGAAAACTAAAAACTAAACTAAAAAATGGCTAAAGGTGCACCTGTCACAAAATTAAACCTAAAGATAATATTTGCCTTCTTGACTAGTAAAGGTTTGAAGTGAATACTGCAAGTTTGAGATTTGTGGCCCAAGCAAAATGTGTTGAATTACCCAAGTGGGGCTTTAGGTGGTATTTGGGGGTTTTGTTGTTCATTTTTGTCTTTTTTGTTTGTTTTGTTACTGTGCCAAGCTTGGAGCTTGAAACATAATTTTAGTTTAATTTTAAAAACAACAATTTATTGAAAAAAGCATACTTTTATATGAAGTAAATCTAACTCTGTTTAAAAGAAACAAATAAACCTTTTTGTATTTTAAGTAATGACAGAGTTATTGTGAAATGAACAAGCATGTCATGGATCATGGCTCAGGCCATTTTTAAAGTGCTGTATCCCCTGCTGTTTATTTTTTGTGCTTTTACCCACAAACTATGCTTTTTGTTTCAGTCAAATTTGGGCCTAATTTTTTAGTAAAACATCTACCTATACTCTTTTAGTAATTTTGTAAAATCCCTGCTGACAAATTTTGCAAAGCTGTATCATTTGTGGTCTCTAAATGAGAGACTGATAGAAACTGATCAGAGGTCAGGCAGTTTTGAATCAGCAAGAACATTGCTCTGTGATTTATAACTTAATTTCTATCTGCCAATCAGAGCATGTTTGCTGCTAAAACTCCTTTTTTTCCTAACTAAAGTTAATCTGGTTCTGTCTCCATAAACAAGTTGAGCAAACTGTAAAAAAATCCCCACACCCTCCCCTTACTGTTTTTTGTATGTTTTTACATTGGAACATGTCCCTCATGGCAATTCCAAGCTTCTACGCTTTTTGACAGCAATTAGACTCTCAGAGTTTAAATGGTCTGAATTTGATAGTATCATTCTGCCACATATACTTTAAATTGTAATTTAGGCCAAATTTCATATAGGAGTTGCCAAACCATTGGTGAATTGACCTTTTTTCTATTAATAAACAGGATTTATATAGCGCCAATATATTACGCAGCGCTGTACATTAAATAAGGGTTGCAAATGACAGACGAATACAGACAGTGACACTGGAGGAGAGGACCCTGCCCCGAAGAGCTTACAATCTAGAAGACCTTGAACATATTCATACATTGCCACATCCAGGTGCAGGATGACTCATACAAAGTGAGTTCATAGTGAGTAAAAGAAAATTTTAGGTGGTGATTTATAGAAAAAAAATTGTTGTTAATAGCTGGTAGGGAGGCTCAGGAGGGGTGATTACAATGCAGAGAGATAAACTTTAACCCCTTCTTAAAGTAGCCTCTTATGGGATACTACAGATATCTAAATTTACTTACATATTGTATTTTTAGGGTTAAGATGAAAAATAAATTGTATTTTAGTGCTTCAAATCTAGTATGCAGCTTCAATCAGGATATTTTAAAACAGATGTAGGGGATTCTCTAAATTTCGGACAAGTACAGTTTCTCAATGTAAACACTACTACTTTAGTCAACCACCCTTGCTATATATACAAAACGTGAATAAATTTTGCCAGTAAAATATTTGAGGAGAATAATCTCACATAGGGACCAAAGGAACTATAGTTTATTCAGTCAAGGCACTGTTTACTTTTTTAGACTAATCCTGTGCCAGTCACCATATGACCTGGGTCAATATAGGTTTTACAAGGCTTTACAAAGCTTCATGTAAAGTTAAATTCATGCCTAATGTGGCAAGCATGTCAAGGGTTAATCCTTTTGGAATCTT
Source organism: Pyxicephalus adspersus (assembly GCF_032062135.1). Taxonomy (NCBI): domain Eukaryota; kingdom Metazoa; phylum Chordata; class Amphibia; order Anura; family Pyxicephalidae; genus Pyxicephalus; species Pyxicephalus adspersus. The sequence goes on from NC_092859.1 coordinate 106,127,344, forward strand.
TTACCCCTGGGGATACGTCTGTAATATTTCCAGTTCTAAGCACAGGTTAAGAGAAATACTTGGCTGTTTAGGTCAAACAAAGTTAGATGTGGAGTATTTACTGTACATCCAAGGTTTGTCAGCCCTTCCTGTAACTTTTATTATACAGAACATAATTCAATAAGAATCAGCACTGGTATGTGAAGCAAATGCGAAGCAAATGAAATAATATAGAATATTAAGTCTATTGGATATTTTATGTATTTCACTCCTATTTATACTGTAACATTCAATACAGTGGAACATTTGTACAAAAAGTTTTATGCTTTTTTTATTTTTATTTTTTTTGAATGGATATAACAGGAAATTATTTCATAGGTTGTATCCTTTAATTTGGTTTCTGGCATGGTTGTGGCATTGTGTATTGAACATTTGCTGCCACATTTCCAGCGTTTCTGCCAGGATAGAAAGTGAAAGGAAATTTGCAGGCAGGCAAGGTACTATAAAAAAAATAAATCTAGTGTGCGAAACCTTACTTCTTTTTCCAATCTAAAGTTTGGGTGGTTTTAGTCTGGCATTTTACAGCTATACCCAAATAACCAAATAAAACAAGCCTATTTTCTTGCATTCTTGGAATGTTCACAAATAAATAGTCTGAATATTCACTTCAATTAGTGAATAATTAATTTTTCACTCCTTTAATAAATTAGCCTCATTGTGCCAAGGTAACTGTCTGACCCAGGCCATATTCTCTCTCATCTTCCTTTTTTTATTACTTGCTTTTTTGTCCTGCCTGAATTCTTTTCTATTGCTAAATCTTTCATCTTTCATGTTTATTTTCTGTATTCCCCACAATCTCACTCTTTTAGTTCATTTATTTTCATCCATTTTCTGCTTCATTTCTTGCCTTTAACTAGAATAGCCTTTTGTTCCTCTCTTTTATGTCTATCACTCATCATAATGGTAAAGACAATACGGTTTCTACTGCAAGTTTTTGCATTTTTTCCAGCCACACATACTTCTAAATTGGGTACCTGTTGCAAACCTGTTTATGATCACCAAATACTTTGAGCTTGCTAATGCCCAGTATGTGATATACACAGTTTCATAACAAGCCCTTCCAGTACGCTCTTTACAATAGCTATTATAACATGGGTGCTAAAACACAAATGCGTTTCATATATATGCTGTAGCGTTGCTACGCTGTATAATTTCATAACAATGAATGGTATTGAGTCTGAGCTAAGGCAACACACAAATATAATGTTATGAAGTTAAATGTCAAAATCACAGTATCACCATATTAAAGTTTATATAAAGCTGAAAACTTGTTTCGTTTTTCATTTTTGATGGTGGAAAGAGTAGACAAGACTAGAACCACTGACAGATGTTTATTGTTGTCTGTGTCTCTGTTCGTAATCTATCTCTATCACTAGGACTGACAGTGATGGGAAAATCCAATTGTTTAAGTAGAAGGAATATCTTCCAATAAGAACATGTATTTCAATGTCAGATCTCTTTGGGAACATTTTGATTCCTCCTGATACAGGACATGAGCTAAAGAGAATATGTAGCCAATGTGACATAAACGGCAATAAAATGCTTAATATTCCCCTACTCCATCCAAAATGGAAAAAAAGGATTTCATAGCATTTCATTTCAAAGCAGTTTAATTTTTTGCTTTTTATTCTGACACATGAGTAAAGCAGGATTTAACATGAAATTTCAGCAAGATATTCCTTCTTAGGTAATTACTTTTTCTACATTGGAATCAGTGAAGCATAAAAACCATTTACTTTTGTTCATAGTTAGATAGAGCCAAGCAGATCCAGAAATATTGGCTGAGTAAGATGTCTTAAAGGGACTTTTCAGAGCGTGACCTTAAGAATTGCATTCTAAATTTGATAATTTTTTAAATTAATACCCAACATCATCATTATGTATTGTGTCATTATTTAAGGAGTTATCAGTTAAAATTTAGTTATGAAATTGGCAGGACAAAGAGTTGATGAACAGAGAAACCCAAAACACAACTTCAATAGCCCATTCATCTATGTCTAAATCTGAGATACCAAAAATTTAGCTGATTCGTAGGGATTCCTAATGAGCCATATGATACAAGACATGGTGGCAATGGTGGTTTTTCTGTAGACCGTTTAAAACTGATCCATTATCTTTACTTACAGTTCACATCATATCTCAGAAAAGTGACAATTGCAAAGTAGCCAACGTGGAGCACAGAAAGGCACTGATATTATAAAGATTATTAATTATACTATTAAAAGAGCAAAGTAATATTGTACCCAATCTTCCTTGATTTTACCCTGTTTATGTTGTATTTGTCCCTTTAAAATGATCCAAAAAGGGGAAACGGGCTAGGTAATCCATTATTGCCGCAAAGTGGACTAGTGGGGGAATGCTGAAGTGGAACTAATCTTCCTCTTTTACAAATGCTCGATCGGGCAGGTCATTATTGCAGAAGGGGGCAGGTGATGCCTTTACTGTATTTCTAGTGGATATTACTACAATCTCATACACATTTTACTAGTAAATATAATTTATGTTTGTGATTTGAAACCTTCATTCATGGATTAAGGAAATGCAGAACATTCACTTCTTTTCATCTTATGTAATTTCCTAGAAACTTTCTAGATAAAATCTTACAAAGATAGTGAAGATAATTTGATTATTATGACAGCCCTCACTTTCAGCTTTGCACAATTTCCCTTAATGAATGCATTATTATACTGAGGTTTGGGAACTTATTCCCTTGATTAATTGTATGCAGTTAGTCAGATTTTTCCCACTGTATGAGTATTTATTAAAACTTAGCTCATTTGTCCTTTTGTACTTAATCTACCCATATGCAGAATTAAAACTAAATATGAGGTAACTTGGCTTTCCAGGGGTGATGTCAGCTGCAACAGATAAGCATTTGCTTAGAGGGCATAAAATATGTATGTTGTATAATAACGTGATATGCATAGAGAAGCACAACCAAGATGGTGACCAATGCCCAAGTCATCTCTTACTGTTTATTGACCCCCCTAAAAAATGTTCTACCATTATGGCTGAAGGATGATTTCATATAAAGAAATGTTATAGAGATATAACCTGTCAGTGCTCAAATTAATCAATTTGAAAATTATCTAGAAATTTTTTTGGTATCCATCCATACTATCTCAAGCAGAATATTGGGTCTCTCATCTTTATGGGACTGTCGACCAGAACACCAGAATGCTCCAGCCCACGGAAAGCTTTCCACCCAGCAATGTAGCACTCAGCCCTTAGTTGGGCCAGGGGCCCTGGGCTGCCGAGTTCTGTAAGACCTAACCTTTTATTGCAAGGTGGGACCTCATACAAAAAGTTATTCTTGTATATATCTCCCTTTAATCACCAAATTGGGTAAAGGATGTCATCTGTCATCAACAATTAGTTAACCTTTCTACTATGGCCAGGAACTCTACTTCCAACCAATCACTCCATGCAAAAAACTAGAACCCCTACACCAATAGTCTTACTTAATAATCTCAAATACCTGTGAGGTTCCAAGTTAAAAGCACCTCCACTACCCCCACTTACAGGGCACCATAACTAAAGGGGGTTATGCTTCTTTCCTATTAGATGCCATTAAAAGTTATGTTTGGACACAATGCACATTGGTGTTGTGGAATCTTTAAATAACAATTGCATTTGACGGGTGTCATGGTAAACCTCCCAAGAACTGAGTACTGAGTTAGTTTTTCTTCTCACTTTTTCTTCTCACTGATATGGGCATCATCAGTCAACTGCCCCAGACCGGAGTAGCTATGGAGTTAGTAGGTTACAGTAGGTTATAGTAATATAGCAAATTCCACCAAGCCAAGTGGTTGATACCTATTTCTTGTACTGATGTAGGTTATTGTCTGTAACCTAAAATATTTGCTTGGCAACATTATGGTGCTTTTCCTAGAAGATACCAGTGATCTGTTTATTGGTTTCAATGTTGACTGAAATTTAAGTCCTATATCTTTCAAAAACCTGAGTTCATAAGCATCTTTAGTGTATATATAATCCTGTGCCATTATTTTATACAAATTAAAAATTACTCATGATTTTTTAGTCTTGCTGATGTTACTGGGTTCTTGGCACACACAGAATTGAATGTACACCAGAATTTGGTGTACATATCTTGTAAAGTTTTATCTGCCATTAGTACAAACAGTATACATGTAACAATTACACTTTATGTGTATAGACTACAACACTGAAGCTAGGCTTACTAGTTTGGACTAAAATCTAAATTGTATATCTCTTAGGCTTTCCAATATTATTTTAGCATTAGGATTTCAGGGAAGAAAAACAGAAAACAATACGTTAGTAGGATACAAGTACTTTATGCTTGTCTTTGGAAAAGAAAACTGTTGTAATAAGTAACACATTGTCTTCACAGATACCCATTAGTAAATATGCATGAGTGAAAAAGCCATTTTACATTTATATATGCCAGGGTGCCCTTAAGCGGAGACACCACTATTTGTGCAGTTGTGTCTGAGTGCTCTTTGAAAGGGCGATAATGCAGTATCAGCTTTTCTCTGTGTGAGATCAAGTCCGCACTACTGGCACTTTTCTGCTTGGACATGTTGGTTTAGGCTTCAGTTGTGTTTCTTTTTATATGAAAAGAAAAACCTGTCAGCAATCTAAATAAACAGAGAACTGACCTGTGACAGTTTTTTTTTCCCTGCATACATTATGGCAGCGACAGACACATTCACACTTAAATGCACACATACTTTCATTTGCACCACATATTCTTAGATAACTAATCAGAATTTTAAGGTGTTATAGAATATTGCTCATTGAGGGAGTATATTCTGGCATCTGTGGATACTCATTGCAATACTCACTTTATGCTTCTATCTATTTTTTGTTATCATTACCTACATTTGTAGACTGGCTTGGCTAAATATACATCTATATATTATGCAGAAATGTAGATAAAACTGCTAAGAAATCTCAGTTCTTCTCAGAAATTTCTATTTATTTATGACAGTTATGTTGCAATCATCATTCATTTTAAAGCCTACACATGACACAAGTAATTAAATTGATATATATTATAGCTCTACCCATGTGTCATGGCTACATTTCTGAAAGGTCATTAACAAGTTGTTCTCTTGATAGACTTTAGTAAATTGTTCCAGATATCAGGTTCTGCAAGGAAATGAAAGGTCAACTGAAATCCTCCTGGGCTTAGAAACCATATGCAAATCTGAAAACACACATTGGGTTGAATGGGAGAGTTGAATGTTCACTTTGCTCAGAGTATCTTTGTTCATGTGCAAATGACTGAAGTGAACATGACTTAAACAGGCAAAGCAAACATTCTAATCCTTTATTAAATCAATCCTAAAGAAAAGTGATAAATAGACCTGTAAATTATATTTTAACAAAAGACTGTATGGAAATATGTGGATGTTGTAAATTGCGAGGAAATTAATTCAACTTTAACAACTAAAGTGTGTTTCGTGAGGTGTAGAGCTGAGGGTCACAGAGATTTCTTACCAAGGCAACTTAAGGTTGAAACTGGAGGTTGACTCAGGAAAAAAAAACTGTATTCAGACTAGATTGAAAGAATAACACAGATATTAGTGTAGGCAACCTTGTTTGAAATAATTTCTATGCAAATATACATTATCTATGCACTCTTTTACATATTCTTTCCAATCCACTAGGCAAATTATAATTCAGTTAGTGTAAGAAATGAATTTGTTCTTTGATATTGATATTATCCTCTGTAGCAGCATTTATTGGTATAAGAAAGGTCATCATTATTAGCCAGTTACTTATGGCAAGCAAATACAGAACAGAAGACAGAATACAGGAGTAATATGAAAAGTGAGCATGTTCTACTACTGCTGCTTTAGTTTCATCAGTGGGGAATTGTTCTTAACCAAACAAAGGCCAAAGAAAGAAAATTTGTTGTAGTGTTTAGCAGAGGAAATCACCAGACTAGCTGCATGGAGTATGGTATAGAGGGAATGCAAAATGAAATTAATGCTGATATTGCATATGAAAATAAAGGTAAAGGATGTTGGGGTTGCTAATTTTTAAATTTATTTCAAAACCTGACCAATGTGATTACTCTGCATCGGTAGCCTTATAGTTTCTAAGTGGCTGAATGAATAATAATACTAGTATTAATATAAGGATTACAGACATGTCCTTAAAATATCCTACCTTTTATATGAGCCTTGCAATGTATGAGCAGATATCTGCTGGACTTAGTTTCTAGGAAAATAAATGAATATAATACAGATTAAATAAAAAATACCCAAAATACACTTTGGATTTGTTTGCCCATTTATTAGAGGAGAGCAAGCTATTTTACCCCAATCAAAAATGTTGCCCATAATGCTCCAACTCCTGTACTACTTGATATACACCATGTGTGGGTACATGTTGTAACACACAAAATTACACATCTAACATGACGTTGAAGAACACCAATGTAACATGTAACATCTATTGATTGCAGGGATAAATATTTTCTAGTAGAGAGTTACACTACAAAGTAAGGTTTGGCAATATGTGATTTGGTTCATTAGTTATATGTTAATGTACGCTCTTTTCTCCTGATTCTGCATTAGCTGCAATGTTTTAGAATATTTGTACAATATTATTCCACACTGTCAAGCAAGATAAAGTAATTTAAAAGTACAATTATTATTGTATTTGTCAAAATAATTGGCAAACTCCATACTTATATATGTTTGGCTTTGTTATGAGGTAGGCATATACCTCCAGCTGTCACGTGTCTATTTTAATAATTCATACATGTAACAAAAACATGGGAAAAAACATATATGATAACTCTTTCCTATTTTTTCCTCCTTATGTCATAACTATCAAAGATTAGGACAAGCTCAAACAGATTCTAGCTTCTACTAATTTAAAACATAGGCAAAGCCATCAATCTACTGTGGTTGCCTGGCTTAGGAGATTAGTAAATGTGCATCTCTGTCTTCTCAGAAACTAACATAAAATGATGAATAAGTAGTATTTTGAAATGTAAATAGAATCACCAATAGAAATCCAATAAATGTGTTTGTTTAGAGCAAAGTACTTTAAAATGAACTTAACCTTAGTCAGCCTTTAATCAGACAGGTAGTTGTTAAAGTGGGGAAGTTTAGGATATAAATCCCAACACAAATCCAGCTATTGGAAATATATAATAATAACAAAAACACATGGCCTGTGGTGCAATGTTCAGGTATACTGTATGGCCCAAAATTAGTGCAGATCACGCATACCCCCAATCCTGTGTATGGCCCACATTGTGTTTAGAATCTTGTGTACAAATGCTTGGCTGCTCTGTCACGGGAGACATAGCTCAAAACCACAAACATTGGTCTACAAATTTTTTAGTAAATACTTAATTTATGCCCTTTTGATTTTTACAAGAAGCGTATCTTCCTGTGAACTCGTAACAGCTCTATAAAGGACAGAACCAGCTTCTGAAGGTGTATAAAAATAGATAAAAGACCATAAATGATCTAACATAAACACCACCATGACATACAACACACACATGCTCAATCAACAGTCAAGGAAAGTACTGAATTCAAAACAAATTTTGGCACTTTATGTTTGTTTGTACAAGGAACATAAAAAATGGTAAAGCAAGCCACACACAGAGTAGTATGACCAAAGAGTACCCATTTGTTATGCTGGAATATTACTGACAATTGTATTTACAATCTAAAATATGAAAAATTGGGATCATTTAGGGGTTTTCCGCCATGCATTCTTTATAGTATATATCAGATATTCTGCTACTAAATTTGTGATCTCTTGGCAGTAAGGGGAAGTATTTTTGGCTAGATTGGTTTTTTTCAGGATAATGTCTATAGTTCCCTTTTAGATTTGCTGCCAATAAGGATGGGGTAGATCATGAAATACATGCATGAGCAACATTTGCATAGTTTGAATTACTGGAGTTGATCAGTGCTTTGCACAATATTTATTACTGTTACTTACTGGCAGACGATATTTCCTACAATTTTAACCAGTTGAAACACTACTTGGACAAATGAAGGAGACACTGAAACATTAGGAGACTTTGGCATGTTGGTTACACCATCTGCCAGTGTTCTGCTCCTCCTTTTCTGATGTGTGAGCTTCTGTACACTTGGTTACTGCCATTAGATATTTCATTGATACTGGCAAAACCTTCTATGGTTGTCTGTATTGAAATGGTGAATAAAATAAAGGAGTGCGGTATCAACAAAAGATTTTTATTAAGGATGCACTCATATATTGCCTTATATGTATATGTACTGACAGAAGGTAGCAGCACTTTAACCCATGCACTAAAGTAGGTACCTAGATAGCAATTAAAATTTGACTGAAGGTCTGATCCTAAACCACTCTATCTAAAACTAAAGAAAATAAAAAGATAATTCCTTAGAGATGTACTTTTATGAATACAAAAAAAAATTAAGGCACATGCCCATGCCTGGAAAAAAGTTTTGCCTGATAACTCATAACAGCTAATTGCAGTTTGGTATCTCTTTATATTTAATAAAAACAATTACACTGGGGAACAATTTTGAAAAATTTTTTGTTGACTTTAATTTTTAAGCCTATTTACACTAAAATAGGTATGCTGATTCTGAAAGTGCAGGTAGTTTTCTTTTATCACGTCAGGTGTTTTCTCTACCGTTTATATTAATGCAATTACTATAGCGTGGATTTGTAAAGGCTATTCATTTACACGCAAGACAGTGTGGTCAGAGGTAAGTGCCTAAACAACCCTGATTCATTTGATCAGTTGAGTGGTTTGGCATGTGATTTGGGACTATCAAAGATGGCTTCAGAACTCCTAACATCAAGATTGCGTGACAAAAACTTACTTGAAAAAAGAACAAAGGTATCATACTTTAGAACCAGAGAAATTGCTTATTTGCAGTACTTTAGAACTGACAGTGGCTTTGTGTATTGCCATAACATACCTGGTTTAATGGAGGAATTGGGAATTCCAATCTATAATTTATAATGGTAAGTATTCATCGATAGCTCAAAGCCGAGCTTAAAGTGTGTTCTCCTTCATAATGGCAATATATTTGGGTCAGTCCCAATTGGCCATTGTGAAGAATATTCAGAAATAAAGAGAGTCATTGAGTTGTTGCAATTCGGTCATCTGTGTTCACCTTAAAATGGTATGCTTCTTTCTTGGTCAGCAACGAGGATACACCAAGTATCCTGGTTATCTGTACATGTGGGACAGCAGAGCTCGTCAGAGGCATTGGGTGGAAAGGAATTGGCCTCCAAGATCTGCCCTAAAACTAGGTGATCCAAACATTCTACATGAGCCACTTGTTGATAGAAAGAATATTATATTCCCGCCTCTGCACATGAAACTTTTGGCAATTCCTAGCCTGTCATTGAAACAATAAAGGCCGGTATGTTTGATGGTCTACAGATTCCGCAGCTCATCAAGGTGAACATTTCATCAGGACAAGGTCAGAAGTCGAAAAAAATGCTTAGTTATCATTCAAAGCCATTGTCAAGGACTTTCTTAGAAACACATGAGCTAATAATTACACAGAAATTGTCCAGAAACTCTAGGAGAGCTACAAAATGATTGGTTGCAATATGAGCATCAAGGTGCATTTTCTGCATAGCCATCTTTCTAACTTCCCAGAAAACCTTGGTGCAGTCAGTGATGAGCAAGGTGAATGATTCCACCAAGATTTGAAGGTAATGGAAGGTCAGTATCGGGGTAGATGGGATGTACATATGATGGCTGACTATTGTTGGAGCATCTGAACACTCCAGGAAAAGCTATAAGTGTAAAGTTTTACCTTAACCGCTTACCCAATTGAGTTTCAAATGTTTAACCATAAAAAAATGTCATAGAGTAACAATAAATCCTTTGCAGTGTAAGATCTAACTCAACAAAAATGTGTTCCCCAGTGTTAGTTGCTATTGAAGCTCTGTTTTTCCTTGCAATTATTATGCAAAGCAGCATCTACAATACCTGGAGCAGTTGAATACTAATAGTATAAAATATATGAACAATGTAAAAATGTATAGATGCCTAATGCTGGGTAAGATTTGTCGTACATGACCCAATACTACCCTTGATTTTGGGCCAGTCCTTGAGAAAATAGAAGTTATTAAATGACTAAGACAGAATCTCACGATGTTGAAGCTAGGCAGGTGTCTTCCCTACAGTTAAAGGAATACATCTGTCTGAGTATATAGTATAGCCTAAAACTTTTCTAATTTGCGATTTACTGCTTATATGAATATCAAACAGAAGACTGGTTGTTTATGACTGCAAATACAAAATTTGATGAACGTATGAAATGTCCAAACTATCAAACATCTAAAACAAAGAAGCTAAGTTCTCTGCAATAAACAGAATTCACTTTTAACATCAGGGCTTTTAAGGCAATGACATGTAAGACAGCTTTGACACTGAGACTAAATAGAAAGTATATATGAAATGTCAGGAGACGGTCAAACAAATTTCAAAAATGAAATTCCAGAGAGCATTCCTGAGACAGCAAGTTAGTTTAAAAACTTTACAGAGAAGACAAAATAAACAGTTTGTAGACCATGAAAAAGCACTTTACAAAACAAAGAAGGTATACATAGATGAAATAAATCATTTAAATGTCTCCAGGTATTGATACATATTTTATAATATGCAGTTTTTTAAAAAAAAAAAAAAAAAAAGAAAGAAAAACAAATTTAGGCCCAACTAGCCCTGCCTAGGTCAGATCATACTAATAGCGCTTAGTATGTTAGTTAAAACTGAAGAGTTTTGGTTGCATGGGCTATTCCATTAGCAGGACTGGGCTTCACATACACAAGAAAGCAGTGCTTTGTGATAGCAGTTTTCACAGATGTTTTACAAAAGAAATGTATTTACCTCTATAATTATAAAATGTAGAGTCGATGTTTGGACATGGTTCTGCTTAACATTTTCAGAACTCTAGACTTGTTTTTGGTCCTATCTCCATTGTGCTAATATGGGAATGTTCCATAAATCTTCCCTGCTGATGCGTACATTCTTTTTGTGAGCAACAATGGTGTTACTTTGTAATTCTGGAAGTTCCACCTATGCACTGGATTGGCTAGCCATTCATTCATTAAGGTGTGATGCATTAAATAATTTCGGTAGAGCATCTCAACCCAAAACAGTTTATATGCATAAGATGTTTTAAACTAGATTAATCATCAGAGGGTAAATGGCATAAGTAAATACATTTATTATATATTTTTGCTGTGTACAACAATAGATGACATGCCTTTAACATAACTCTGTTTACCCCATCCCCATTTAGCCCATTTGTAATACAATGAAGAAATTGTACATCAAACTCCTAGATGTTAAAGCTTTTTCAAACTTGGACATTATTGATATTGCACTCCTGTGTCATGCCTAATGATAACTAAATGCACCCGTGTTTTCCTCTATAAAGGAGTCTGAAATATGAAAAAAAATCTGGGAAGACAAATAAATTAGTAGGTCAGAATAGAACAAGAAAATACTTATTTCCTAAGTAAGGCACATATTTATAAAAAGAAGGTTAAGGGTTTAGTAGCATCCCATAATTCTACCTAATAGAGAAACATGTGGCCCTATTTCACCTTGGCAAGGGCTCTGGTAGTAAATATTACCTCAAGCTGTCACTTTGCTAATACACATGACTTCCATTAGTGGTGCCTGGTCTTCAAATTAAGGCCTTAAGGGACATATCAGACGAACAATTAAAATGCAATGTTTTAAACTGACAAACAAAAATGAATGAAGTCTGCAAACCAGCAATTCCTGAGTATACAGAAGTAATGGGGAATCATTTATTTTGATGCATTTATGCTTAAGTGATTGAGCCCTGTGTTTTAAATAAAACTATTTAGAAGCACCCCTGGCATGTCTCTAAATTACCATCAGCTAGGTATCCAAAACAAGTTGCTCCTAGGTTGGGTTTAAATATTTATTACATTGCACTAACAATGATCCTCAGCTCTGAACTTGAGAGTTCATAAAAGTCACTGTGTGAAGAATGTTTGATTTATATAAAAGTGAATGGTTTGCTCATTACCTATTCCCATGGCTATTCCTACTGTGAGTTACGACTGCTACGTTTTCTCAGATAGAACAATGAAAGGGGTAATGCAGTCAAATAAATTCTAATATTCTGTCATTGTATGTGTCTGCCTTCGAACTCAGGGTAACAATAAATAGACAGATACAGACAACCATACAAAGACCAATTTAAGAATGGTCTAGCAGTTGTTAATCATTGCAACCAAACCCTACCTACTGCAATCATTGGACTCTTGTGCCTTGTAGAGATTTACTAAATGATGGCATCATGTATTTCCAAGTATTTTGATTCTCCAATAATAGCACATAGATATTTTTTGAAAGTGTTGATACCACTGACTAGCCTAAATGTTATGAAATTACACTTCTGGATATGTTTTAAGATTTTACGTCTGTTGATTATCATTGGGCACTTTGACTAGCAGAAAAGGTAATAGAACAGGTTAAAAATTCTGTCCTGGTTGTTACTGTCCCACCACAACAAATTGCCAGCATAGGTTTTCTTGTTTTGTCTCCCTGTCCCTCTGCTTTCTCTTCACATACAGTGTACAGTTGGCAAAAGATCAACATGAAATATGGCCCTTCCATTCATTCCTGATCATCTGGGTCTATAGACAAATTAGGCTACGTACAAACGATGATTCTCGTCTGATAATCGCCTAAAGGCTGATATCGGACGAGAGTCTGGTGTGTGTACAGTGCTCGTTGTCCATTGTTAGCAGGGTGCTGTTCCATCGTTCTCCCCCTCCCCTCTCCATAGGGCAGAACGGTGCTGTATGTACCACACTTGTTCATGCATCGTGCAGTCTTTTGTCGTTGTAAAGATCATGAAAGATACTTTCCAACAACAGGTTTTGCACATGTGTACCCAGCTTTAGAGATTAGATTTGTCCATTACTGTTGCAGTAGAGTATGACACTGTTGGGGTAAAGTGTAGTAGTGTAACGCAGGAAATGCAACCATACTGAATACCTTTGCATTGAGGTATGGTTCATGGAAACATAAACATCATAATTCTGGGTGGATATGAACAACAAGGAACTACAATACTACAAGGACAAATTACTTTGCACAGGCGTCTGCTATATTACTATACATCACAAAAAAGCATGTTACAATGTTAAAATAGTGTGAACTATAATTACAAACTTAAAAAAGAAAAGCTGAAATAGTATAAAAAAGTAAATTCCTAAGTGTGAGTCCAAGTTGATTTCTTGTAGTCCCTGCAGAGCAAAAGTTAGGCCGGGAGAGCAGCACAACAACAAATGTGATGTTATGCAGTGTAAGTAACATGCTAAAGGCAGAGAGAAGGGTGACAGAGTTATGCCCATCTGTCTGCTGCTTCTCCTTTTGTTATCCAGTCACAGGGTGGAATGGGGAAGAGACCTGTAACCCTGCTAAGCTTAGGGTTTCTAACGCGTTTTGCATTCAAAGTCTATGGGTATGCAAAACCTATTAAAAAAGGGTTGGTGGCAAGTCATGTGTACTGGTAGATACATTCTGAATGATTCAGATGCATCTTAAACTGATGCTGTCAACACAATCTTGAGGCCACAGACATAAGCCTTTAAATTTATTTATTTGTGTATATACCTGTTTGCCTGGAGTACACCTTTAAGGAAAAAGGCAAACAAACAATAAAGCAGTGATTATATTAGGATGTATTTTACAGCATATTCTTTCTATAGGCAGAAGTCCTATGTTGTATATTTAACACTATTGCTTGTTTAGCATTTACAAGAAGGAACGCATTCAGTAATAACGGTATATCTGTCTTTAAGAGTGTTTTGTTGATTCCTAAAAAATGTAAAAAGCATGAAAGATGGGATTTGGCAAACCAGGGACTGTAAAAGCAAACAGATGTGCAATGCTAAAGAGAATGCTAGATGAACCCATGTATGAAACTCAGTTCACTTTGCAGCAACAGAAATATTCAGTATAATGACATGCTGACTTAGATATAATCAGTATAACATGCATTTACTGTAAATATACAAACTCGTTTATCAAGACCCTTATTAAATATATTAGTATTGAACAACTGCAAAGAAAAATGGCACCAGAAAATACAATAAATAAATAAAGATCTGTTGCATTATGTGATAAAGTAGGCTCTAAAGGGTCCAAGCCAATGGTGAGACTAAGAAGGGAAGGGATAGCCAACAGGGGCAGGACATATAATATTTGGTAAAGTATACACAGTGCAGAAATATACAACTATTCAAGCCAGGTGCAGGTCTTAATTTATTTAAAGTAACACAACCAATGGGCCAAGAACGCCACAGCATGGTTGCTGTGTCTGTGTTCCTTGCTATTCTCCAAGCCACCACATTGTGTTAGGAAGTATGGGGGTGGGGTGTTAAGAGTTAGAAGCCCAGGGCTACACTGGTGCTGAAAACTCTTTGCTACCGAAATAATTAACTGCATGCTGGCATCTACCTAATCGGCAGCACACTAAAATCAATGTGCTGCTAGTGAGATGTTTGGCAACCAATAGGTAAATCTGACAGTAGAAGGAAAGATTTAATTGCCTGTGTAGTCCTGAAGTCATACGTTCACATTTTAAATCATGTCTCGATGAATTGAAGTGTGGTAAATGCATGCAAAAATCACATTGAAAAACAAAAACGACATTCTTTCTGTCCTAGCTCCTGTCATTTCAACCACCTCATGCAGTTCTGCACATTAAATGGGTGATATATTTTCATTAGCCATGCAGCTAGTTGGCACTGGCAGCATCATTGGTGAAGTCATGGTTCTAGCCACTGCCTTGTAACCTAAACAAAACTTGTCTGGGAAATTATTTAAAGTAGTAAATTAGAAGGGCTTTAAAAAATTTACAAACTTTTTGGCAAGTAAAAGTAAAGTCGGTTTTACAAAGGGATCAGTGCAGCGGCAAATTAAATAATTAGGCCATGTTCACACTGACCATGGACTGTGGTGTGGTTATGGTTTCCTAATGCCAGTGAACCTCTGCCACAGAGAAGATGCTACATGTATCTTCTCCCTATGGCAGCTTCATAGAGAATGAATGGGTGTGGCAGTAAACTGTACCGGTACCACTCACTGGCGTCAGCTGTCAGACACTGCTTCTTTAGGGAGCAGAGCTGCTGTGCAAGTCACTAAGTGGCTGGCAAGATCCCAGATTCTGGGTGATATGTAGGACTGCTCAATCCTGAAGTAAGTCTGAACCTGCGTTAACTTTTTTAGGGTAAGACACCCAGGCTGCTGTGATAGTCCTACATTGCCAATTCTCTATCACACACCACATACAAGATTGAAGGAATGTTATGTGAACATCCATGGTTACTGCAATAAAATCTATTTTTTTATGAAAACAAAAACTAAACTCTCATTCACCTTTTCTGAACAGTCACATTACCTTTTGGTGGGCCAAAGGTGAAAATTATGTCAAAAGCTATAAAAATACCATCAATAGAAATAAAAACTGCTTGTTTACAAGATCATTTGGGAATTATGATGGAGCCAGAGCAAATTCTTTGGGCACATCATACAGTGTTAAAAGTTATGTAAAATGTCATACAGAAAAGTCATTGAGGAGGAAAATTAAGCCTGGTATTATGGATGTCACACAAACCAGCTATGGGTTACGTGACCTTTAGGCTGCAGAAAGCTTGGGCTTTGTCATTATAGCAGCACTTGTTTTCTTGATGCTAAACACAGCCTCTGAAGTGACACAGGTCCCATGACACACAATTCATGCATGTATCAATATGATCATACATGGCGTGTACTTTGATGTACATGGGAACTGATTTTTAGAAAACAAACAATGCAATGTGTTTTGCATAGCACAATAAAAATTTTCTCAAAACATGTTTGCTTTCATTTGCTATATATATATATTTGTATATGTAATATTTATTAATAAACATATATTATTATTTTATTATTAAAAAACAGTATTTAAATAGGGCCAACATATTACCCAGCCGTTTACATTAAATAGGAGTTGCAAATGACAGACAGATACAGACAGTGACACAGGAGGGGGAGAGGACCCTGCCCCGAAGAGCTTACAATTTTTTTGTGGTTGCAAGATCTTTTAATTAAACAAAACTTACAATCTAAGAGAATAAAGAACACAAAGAATAATGCTATTAGTATCACAACCTAAACAAATCTTTTTATTATACAGCTATTGTTGAAGAATCTTTTTTTTAGGTCTCCTAAGAAACCAGATAGAAAAAGCACTTGTAAAGTAACAAGTTTTGAAGTTGCAAAATAATCACTGGGAAAGAGAGATTAGATTCATGGCTTGTTCCTGAAAGCACTGAAAGCAGCTGCCTGCTGTTATCAGCAGGCTGGCCCATTAAGGTCATCATAGAGAGTGACATCTGGACAGCAGGAAAACAAAGCACCACACAGCATGTATTACTAAAGTTAGCACCTTTTCATTTTTCACCATTTTCTGTTGTATAAATACAGGAAACATTTAGTACACTTATAGAAGCCTGTGTATAGCTATTTTTGTGTTTGATTGTATTATTTTACTGATATTTTATTCATTTATAGAAAAACAAGTAGAATTTTTAAACATTATTCCAATCAACCAGCATTAGGCTGTATAGGTGTACACATTTTATTTCTTTTTGCCCAAATGTACAAACACATGCATTCTTTGTAACACATGCATGTTTCCCCAAGTTTTGTTTCCCTTAGTTCTCTGAAGGGACTACAAAACACTTCCCACCCAGTCTTCATTTTCCTGACAATTGGGGGAGATTTTCTGTGGGTCGACAGACCTCAAGCAGAGCTGATACACTGTTAAGGATTTTAGTGCAGTATTTTCAGCCCGCAGAAATTATTTTTTAATAAAATTAAATTTATTATGAGACCATATTACAAGTTCCATGTAGCTTTCTAATAATTGTTGTCACTCACAAGTCACATTTTGTGAAAAGTCAAGCCATAACTTGGCACCGCTATGTTCCAGCTGGGCAAATGAATAAATAAATAAATAAATTAATGAATTTATAACTATAAACATCATTAGATAAATTCAATTTGAATAGAAAATAAATCATTATTAGAATAATAATATTAATACCCTAACATGGGCAGACATGAATATTTTTCTTACCAAACAGTGAGTACACTTATTCTGACTTATTCTCAATAAGTTTAATTTATATTTGGGGTCAGTCCCAGATTAAGTAGCTGGCTATTAAAATGGAATAATACACATTATGTTCCTAAGGTGAACTTGCTTCGGCTTTGTTTGACCTTATTTAAAATAATGTTGTCATAAAGGACCTGTTCCACATTATAAGCCATTTAACACTTATTGAAGACATTTTAATTACTGTTGTCTTCCCTTGTATGGAAATTCACAACATATGCAGTGATATAAAACAGAAATGTTTGCAGTGTATTCTGTAAGCTGACAAAAGAGTATCTGGCATGTGTTAAACCAAAAGCACATCCTTGCAAGTCATCTTTAGTCATACCTTCATCTGTGCTTCTTTAAAATACTCCGTGCATACCTGACAAACCTAGTCACATCCATAATGCATACAAGCATTGTATTCTGTAGTGGAATTCTTAGGACACTGGATGTTTCAATAATTTGGAATTTCAAGAAGACCTAAACAATGCTAGCTCTAACATAACCATAGAGAACACTGTTACTTTGAGTTGGAAGACCTCTATATTAGAACTCTATTTTAAGAGACGGGGATTTTAAAGCATAACATTTTTTTCCCCGGTAAGCTTCCTACCTGGAGATCCTGCAAATAATATTGCTGGCTGGCAATGCTTATCCACTGTCTTTTAATTATTAGTAGTATCCTAAACCTGGTGTGTGCACTTTTTCAGGTGGATATTGGATTGCCTATCTCCTAGACCTGATAGGCAGCTTGGTTGGTGGTTGTTACACCACCGGCCACATTGGCATCAATAAAGCATCCTAGCACCTCTTATTTCTTGTCCTGCTGCCAAATATGCTGGACAGAATGTTAGATGTAAACTCTACCATGGAGTCACAAATGGCTGGTTGATGATGGCTCGCTGAGCCCCAGTAATAAAGATCCTTGACTGCTAGGTGCAGATTTTTTATACATTTATAGTATGTTTGTAGGTAATTATGGCTTGACTGGGCTATTGTGTAGAGAGGGAACTTGGGTACATTTTTGTTTGTATTTTTTAGATTACCAATCTTAAACTCCAATCATCTAATGAGTTCCCTTTCCACCTTCTCTGTCTATAGATAGTTGTTCATTAAAGCATTACATTATTGCCAAATTTTACTTTGCCAGCTGTGTGGTTCTACTGTTGAGGTAGTAAGTTTTAAGGTAAACAAGGTAGTAAGCTTTAAGGTAAGTAAATTTTAGGTAAATCAAAGGACAGGCATTCAAATTATGGTTGAGTTCGGGGGTGGGGGGAGGTCTATACCATCTCTAAAGCTAAATTTTGTTAACTTTAATTTGAGTCAACATTGAGCAAGACTACAGTTAATTACTCTTCTAAATTAAGGTGGAAGATCAATTTGAGAGTGGGTTAAGCTTAATATATATAATAAAAATATATTTAGTAACTCCTTAAAAAAAAAAAAAAAATAAGTGCGTCAATCATTACTGTTTTCGTCATGCAGCAATAGCTAATTTTCCAGGGAGTGATGGCTATGGCTTAATAGCAGGGAGTAGCCTGTAAGAAATTGACTGTAGGGACTTCCCTTAATCATTAATAATATATATATATATATATATATATATATATATATATGTGTATTTTATGAGATTTACTGAGATGTAAAAACATAAAGGAAAATATTGTACCAATGTAAATGATAAGATAACAACAATTATAATCATATATAATTAAAAGCATATGTTATTCAATGCATGAAACATGTTTTCTATAGTTTGGAGTTTAATTTAATCTAGGTGGGTGGGGTGGCTGTCTTCTATATAACTGTTAATTTATAAAATTTCAGGATTAGAATAAAGTTAAAAAATAACCATTATTGCAATTTGTTACCAGTCATGAGATTTTCAGACCTATGCATAAAGTCGATAAATGAAAAAAAAATATTCAAACAATTTGAAATGAAAATCTGATAACTAGTTTGCTTAAAAAAAAAGGATAGTTCTGAGCCATATGTTTTGCGCTACTTAATCTACTCATGACACAAACCAGTACAATCCTTAGGTAGTAGCAGGCTCTCCTTAGTTCAAAGCACTTAACATTTGGCAGTTCAGAACAAGTTTCTCAGAGTCATGTGCCTTTCATCAATTTAATAACATCTTCCTCTAAGAGTAAACTATTTACAGGAAGAGGCCTCTATGCCTAATTGGTAATGTAGAGCAAATTCTTTGCCTAGGTTTAAAATACATTAATGTCTTCATATACATAGGTTATGTTATATGTCACTTATATGTGTCTTTTATATGTTGCACTAAATCTTGCCCGTGTATGGTACCTTGGTTGAAATAACATTTAGCCAATTTAAATTAAATGTTAAGTGCTAAAGTCAACATTTATATTAAATAATTATGGTATGAACAAATATTATAATTTATATTTAGGTATCATTCTATAGATTGAGTGTAGCAGTTACTTTAATAAAAACAGTGATGATGATGATGATGGAGGCATAGACTGGGGATGAGTAAATATTTAACGCAGAACCAAATTCACACAAATCAACAATCTGCGTTCCAGCTTCTTCCTTTACTTCTTCATCTTCTGGATGATCATCGGCCATTTTGATAGTTCATTATTCAATTAAGGGAAGCCGGGGTTGCCAGCTTGTTCTAGAGACCAAAGATAAAGCTTCGCAGCTCAGCTTTGACGCCGGAAACCCACAGCGATCAGGCAGTTTAGAGATATTATTTCAGAAGGGACATTATCTGTCCCTTTCTGCATTAATGACCTGCCTTATCATGCAAACTTAACAATGGAAATTTAATATTTTCTGGTTTATTGTGACATTTGCTTTTCTTCTGAAGCACTTGATTATAACTACAGAGCTTTCCTGCACTCTAGACCCTCTTAATGTAGCCACACATTTTCCATGGTCTTTTATATCCTTAGTTGACCTGTAATAAAATTTACTGTTTATCTGTTGCCAATGGGTATATGATATCTTGCTCTTTTTTTATGAGGATACAATAAAAGTTGCAATTTTTACATGGGCTTCAATCCTAGAAGCATTTTTAATGACTTTATTGACCCAATGTTATTTTTATATACTGATTTTGGTAACATTAGTCTATAATGTTTTACATGGATTATGTGGAGTGCTGAAACTACCTATTAAGGCCTAATCTTGTACCTGTCAGAATAATGCTCATTGATATATGTATTCTTTCTGTTTGTGACTTTGTACACATAAGTTGCTGGTTATGAAGCATGTTTTGTTATAAATATTTGATACTTCTCAATGAAACTTCAGCCTGAGCTTGATGTGATTTTTTTGTGTTTTTTCAATGCTTTGGTTTTAAAGCTTTATTAAGCCCAGGTTTTACTCTTGACTATGCTTTGGTCACAATATGCACAGCTAAACTGATAATACCAAAATGTTACTTTTATCTCCTCATCTATCCACCCTACTGTTCTGTCCAGTCCTGGTGAATTCCTGGTGCACACTTTGGGCATAAAGGTATTTATATCTAAATCTTTAGATTTACATTGACCCTGACCAGTATTTAGAATCTGTTTCATACATTCCAAGACACCACAGTAAATGATTGGGTGAAGTGAATAGAAAAGAATGCTTGTAAATCAACCTGAAAAATTCCTAATCATAGATCCTAAAAGAAATGGGTACTGTAATGGTTGTGTTGCATTATATAATGCTAAATGGTTTCTTTGTCTGGTCATGTTCAAAGCATTTTAGCTTAATGCAAAGTTTGAGTGAAATAATTACCCATTGTGTTCCATATTTATTCAAAATATATAGATTGCCCATAGACAGCAAAAGTTTGTTTCAAGAATGGTGCAGTTTTCAAACCAACAAGATTGATCATAAAAAAAAACATTTCAAAGTAACAAAGCCAATTATTTTGTATTTTATTATGGAAGACATATGGTAAAACTACAAAGTATTTATGTGGTTTTACCACCTACATAATTGCCAATATGCATTTACAATAGTAATTTTTAAGATACCTTTGAGTCTCATCTAGTGATTGTTTAAAGAGACTCACTTTGCTTAATTTCCTTCTGGCTCCCTCATTCTACTGAAGCCATTGAAAATATCCAGTACTTCCAGCTTTAGAAAAGCTTGCCCTTCACACATGATGCAGTATAGGAAGACATGATCAAACCTGTGTAAGCTCTGATATCATGTTATATACATCCTGGGATGGCACACATGGCACACATGGGAAAAGAAGGTATAAGAGGCTCAGGAGAAAGACTATCTATGGTCCAGGTTTGCTGGATCACCCAGGTTTTCTAATTATAGTCTATCTTCTCCAGTCCTGCAGAGCTTTGATAAATTAAGCCCAATACATTTAAAAAATTATAAATATTAACATACTGTATAATAACATCTAAATCTGGCACACATGCACACAGGAAAATGTGGCGATAATTTAGGACAGATCCAGCTGTACAGCAGAATGGACAAGGACACCTGCTGTAATACAGAAAAGGAAAAACAAACAACACCCATACCACTAATAACAATATACAGTTCCATCTAAGAGGAAATATAAAAAATAATCAAAGACTTGCAGCACATAATGACAGTGTAAAGAACATCAAATAAACTTTCCAAAACCACAGATCTTGGGCATTCCAACCACTGCCAAGCTCAAACAGATTTTAAAGATATTCATTTTTTTTCCCTTTCCATATTTCAAAATTTGACTCTATTTTCTCCAGCTGTGTATGCTGCACCATAAAGTTGGATTTCTGTAAATCTCCTAGCACTCATCATGTGGCTCTTTCATCTTGTCCTGCTGCTTTATAAACTGCTGTCACTGGTGTGTGCGCGTGTGCTGCAGGTCAACAAGTGTAAAAATGTGGTAATCCCAAATCAAACATATGATTTAGAAAATAGGCAAAATGCATTTAAAACATGACATTCAGCACATTCTGGAAACTGTTATTAGCAAAATATCCACCCTGGTTTCAAGCTACAATCAGATCAGTCTGGACAGGCCAGGTTATATTATTAGTGGAATCTGGATGTGCAATTTTAATTTGTGCCCTGCTTACTATTCTAAAAATATGCTGTTGTCAACCACAAATTGCAAAGTGGGCTAACTCTGGGTATGCTTGCACCAGCTGCAAGGAGACAATGGGTAGATCTGGTGCAATCAACACTAATGCATGTTAAAAATTTGACACTAAGGTCAAATTGCATGCAATTTTATTTAAGGGGGTTCCAGTCAGCCAGTATATGTTAGCAGGCAGGAGTTTTTAGAGGATGTTATAGCTTATAGAATGCCTGTAGGATGAGAGCAGAGACTGTTTACAACCTATTTTTTTTTTATATAAATACATGCTCTCTTCTTGGACCAGAACCGTGTAGAAAATTGCAAGACACTGTCTTGGTCAGCTTAAGTCTGGGTATCTGATAAAGGCGCATAATGGCCAAGTTCCAGGGGACTTTTACCTGACATTAAACTCTCCTTCAAAACTAAACAGACATTTTCATGCAGAATTATAGTAATTTAAGACTAAATATTTAAATTCTTCCAAAAGTCTAATCGACTGTATTTCCTTAAAAATAGAAAAGTGACTTTTTATTTGGCTGAGGCTAACAAAAACAGAAGAATGAAAAAGTCAACAGAACATCAGATGGAACTCAGATAAGGATTACATGGGTTTGTATAGCAGTTGCACTCTTATTTACATTGTGAAATCATAATGAGCCAAAGGAAAATTGAAATCAGGGATGAAAGTCTTATTGGACAAAATGCAATATGTGACTGTACTGGGGTCAGTTGTGCCAATACAAACTATTATGGTTACTCCCTCTTAGCAATGCCAGTGTAATTATGTCTTACATCCACCAGAAAGGAATATTACATTATGATATATGGTTTCAGTGTGGTTCTCAATAAAGTAAGCTTTAATAAGCTAATGATATATTAAATAATATATTTAAATATGTATCCTGGTTAACAGAATGTTTTTGGATATTTTCCATACTTTTTTCATAAGCCTCAATTGAAGTGCCTTTCATTTCCAGCCTTGGTGACTAGTCTAGCAGATCACTGCTGCACAATATTATAAGGAAACCTCTTATTCCAGCAGCATGAAAACACATTTTTTTTTCGGGTACGGTTGCCCCTGCTTGGTCGTTTATTGATCCACCAATCAATAAACAATGTCATGTAACCAGTTAATACACACAGATTTAATACACAATTCTAGAAGTACAAACTGGAAATACACAGAAAGGCCCATTCCTTACTGAAATTTAAGGGTTGAATTGAGTGCTACTACAAATGATATTGATTGAATTGTATACTACTGTTTCTTTACATGTTAACACTGGTTACATTTAGGTTTAGCTTACCAATAACATGTAGAATACAAACATAATAGTTTAAGCGGACAATATTGTAAAGCCATGCATGTATAGCGAATATATGTACTATACAGTACATTATCTTAGTAAACTATGAACTTCACAGGTTCCCATGGACATCACATAAAATCCATGACAACCTCAGCTGAGCTGGAATTTTACTTATGTCAACAGTAGCCAATAAAGGATTCATTGTCACAATCACCAACATCCACACCATGGATATAATGTTTTACTGTGTTCTAGTCATTGGCTTTGGTGCCACAAGCTACTCAAGAGAGATGATTTTATTCCTTTTCATCTATCTGGGTGTCATGTACATTTAACTGTAAGCAGTGATTTTGTCTTTTCCATATAATAACATCATTGTGGAATTGCTTGAAAATATCAGAGATACAGTATCTACAATGTAATTTGATAACTAGTAGAAGCCTGATGAAAGAGTAGGAAAAAGTTGACTAAGTGATTGAATTCCAGTAGTAACCAGATGGAATCAGGGCACTGGGGACCAAAGCAGTAGATGGTAGAGATAATCTTTATTACAATCTTAAAATATTTGTCCTTTGATATGACTGGCTTTATGGAATTCAGACAATATAGATTATTACACAATTACAGATGAGGTTATCATCAATAAATATTATAGGAAAATCTATAAAAATCACCAATATAACGACCAGCAAACATTTGAACGTTTTCTTTAAACAGACCATACCACAAAGTGTCCATTCAATTCTTGTAAAAATGATAATCACACATTTAAGTGAAAAAAAAGAATGAATGTAAATATTTCAAATTGTTCCTTGCTCTTCAAGATTGATACAAAAATAATTGTAAAATAAAAACTCCTTATCAAATAAATATACATGTTTAGTTATTGTGCAAACAAATCATTTTTTAATAGCTAAGCATAAACCCCCTGAAATTGAATTTGATTTGAATTTAATAGTTGTTTGTATAAGTTTATGATAAGTAACCCAGAATAGAGATAATGTCCTACAGCACTTCTCAGCCCTGTAGCATTACTTAACATCAAAGCTATTATCAGTAAATTTTGATTATATTATCACTGTATCATTTAAGTGTTCCAACTCCTTGGGTAGTGTCAACTTCTTTGATCAAGAGATCAGTGCCAGATGTATGATATACAGAGGTGAAGTTGCAGACTTTCACACTTGAGGCAATGCTCACAATTTCAGCACCACACCTTAGGTAATTAATAGCAGCAGTTAGAAGACTGATTATAAACACAATATAATATGGCATAGGCCAATATACATATCTAAAATAACACAAAGGATCAGAGTATACATTCGTTTCTATGATTACATACATTACTGGCTCAATTTTTGCATTATAGGCATTATTTTATTTTATTATCGTCCAAAAGGGTCACTTACATATACATTTATTAAATAGGAACATACTAACCTTTCTGTCATTCATTTCTTATATGTGTTAACAAAAATCAAAGGTAAAATGACTACTAAAAACCACATGGTAATTCTGTGAGACCTGGGTTGTGGCCATTTTCAAGAATCTTACTTTCTAGTTTTACATTTTTGTTTTTGTTAGAACTACAGTTCCTGTTAAATGCTTTTATTAGGATTGTATCAGGATTTACCTAGATACTAAAATAGTGCTCAATGGGCCTGATTTATTATCCAAGGCTGGGAGGACACACTTTCGTCATTGAAGCTGGGTGATCCAGCAAACCTGGAATGGATCTGGTGCAGGATTCAGAACATTTGCTAACAAATAGCAAATGACTTTTAAGAAATTCATTCCAGGTTTGCATGGAAGTGTATTCTCTCCAGCCTTGTAGAGCTTAAATAAATCAGGCCCAATATCCCAAAATAGACTGTTTACAAACTGACCTAAACTGAGAGTGTGTTGCTGCTATTGGATGGAATTCCTTACTGCATGAGGGTGAAACAGTAGTCAGTGGATACCCTAGAATGTGACCTACTGAGCCCCTTTATAGATTAAAGTAAATCAACCCCATGTGTAGGTGAGAAACCTAAATAACATATAATCATTGCTCCTAATCTTCTCAATCAGTAACTCACAATACCTACATTACCTACAATAGGGAGAGAAATGTTGGGGACCTTTTGGACCAGTGGTAATAAACAGGGTGGCCGATAGCTCCTAAGGGCACAGCAAACTACAGCCATGCAGCCAGGAGAGGAAAAACACACGACGGGCAAACATAATATACCATGGCTGTGGCCGACCTATAGACAGCTACGTTACATGAATGACTGTTGCTTGGAAAAACCTTTCTTTGATCTGGTGTAGCTGTATGTAAAAAAAGATCCCAATATCTCCCACTCAAGCTGGAACTGGGGTGAAGTTCTTGGCAGAATGCTGTGGCACATTACGGGTCCAAAATGGAACTTGGCATGTAGTAGCATCTATTTTACAGCAAAATTAATATAAACTCAATGAATTTCTCCTCCCAGGGTTGGACTACAGACTTGTATCTGTTGCCCCCGAATAAACATAATCTTTTTTTTTTTTGTCTCTATTAGAGCCATGTTTTACCTTTTTAACTTGGCTGACCTCCTTAAAGTTTTTTTGAGCTACTAGAAAATCCTTTTCCTTTCTGATATTTTCATGTGGGCACTTTTCTTGGTGTGCGTTAAAATGGGCAGGACATGTGGATGAGCTCAGTAGACATTTTCCAAGCCTTTTAATGTTTACAGTAGAAAAATTCATGAATGTTCCATGAGCGGATCTTAAGGGTCTACTGAATAAATATTTCGTGAAAGGAACTTTAAAAATTATGTTCAACTCTAAAAGACAGCAGATAATTAGAAACCACATCATAGAAAAGGTACAGCTGGCCCTGGAGCAGGTAAATAAATTGCAGTGGGTCACCAAACCATCCTTGTCTGCTGGAATATGCTAATAAGAAACATAAAAACATGAACTCACCTGGCTACAAATAAATGACACATTCATGAAAATTACAAAGTCAGTCGACCAGGAAGCCAGGAACTCCCAACTAAATGAATCGCTGAGGTAACTAATTAAGCCTGAATATATAGGAAAACATTTCACTCATTTATTTTACTTTAAATACCTCCAAATAATCCATGCATTTTGTTTCCTACTAGGCCTATATTGCAAGCAAATGCTGCATAGCAAGAATTATCACTAATTTGTTAAACAAATGGTTGAGATTTAGGCTTAGTACTTGCTTTATTAAAAGAAATAGCTTACACATATTTTCTTGTTATAAAAGTGATCTGTACTTGATGATTAAATAGTGAAATATGCTTTGTAGCAACTTTTAAATGAATAGTAAACCTGAAGATGGGGAACAAAAAATATTTTAAATATACTTCATTATAGCCACAACCAAAAAAATTGCACAGGTAAAAGTGACATCATTACTGTTTTACGAGGACGTGAGTTGTATACGAGAGACCCAGGAAGACCATTCACCTTTTAAGCATATGTCAAGGTAAAAAAAATAATAATATTAATTAAAACACATATTTTGTACATGCATTATCTGTCTTTTGATCCTGGGCTCTCCATATATTCTAATATGGGTTTGCTAAAGGACATGGAATTGACAGCATTTTTTACCTGGACTGTTGTTTTTGCACTGACCCATTTACACAATGAATTTGTTGCACTGTAAACAGAAGTCTTACAGTGCTTGAAGTGCATTATGTTTACTTAATAAGACCAATATGTGTGTGGATTCCCTCTGATTGGCAGCAATTCTTAGTCTAAGGTTTATATCACCTTAATAACTGAACCGAATGTATCAGTTCCCAATATTAAAAATAAAAGTTGCAGATGGAAAAATTAAGATGATGAAAAGAATAAAGACATTAAGATATACAGAAATGATTGGAGTATGGCAACCGTATAGATGCTTAGATAACTGAACAGATGCATATGAGCAGAATAATAGCAGTATGTTTTGATTAGCACTAACTATGGCAGCGATTTTTCTTCACCACAGCAGATGTCATTGCTATTATCTTCTGTTCTCACACGAGCAGAAGGTGACAACAACCCTACTAATGACTACAGCGGAAGCAAATTCTAGCAGTGCCGAGACTATGAATCTGTAAAACAAAGCCAACTACAAGGAACATATGTAATGGACTGGATGTGTCATACAAATAACAGTACAACTACTAAAGTACAACATTGCCTTTGTAAACCGGGATGTTCTGGTACATGGAAATATCATGTAAGGTATATTTTATGAAAAAATACCTTAGTTTACAACAGTCGTGGAAAAGGCTCATGAGAAACTTTATCAAAGTAGGAATGGTATACAGAAGTAAAAAATAAGCAATTTTATGGGCTTCATTTGGTGATAGGAAGAAAGTTAAGGGTTAGATTATGGTTAGACTTAAGCTTCATGGTTAAAAGATTTATTTTAAATTGGACATTTCAGTGTCCATGTCTGCTTAAATGGTTTCCTGACATTTCACAATATACACTAACAGTATAACTTTTCATTAACCACCTGGGCGTTTTACTGATGTCTAGAGTTCTGTACCAAAAGCGGTACACTGTTTTTCATGAAATTTTTTTTTTTTTTACATTGTAGACCTGTAACTTACAGAAATATGTCCGAACAAGGGTCTAGTAGATATCATGAATATAAAAAATAGTAATATATTTTTCTAAAACACCTCCCTAGTGTGGTAAATTTTAAAACAGAGTCCAACGTCACATACCTATAGACAAAACCACATTAATATATTTTGTATTATTTTGTATTGGATTGGATACAGGACTTTGTATAGAATCCAATACAAAATATTTGAATTTCCCGCTACGACCCCCGTCGACAGGTGCATGCACCAACATCATCAGGAATCACCGAGGGACGCGTACGCGAACGCCGGGTGTTCTAATTCTTTCTGAACTTCCATGCAAAAAGTGTTAAATTTTTTGCATGGAAATTTATTTCAGACCGTAGGCTATAACTTACTGAATTACTCAAAAATTACTTATAATTCACTGAATTACCGCATAACTCACCGTAATATGTCCAAAATTTTATAAATTTAATAATAAAATTTTTTTTTATAGAACATAAAAAAAAAATCTTTAAAAAAAAAAATAGTGTATAATGTAATCTAACTGTATAGTAGCTTATATAATACATATATATTACAATTATATATATATTATATAAAGATTTCTTTGTATTGGACTCAATACAGCTTTTTTGCATTGAGTTCAATGCAAAATTATTTGAATTTCCCGCCCCGCCTCCCGCCCGCACCGGCGCATGCAGGGATGTCACCGGGAAACCCCGGAGATCATCACTGCACATGCCGGATGAAGAAAGAAGAGGACAGACGTGTCCGGAGGAGCTGCGGAGACAGGGTAAGTATTTTTTTTCAGTTGTAATCCGATTGTCATACAATGTTGTATGACAATCGGATTGCAATGTCACGCCTGTTTATATTTTTAGCTACCCTGACCTTGGTTCGGGGTAAATGATAGTAGCAGGTTTATTTACCCTGTACCAAGGTCGGGCTAACCGCCCGGGTGGTTAAAGCTCCACATTTTCTCATTAAAAAGTGCCCGTAAAGCAGAACCAAACCCATTGGATATTTAACTGATCCCACTCCATCTTGGCCACTGCCATCTTCTTCCTTCTTCTCTTTCTAGTTCTGATCCTTGTCATGCTTTTGTTAACACAGACACTCAGGATTTACTGTATATGATTGTGTCATCTCTGAGCCAGCATCTCGTGCTAGATGATACCCAAACAAAGATGGAATAGTAGATGGTCAGGGGGAGTACTGAGATCCCTATGAAATGTACTCAAGTAACTGGAAGCACTATGACACATTACTAAGCATGCATGAGCTTAACGTAAAGTATCCAATGCTAGGGCTACTTTAAGTGTTTGGTTAAAGTGCTGGGAGGTATGTTTGGATAAAAAAAAAACTCAGTATGTCTCCCTTAACTATTATCAAAAAAAAAATAGATTGTGGATGTGTTGTGGCCCCTTTTACACTTCCTGGCTTTCTGATGAGCTAGGCAGTGCTTGCTTTTGCATGTCCCTTGCATTCTAGTACACTATGACATTAGGCTCCACAGACGTGAATGGGAAAGCCAAGCCCATTCATCCTCTAAATTGACATGAGAAGCAGTGGTCATTCATGTTACACAAAATAATGACCTAATACTGATAGTTTAGGAAGGATGGCTGTATAGATATGCTGCTAAAATAACGTCCGGCATTAGCAGCCAGTCATTGTAATCCAACACAGAGTAACAACCTCTTCAACAACATCAAGGACCACACAGTTTTGCCATAGATTATCACAAATAATCCTTCTAGGATAGATCTCTATAATATGTATTGACCTTTAGCATTTACCTCTCCACATCTCAATGCACCCCCTCATTACAGATTAGAATCCTGGCAGGCTGCCTAGTCACTGGTGGTGGGGGGAGGGGGGGCATAAAAGTGTCTTTTGGTATAAGGATGAATGAAACCACAGTGGCTAAACTACAGATTTCAGTGTGAGTCTGTTTGTTTTAAAGCTTATTTGCTGATTGTGAGCAATATGTAAATATTTGAATGTCTATATTCTGGCTACAGTTCTGTCTGTTAAGAATATGTTAATATTTATTTGCCTGGCTACAGTTCTGCAATAAATTAATGTATTAGGAGTAGTATTTCAACTTTTTTTAAACCAAACTCTGTGATAGGCAAATTCTGGAGGTGTAAATTCTAACTTCAATACTGGTGTGCTTTTTTGTTTTTCAGTAGTCCAAAGTAAAACTGTGCAGAAGCAATAAAGACCAGTCACTGCAACGCTTTTCTTGTGCAGGGTGACTGGTGTCATATCTGCCCCCTGTAGTTTTCTGCTGGCAGAGTGCGCAGTGACCACATGCAATGTGGAAAGACTAGGTTTATATCCTACAGAAGTGAGCTTAAATGGGTGGCTATGGTGAGCATCCATGGGACCTTTCAAAGGGGTGTAATTACCCTAAAACAAAAATGACGAGCAGTGAAAGTTCAGAGGTAAATTAAAAGAAAGGCAGATAACTCAAACCCAAGATGCACCATAGTGTACTAATTACTATGTACTGCTGTATTACATTTTATTTGAAGACACTTTAATTTAGGCATAAAGGGGTTGGAGCCTCTGTCAGATGCTGTATTTGTTCTTATTGAGGTGATTTCTCCATCACTTACCCTCAGAACTGGTAAGAAATCTCAGAAACCCCACAAAACAAACATTTTTAGTATGCTAAGTAGACCAGTCTCTGGAAGAGCTACAACCTACAGTAGACCAGGTGAATTGTGCATTGGGTGTTCACCTATCTGTATTTCACAAGTGAAGATTCTTTTTATAGGCATTTTGTGTCTGATTGGACTGGCTATGCTAATACAAACAATGCGAAAGCATGGCTTTTCTGCCTTTTACAGTACTTAGCAATGTCAATCAAAGGCATTGGGGTGCACAGCTGCTTCCTTGCCTATGGGCACATTTTACCTTAATTCATCCCTAGTAAAACTTTTAAAAATAATTTTATTGGCTGCCTTCCGAGACCTAATGATGATCACAAACCCTTTTTTTCATGTGTAGGCATCACAGTGATTGCAGCAAAATACCCCTCAACCCAAACCAATGGTAAGAAGAATTCTTCTTCACTGTATGCGAAGCAAAAATGAAATATTGACTGGTATTTGGCTTTATTTTGTTAGTGATTTTGTTTTTATTAGTCCTTTTTTTTATAAAAAAAACTTTTACAGGATTGCTGTTAAAACATAATAATTACAGCAGGATAAGGTTTGTAAATCACTTCCTCTGGCACCTGGATTTAATTCGTCATTATTCAATACTGCTAACATGATCAGTGCACTTGTGCATGTGTTGAAACTTTTTTTTTCGAACAAGAACAAATGTGTAATATAGTGCTTCTGTCATCACTGCCATCAGAACTGTACGCTGCTCTTAAAACTGGCTAATATAGTAGGTCAATGTAATAGCTCTTCCTCAAGAGCATGATCATTTAAAATCAAAAACAGGAACAACATAGGCTGTCAGTAAAATAAATAATTCCTTGAAGAGTTTGAAGTACAAGCTACCTTTTCTTCAGGACCAAAAGCAGAAACGACCCAACTTTATACCACAGCTTCCGAAAGACTTGAAAAAGCATTACTTTATTTCTAACATAAACTGAACGGTTTTGACTTTAGAGACAACCAGTATTGCAAAGAGACAAATAGAAATGTATAAAACATTATTAGAATGAATTAAAAGCAGAGGTAAGAACAACACACATTTTGTAAATTACACAAGTGATCTCAGATTTAGGATTTTTACAGTTAGAAACATTGCTGTTACCCTAATTAGTTACCAACTCTGAAAGATTTGGAATTCAAAGTATTCAGCATTTTAACAGTCTGAAATGTATGAAGGAAACCATTCACTAATAGTATGTCATTACATAGAACAGTGCAAAAGGTTTCATTAGGCAAACTGTTCATTTAAAATGGACACATTATAAGCCAGGGGAATGTCCAGAGCAGCCTTTTCTAACCTTTTTACCCCAGAGGACCCCTTGGAAAAAGTTTAGGTTCTCAGGAAACCCTGTTTAAAATTATATATAGCGCTCATGGTATGGTATGGATATCAATAAGTGATAGATAGAAGAATAATGAGTATGACATACAAATACATATTTGAAATGTATGTTGGATGAATTCACATAAACTGTCCTTATGTAAAAATAAATGTCATCTACAAAAAAAATGTAATCTCTCAAAAAATACCCATTAGCATTAATCACAAAATTAGTGGCCAGTGGAGAAATGTCTTCTCACCTTGGTGGTCAATGAGAAAATGCCACCCTTACAAACATTAAACAGATGGTAGGTGGCATGCCAATGACTTTTCCCTGTGATGCTGGCCCAAAGCTGTGCCGGCACAAATGAGAGGGTCAGTCTACCACAGCACACGGAACCCCTAGCAATCTATGGAGGAACTCTAGAGTTCCACAGGACCAATCTTGGTTGACAATGACTGGTTTAGACTATAGAATGGACACATAATATATTCCAGTTAGCTCATTAGTGCAGGGCCAAACTGAAAATCTTGAGCTTTTCTCACTTGTGGAAGGATAGTTCCCTTTTTTAGAAAGCTGTAGACCCCTTTACATTATTTGGTACACTTAAAGAATATTTTAAAGCTTCCCCCAGCTTCTTATTTACATGTTTGTGTACTAAATGATCGAGACACTCACCACTTCCCATCAGAATCAAGTACATATGAATAGGTAAATCTGTATTATCTCAGCATTTACTTTCTGGAGCACACAAAACACTTTCCATTGCAAGTGACACCACTGCTTCACACACAAAGTATAGAGCAATACAGGATAATCAATTCAAGGCTGCAATTTGTAGCTAAAATAGTAAAATAGGGCATTTATTACTTTCTCACAAAGACTGTGTGTAGAGATTCATACAAAGGAACAACGAATGCTGGAA
This sequence comes from Pyxicephalus adspersus, assembly GCF_032062135.1. Classification (NCBI taxonomy): domain Eukaryota; kingdom Metazoa; phylum Chordata; class Amphibia; order Anura; family Pyxicephalidae; genus Pyxicephalus; species Pyxicephalus adspersus. The sequence goes on from NC_092859.1 coordinate 106,160,440, forward strand.
AATGTAGAATTAATTTCAAGTTTAGCAATAGTAGATAATTCTCTGGTAGATTATGCATTGTGGCACCTTTATTCTATAATATCCTTTTCTAGCATATCATTTTCACTCTTAGAAGTTGCCTTTTCACTAATGACTGGTGGGTGCATAGCAATCACTGTACACATAGGAGAATAGTATAGTACCCTGTACAGCACTGTATCCAGGCATAGACTATGACTGTAAAGTTTAGATTTGCTAAAAAGGAACTGCCAGTGTTATGGGTTTAGAGCTTCTATAGACTAATAAGTGGTATAGGTTGCATACGTTCATACCAAGAATTACCCATCATGATAATGACACCAATTATGCTTGTCAATAACATGCAAACACCTATAGAAAGGAATGGAGGTAACTAGCAATCAGGTGGGTTGGAATGTTGTGTCTGGTTTTTGGTTTATCTTTACAAGGATGAATATTGCTGATCCATAACTACTCAATACTACTTTAAAGACCTGAATATGGAGATTGTTAGAAACACATGGAGCAGTAAATGTGAATAAGGGTTATAGTGGATATCTGTTCCCTACAAGTGTTACTAGCTTAATAGCAGTTTAGAACATAGAAAATACATACATCTAATCTGCTCCACACGTACCAAATGACCCGTAATTCATGGGTAATATTTATCTTTTGTAGAACCTTGATGAAACCTTTATCCAAACAACTTTGGTCAGTGATTGAAAGCTGGCCAAGCAAGGCAATCAATCTGGATGTGCAGTCGCAGTACAAAACAACTGTGTATGTTCCTACCTGGAAATTGTATTTAAAGTATATGTTGTAAATACTATGGTAACCCATAGTACTACACAATATCTGACCTTTCATGAGCCAAACCAGAACTTAATAAATGATCCAGTTAGTTCACCAGTGCTGCCATTATTGAGTTGGTATTTACTTCTCTGGGATATGAACTTTACAAATCAAAATGTAAATCTTATTGAAACATCTGCAATAAACAAGTAACATGCAGACAGAAGACAGCCCTTACTTCATCATAATTGTCATTATAGCCTGTATGTAATATTATTGTATACAAGAATGTATTCCCACCCTGGTTGTAAATGAGTTAAAGCTGAAAGCATGTAATCATGTGTTCCCCCAGAAGTAACAAGTGAAGACAGAGAATGAAGATAAAACAGGCGGCTGAATTTCATTCAATAGGTTTTGTTTAGCTTTTTATTGCCAGGTGGTTTGCTATACCTGTCACATAACATAAAAGAAGCTGAATGTTTTTTTGTTGCATGTAATCCTGTCAGCCTTGAAGCAGTCTGCTGCACATCACAGACTTCTGACCTTTTAAGCACAAAGAAGCGAATGAATATCTAATTACAGGAGTTCATTTCCTTTCATTAACAGGTTCTATGCAGTAATTACACACAGCACATGTACAACAAGCATGTAGCTTCATAACCTTCCCTTAGTATCTAGATGAGATAGCACACCAATTATATTCTTCATGATCACCAAAGTATAGGTGCCAATTGTCCCTAGAATCTGTCCTTGGAATCATGCTGTATTTCCAGCACCAATTACCCAAACAATATCAGGCTCTTTGATAAAAAAAAAAGCCAGAAGAAAATTACCAGATAATAAAAGGTGATTGTAACATAGTTAATAAAAGGATTATTATTAATAAAACAATTAGATTAAAAAAAAAATGCATGGCTGATTTTTTTCTTCCTTGTTTGAAACATTTTGAATTCTACATTAAAAAATGTATTACAATGTTTAATAATAATAACATTTTTTTATGTATTGCTAAAAACATGCAGTTAGGTTAATTAGCTTCCACTCAAAATTGATCTTAGACTGTGATAATGACATATGACTATAGTTAGAGATTGTGAGCCCCATTGAGGGACAGTTAGTGATGTGACTCTTGAATTTGTAAATTGCTGTGTAATATGTCTGCGTAAAATGCAAGTTAACAATATATGTTCATTACATATTTTTTAATAATTTATAGATTAGGCAAGTCATAATAATAATAATAATAATAATAATAAATGAACAAAAGTGCTCCATAGAATGAAATACATATAACACAGTCACAAGTTGTATTGCAATGTTCTATGTTCAGACTAAAGGTAAAAATATAAAGTCTTGGTATGTTGCCAAAATCTTACCTTTATGGGACAATCGCAGTCTTGGTTGTCTTGTGTCAATTGTCAGGGAGCAAGACATTGGAATTCCAAAGAGAAGTAAAGCTTTAATCAGATAAAGTGCCATGCTGTTTAAAGTCAGTGCTAAGTAGTTCTCCTTGGTATGTTCCTCTGCTTTCTGCAGGAGTTTAGAGAATAGCTCCCTTTTCAGTTGCTTCAATATCTCCCAGAGGAATCCCCTCTCTTCCTAGTACACATTTCCTATTTGTCATGCTTCATTACAATGTGTAACATTGAGTGGTCTCTTGCCAAGACATTTGTTTACAGACTGCCATGTCATTCCTAAGTCTTACCCAGTGCTATGCAGTCTCACAGTCCTGTGTTCAATATTGCCAGGCAGTCAGAGAATCCAGCTAAAGACCATTAAAAGGCTAAAAAACTCCTCCTTGCTGCTGCACCCTGCTAGAATCCTCTTCCTTGCTGGGACTTGCCAGGCTGTTACTTTTAATTCACCTTTCACCTTTTATAATTAGAAGCAAAATGTGATTTTTTTTAAGGTGCTGTTAGATCTTAGCAGGGATGCTGGGCTGTCAGCTGCTTTCTGTAGCAGGAGAGCAATGAAGGATGAGGGAATAGACTTCACTACTCAATTGCCAGGCAACTCCTACTCACTGCACAGTAGCTATTTGTGTCATTGCCCAATTACCATTTTTGAAATGTGCCTTTCATGTGTCTGAATACGCTGTGCTTTTAATGATTGGAAGAAAATCAAGCCAGATGGTTGTCATAATTTTATAGCGCTGTAAAATATTTAAAAAAAAATCAAGTTTGATTTTCGTTTTTTAAATGAGATTTCAGGCTTGAAAGGTCTAAATATTTGGATTTGCACTGTTCTGTGAGATGAAATGTATGCAAGAATAAAAAAGGGCAATTTTCTGTGTAAGGAGTAAATTGTGATGTGGTATAGCAGATTGGTATCACAGCATAGAATAAAATGTTCGTTTGATCATGCTGACGGTCAAATTTATCCCTAGCCTAACAATTGATTTCAAATACAGTGTGCACCTTTTTGGTTCTAAAAACTCAGGTTACTAAAAACTTTGGTTCTAAAAATACCTAAACTCTGAATTTTTACTTTATATAAATAGATAGACAACCCTTTAATGTAAAGTAAAAATTCAGTTGTTTGTTTTATTTTTATTAAGTGCAACACCCTTTCTTTTTTTAGAAAAGGATGCAGCACCACCCCCTAAGTCTCAAACGCCTAGGCGATTGAGAATCGACGGGGGCGCAAAGCCTCCTGGGATACCTATGTCACACATCCCGGGAGGCTCTTGGGTGCTCCTCTGGGCATGCGCAGAAGGAGCCTTTTTGTGAAAAGTGAAAAAAAATTGCGAACCTATGTTACCCTATCTCACGCCTGGGTCGGGTGACGTAGGGAGAAGATCCCAGAAGAAGAGATGAAGATGGTGGTGCCTTGGAGCGCTGGTCCAAAGACAGATACCGGAACGACGCGGGACCCGATGAAGGACACCTCGAGATGGATCAGACTGCCCTGCAGGATTGAAGGTAAATGTATTTTTTGTGTTTTGGGGATTTTAAGTTTAGTTCCTCTTTCAATCCACTTTCAAATCTGCCGATAGGTCAGCAATGTATTATAACCATTTGTGTGAATTATACACCAATGCCAGACTGCACAAGCACGGATATGACACCCCTTTCTTTTTTTTATAAATAAGGAATAAAGTGGTGCCATGTACCCACCATCAGAATGCTGTTTGGGCATTCATTGATACTGCTCACTCTGTACTGTCATACTGTCAGCGTGTTATCTATCAGCACACATGCACACAGCAGAATCGCAGCTCCAAGCGCTGCCCCTACGTCAGTGGTTTGAATGCTGCTATGATAGGAGGTTAATATGAAGACAGATCAAGAATATACAGGTCAAATATTTTCTACTTCTATTTAAACATACAGTTTAATATTCAGAAATATTTAACTGCAGTGTTTGTAATATCTGTCTGGAGTTCTGGAATTCTGCTTTATTCAGTTTTCCAAGGCAGAAGGCATTAAACAGAGCTAAAATTCCTTATTTGCATATAAAGTATTCTAGGAACACATTATGAACTAATGATTCCTGCATTGGAAAATGTAATAATATAACTGGGATTGTAAATATTCTGGTGGGTATACAATTAAAGTCCAGCAAATTTTAACAGATAATAAAATCAATGTAGCATAGGGATTAGAAACGTATGTTAAAGTTGCTCAATATTGAAAGCACACAACACCTTTTTCACATCTGGGGCTGCAGCTGGAAATCTGAGACACAGACTAATATGAGATCCTATACTGTGTGGTTTGTCTGTTCTGTCCCAGTCAAACACTGCATCCATCTAATGAATGGACATTGTCAGAATTATCAATATTAGAACAGTAAGAGCAATAGGCCAATTTATAAAGTAGTCTTTGCTTTACCAGCTGCAGAACATTTCTACAAAAAAACTTCACATTGCACTAAATACTTAATGCCCTGTAATGTTCTATGCAGAGAAAGCTGTCACATTAACCTAAACAACATGGCTTGCATTTATGTCCCCAAGAAAGCACAAAGCAATACTCAATATGTGTACCAGACCTGGGCTCAGAGAAAGGGGGTTAACTGACTCTGGCCATTAAACTGGGGACATCTAGTGTCTAAAAAAAAGTATTACGGGCAGAGATCCCTGGACTGAGTGCCTGAATTCTTGACACTTTCTAGTTGTTTCTGAGCTTTACAAACTCATCACCTCCTTTACTACTACTGAAAGGCAAAGGAATGGGTAGGATGTGAAAAGTATGGAAGAGCTCAGCTACCACCAGGAAATGATGGAGTTTTGCCAGTTCATTACAGCATCCAGGAATAAAAAAGACAAAGAAACCTGTTGCAGTGTATTCAGACACATCTTAGTCAGTTTGCTTTGTTATAAAGTTATGCAAAGACTTAGTTCCTAAACTCTAAAATTTAATTTAGGGGTACACTAACCACATATCTTAATGTGGGAGGTAATGGCATGGTGTCACAAAGTCACACTGGCTGGGAATAGCCTAGATTAAAAATTGCCCAATAAATCTAAAACGACTTTCTTCCTAGTTTTTCCTAATATACTCATGACTAAATTTTTATTTAACCACTGAACACCAAGAAGGTCATCTCATTTATAAGTCTGCAGCAAACTAAATCTATGGTTGTGTGTACAAATAACTCTGCAATAAATTTTAGTCTGATTTAAGCCTTGTACTTAAATTCTGGATTTGAACTCTTACGCCGAGTATTAAGAAGTCAGAACACACGGGTTTATCTTTTTCTTAATGATTTGTGAAGAAGAAGGGAGGCAATGTGTGTTTTATCTGAGATCTGCTACTGAGAACCTAGATCACTCTACTCTCAGACCTGACATTCATAGCAAATATGATAAATCTTTACTGCTGTCCCTCCTGGAATTTAAATAATTCAAATAAATATGTATTTTGCAAGGGTTTTTACATTTTTACTGTTTTTCTGTGTATAAGCATACAGTTTTTGACATTGTAATGTGCTTAGAAGTGCTGCACTGGGCAGTATGGCAGCCATGTGCACAATTCTATAACTTCTATCAAAAAAGTGAATCTGTAGGAACAAAAATTATGGGAGATAACATGTGGTCAATTTGATCTATGCTGATATACTTGGGGCTTTATTTATAAAGCAGAGAATATGACATTCCATTACTCAGTAGTGGGAATCAATTATTGCCATTTAAGCACATTTGGAAGATCAAGAAAAATTTAAGGGAATGTCTGATTCCCTATTTTATAAATAGAGCCCTTGGTATCCTGGAACAACATGGGAGCTCGCAGACTTCATTGTCTCATGCATGTTCAGGGTCAGTCAGTAGGTATTAAACCTATGCAAGTAATGGTGGCTAACAAATTTCTGTCCTCTATTGCACAAGAAATGAAGCTATTCATTAGTTATATTGTAGTTTTATAGTTAAAAAAACAGCAATGTATATACAAGTGTGTGTGGTGCTATTCAAATGAATAAAGAAAAAAAAATGAACTTGACAGAGCAAAGTTTTTTCAATTCCACACTGGATATTAATCACTTTTGGATAATCTAATTTATTAGGTGCGTATGGACAACTCTATCCAATGAGAAAATCAACCTCACTTTTAGGCTGCACATAAACTGCTCTCTGTTGGTGGGAACATAATGATATCTTTGGCCTTGTCAGATAGGTCAAAGTGTGTCTTTTGGCAGAAAGTAACACAATGAGGGGAAGAATCCCATTTTCCATTTCCATTAAAATTGGCAGTATTAGGTTTAGGAATTTGGAAATAGTAAGCCATACTTAAGTTAAAGTTCCTTATAAGTTTTAGAGGTAAACAAACTAGCTTTCAAATCTTGGGAATTCAGTATAATTTTTTGTAGAAATAAAACAAATAGGTCCACACATCATTGTTCATTTTTTCGGGGGGGAAGATGAGTTGGAGGCGTCCCGCTGGATTCTCCACCATGGCACTAATATCACAGCGGTAATCCTGTTTGGTCATTTAACAATCCATCATAGGGGATAGCAAAGGAATGGTGACAATCATTTAGTATGTGTAAATTGCCTAAGCATTTTTGCTACTTGTATTCTTACCTTGTTTAATTCTCCTAACTTTACATGATCATTTTAGTAGTAGTCTGGTAATTGCTGACTGTGAATGAGTCAGTTGGTTTTCCTGTACAGAAGCTTATAATGACACAAAAGGTAGTAGTATAGAAAAGCTCTTGCTGTTATCTCCAGAGAAATGTCTAGTTACCAGCGATGAGACACAAGTATGTCAAATATAATATAACCTACACAAAGCAGAATGGATACTCCCCTGAGCATTGAGCCTAATTATACCCAGGGTTGTGGTACATGCTTTAACTAGTTTTGGCAGTAAGATAAGCAGTTTTAATTGCTATAATCCACCTGTTTTCCTGACTGCTCTTATTTACACACTGGTCAAGACCCATAATTAGGCAGCTCTTAGCCTTCGTCATCTCATTCTGCATTTTGTGAAGATGTGTTTTTTCTCTAGATCCCCTTTACTAATACAATGAGTTGTCAATTTACAAATAAAACTTGTTTGGGTGTAACTAAAATACACTAGTGGAAAATGCAATAAGCCTTCTTGAATCTCATACAGAAACCTTAAATGTCTTCTTCAGTCTTTTAAAGCTACATTTCCTGCTAAAACCCACGATCTCACAATTCTCTACTGTATTGTAGTTAAGCAATACAGCTAGAAAAGTCTCCTCTCTATCTCCAGCTCTTGCCTGGGCTTTGTTCTCTGATTCTGTCAAAATGTTGGCAAAGATGCACTGCAATACACCTGAATGGCTTATGGCATTACCCCTATATGTTCCAGTCTGAGTACAGCAGTATAGGGCATTACAGCAGCTGAAGAAAAGTTAAATTCAGGTACTTTTACAATTTGCAGGTACAGGTAATACATTAATATTATATGATTATACATTATAACCTGTTTATTTATTACTATATAAGTAATAAAGTGGACCTATCACCACATTTTCAACAATTATGTAAAAGGGTGTTTTTTTCTTTTTTTTTGGGGGGGAGCACCTCTCCCTTTCCCCATGGAGGTAAGGACTTTGGGGGAAGTCCACAGCCTTCTGGCATACAGTACATATGGGACATGTGACATATGCACTGTGCATGCCTGAAAACTTATCTTACAATAAATACATTGACACATGGCTTCCATATACCCCCCTCACACACACTTTATATTTTGGGGTTGACGTATCCAAAAAGCCACTTAATTGGACTTTCTATGGTTATATGCCCTGATTATGGTTATTTGCTCTGGTTAGGAAGATGTTAAAAAAACAAGCATATTTCCACATAAACAAAATCCCTCACCAAATTAATAAACATCTAGATTTTGTTAACTCACAGACACACTGACGTCTAATATTTTATTCTTCTTCCTTTTTTTTTGGAATCATTTCTCTTTGTTATGATAGTTTGCAGCTTTCAGAGATTGTTTTAAATACAATCTACTGTTGTTAAGTGCAGCTAAAATAAATGTCTTTCTGCCTATTCTGCTGACCCATGAGTAAACATGAAGCATCCAAAAAATGCATGCTTTTCATGTAAGAAACAAAAAAGCATGTCAACAGATTTTTGGACTAAATGGACGTTTTGCAGAAGAGTGAAAATGTTCCAGTGATAAATTGACAAGACCTATCTGAAGCACAATAGCCATGGTAGACAGAACAGTAGACACACACTTGGAACAAGAACGCCTTTTGTCATCTCCCAAGATATTTGTTAAGAAAATGACTGTTACATTGGCTGGGGAGCAAAATTCCTTCTGTTACATCATGACAATGAAGAGTTCATTTAACCTGTAGATGTGACCCATACCAGAAACTATTATGTCATATTAGGGCGTTAGAGAACAAGTAAAATTCACAGTGATATCATTACAAGCACTGGAATGGGTCACATCTGCATGACACTGCTTTGATATATGAGAAAGTGTAATTGTGATTGCAACTTCATTGTAAGAAATTAATAACAGAATAACATAATGTTTAAATTAGAAGCATACCAGAAAATCATGTTCCTGTCCTTATATTCACCATAGGAATTCCCACCCTAAGAAATACCATGTCACTCATGTTGCGAATAGACACGATGCGGCTGCACAAAAGTAGCAAGCAATCAACAGCAGTGGAAGGCAATAAAGGATAAAAAAAAGAAAAGGAAAATTTATAAAAAAATAAATAAATTAGTTGTTGTTTGTGAGGCACAGAGCTTTAGATAAATAAATGTCATTCTTTTAGGGTTTAAGGTTAAAGCAAGCATTCTAATAATATTCACAAACTAAAGTGTAAAACATTAATCTTTCAACCAGAACCATGCTTATTGGGTAATGGACCCCAACAAACAGTTTCATCATTTTATATAGAGTATTTCGGAAACCATAGGCTACCCTCTTGAACTAAGGTGTATTTACCTTCCAAATTATTTGAAAGCAACCTGGCATTAGGTAGATTCTATTTTATCTTCTTTTTTAAAATGTTAAATTGGTTAAAAATCTATTTTTAATCATATATGGAATAAAATAATGATATTGATATCCATTTTGCTGTATAGTGATTTTTATCAGTCTTGACTTCCCTGAAGAAGCCATTAGGCGAAATGTGTCGGTAGGTGAGACCTGTTTCCCTGTTCTCTAAATAGACTAATTATCCTCCATTAATTGGAGTTTACATCTCATGAATGCATAATGTTGAATATAGCAGTTATTAAAGCTATGCTTAATTTATGTTCAATTGCTCCTACTACAATTTTACAAACAAATAAAACTTGACTTTCGAAAACTGCTCTCTCTATATGTTTTATACTCATGTTCTATATGGATTAAAACTTTTTGAACACATCATATGTGTCCTACCAATTACTTAACTTTTAAGGGGGACACTCACTCCACTTACTTTCTAGCGTATGTTATTGACCTGTAAAATCCCTGCTTGTGTAGATATCCAAAATCCTGAAACCATTGCTGGGAACCACTTCTTGGAGGTGATGTCAACAGCCCCAGAATAATTTAAAGAATTCCAAAAATAGGCTGTGACATCAAGAAGGAACGAAGATGTGATAGGGTATTCACTGTTTCTGGGGTAGTTAAATTTTCTATCAAATTTGGAAATGTAGGCACATTGTAAGTTAAAAATGCTTTTGAAAGAAAACACTGCCAGAAATACCATGTACATCCCAGTAAAGGGAGCCACTGTTTGTGCCATTTTTTAGAGGTGGGGTCAATCCATACAAGTCAAATGTAAGTTCTGACTATTGGAAGTGGATTAAAGGGAAGCTCTTTTGCGCAGGGTCCTCTCCTCCTGCTGTGTCACTGTCTGTCATTTGCAACCCCTATATAATGTAGAGTGCTGCATAATTTATTGGCGCTATATAAATATTGTTTAATAAAATAATAATAATTATAATTGGGCTGGCACCAATTAAGATTTTGCACTCTGTGAGCAAAGAACAATATTTATAGGAGACTTTATAGAATGGCTTATGTGGTTCCATTCATTTTCTATTTGAGTTACAGATGCTATTTGATCTATGTGCAGCCTATCTGGAATTTAGAGTAAGAGAAGCAATGGTACATAAAATCCCCCTTACAAATTGATCATATAATATATTTCCTGCAGTGAAAATCTTTCTTCCTAGTTATTGGATGCATGATCTGACCTTTGGAATTTATAGCAGATTGTTATATATAATCCTAATATGGGCAGGCATAATTAAAAAAAAAGTTTTTCCTTTCTTGTCAGGTTACTATGAAACAGTGCATTTAAATGTTTGAATTCTTATTATAAGCCATCCAATAATGGCTATGGTTCTCATTGTGCAGTTTCTTCCTACCTTGAGTTTACAAAGTTTAATAGTTCAAGAAGGTTACAATAAGTGATTGTGGTCATTCAGATAAAGCAAGCCCAAGAGCTTGTGCTGCCCTCTTATATCAATCTATGGAGCTCTAAAGTGCTATGTTATTTGTTAAATGTTTATATCTATATTTTTACATATAATAGGAACATAGATATAAAGAGGCTTATTGAGTTATGTGAAAAGCAAATTAGTACAAATAATCAGAGAACTTTTTCAGGTAGATCTAACTTTGCGTTTCAAGCACAAAAATTTATAGGCTGGGAGAGGAGATTAAAATTCATAGTGTAGAATGAACTGGGTGGAGGAGATACAAGCCAGCCATAGACACTGGATGTATGTTGGACATTAGGAAATGATTTAACCTCTAAGACATCCATGTTTTACCAGGTGCACAAACATGTGCAAGCCACACCATTTCCCAGAGAACAGATACTTATCAGCAGGAACATTAACACCAATCTGTATGGTAATGTGCAAAGTATAGTAACACTTATTAACATTTATTTTATTGGCAAATCAGTGAGATGTGCATTCTTATGGGTTGCTATGTGTTAACACATTTGTGTATGGGTATGTATTCAACCCTGCATTTGTGTGCTTTTTGTAATCAATCAGTACATGACTTAAGCTGCGTACACACTTCCAATTTTTATCGTTCAAAATGAACGACAAACGATCGATTGGGCAAAAATCGTTCGTAAAAAAAGTAACCAACGACGCCGACGAACGAGGAAAGTCGTTGGAAATGAACGACCATTCTTGTTTTGAGCACAAAGGTTGGAAATGATATGAAATTCAAAGCAAGGGAAGCTTTGACAAGATATGTATAGCATAAATTGATTTGGTGCCCAATATAAAGAAAATAAACATAATCTTTATCTTTAACAACAAATCATAATAAATCATATCTGCATCATATACTATTATAAGATTAGATTACCAGCACTAGGTTATGCTATAAATTTCAGTGAACCACAATTTACCAATCAGCCTTTATGTTACATATGCTTACTGCAAATTAGGCATTGAATTAATGTAAAATTATTTTGCCATGGTTTAGGTTTGTTCCCAAAACCTCTACACTTACAGGTCACATTCCATGTCCTGTGAACCCACAGGCAAAATATTTAGTGTATTTCTATTAGTCTGAAAATTGTCTTCGCTCAAACAAATAATGCGTGGACTAAAGATTACCATAAGTGAAAATAACAATATTAACTAATACGGTAGTAACTAGTATTTGTTCGGGGAAAGGGGGACACATTACATTTCTCTGGCCTTCCTCTGGCTTGCATTCTCACAAAATATTATATGGTTCAAACTTTCTGGTGCATTTAATAATTTAGAGGATGCTTGCTGATAATTTCAAGTAGTGTGCTGAAAAAGCAATCCGCAGTAAAACACACACATATACTGTATATATTATCTGTCATATATTTCTTTTATAAAGGCCTTTTTTCTGCTACAATCTCCATCCCTTCCTCCAGCTCTTTTAGAGCTAATAATCAAAGCGGTAATCTTTTAAACCATGACAGAGAGAGAGGAATCTTTTTGGTAGTCTCACCTTGTTGAGGGGTTATCTTGCACTTACTACATGCTTCCTTAAATTATAGGACTTAAGTGTGCCTATGTGAAAGCTGTTTCATACATCTACCACTAAAAAGCCTGACACTTCTTCTTTGAGATTACAGCTCTGTATCTTCAAAGTGACCTGTTATGACCTTTTGTCTGGCTATTTCTTTTTCTTTAAGTTGGCTGCCTTTTTTTATTATTGCTTTGAGCCATTAAGCTTCTCTGGTAATCACAATTCCCATTCAACAAATAGTTGTCCTTAGGGCAAAAAGTAAAATTTACTGCTTCTGTCATCCAGTAAAACTTCACTTCTACTAACACTATCTGTAGATAACTGAAATCCCACCATCCCAAGCATGCTGTAAAATTTGCTAAAACTAGTTGGCAGTTACTCCTCTTTCTCACTAGAAAAGACAACTACTATTATTATTATTATTATTATTATTATTAATAATAAACAGAATGTATATAGCACCAACATATTACAAAGCACTGTACAATAAATAGGAGCTGCAAAAGACGGACAGATACAAACAATGAAACAGTAGGAGAGGACCCTGCTCAGAAGATCTTATAATCTAAGAGGACGGGGAAAGTATCACACAATGGGCCTGATTTAGGAAAGCTCTCCAAGGCTGGAGTGGATACACTTTCATCAGAGAAGCTGGGTGAAATAGCAAACCTGGAATGGATTTCTTCAAAATCATTTGCTATTTGCTAGCAAATGTTTGAATGCATTCCAGGTTTGCTGGATCACCCAGTTTCACTAGTGAAAGTATGTTTTTCATGAAAACAGTGACTAGTTTAGAAAAAGAATCATCTCAGTTGTTGCTAGTGAGCTAAACCTAAAAGCATGGTCAGATAATGTCCTGCAGCAACACCTATACTTCTATAGTGAACACTAATTAAATGCTTCTCCTTTTGGGAGAACCATCACATACTGGTGTCACAAAAGGTCCACTTAGCCAATACAACAAATTTTACCATGTTTCTAATCTATTTGAAATGTGCCTTCTTTCCATTTTACTAGAATCCTGACACATATGAACATATGTTCATTTTCCAGAAGGCTGCCATGTTAGAGGAAAAGTTCTAAGTGAGCGTGACATGTTGTTTGAGTGTCTTCTTCTGTGCCCTCTTTCTCCTTTCAGGTCTGCTTAATCTCTCTTAGCTCTGCTTAGTGTCCTTACCTGTAATTTGGGTCTGTTGGATGGTTAATTAACACAAAGCTATGTTAAGCATTGCTTAGCTTAAGTAAATCTTCAGAAGGTAAGTAGGATAAGACTTGTGCACCCAGCTTCAATTAAAACAAACTTGAAAGACAATCAAAGTCATGGGTTAGCACAAAGTAATGGAGCTACGAATGCAGAAAATTTCATTTATAATTATAACTGATGCATTTTTGTCTTTTGCTATGTGCATGTAATAAAAGGTAGAAAGATTTTGAATTTATACATTATGGCTGATTAGACTTTGTTCCACACAAAAGCTTTATTAATATATTCATTATATAACCAAAGATTCATTGAGGAAATTCATATTTTCATTAATGGATCTTTGGACATGTAATATATGTGCATTCAATAATGTAAAAAAAAATCCTGCTTTGTGTTTTAGTATAAGTAATCATCGGTAACCATGGTGTATTCTAGGACAGCTCAGGTAACTAATCTAATATATAGTACATAACTTTTGTGTAATCCATAACATCCTATAATTGGGACTTACCAGCCATGAGGACATATAACATTGGTAGTTTGGCAAAATACAAATATCTCTTAATTTTAGTATATGTTGGTCTTTTAAGCAGGGGGTTCAGATACTTTCCTTCCCACTTACAGAAAGCAGAACTACACCTTCCAAATTGAAAAAAAGGCAAACAGGAAGGTTTTTGATTGCAGAAGGTTTTTTTAATTACACTCACATGCCCTTGCATTGTCGTGGGCACGAACATCTTCACCTAATCTTCTTCCTGTTGCTGGGTCTTGCACATATCAGGAAACTCCTATACAAATAAGGATACCAGCCACAACCCAGAAACCAACAATGCACACATAAGCATTTCAAGAAGACCGTGAACAGGCAGGTAAGTATGTTTTATTGAAGAAGGGACATCGCCTGTCCCTTCTGCAACATAAAATCCTGCCTGTTTGTAATTTTTGAACTATAGTTCCACTTGAATGCATAACATAGGCATAAACATGCTGTGGTTAAGTATTGTGCAAACACAATTAGGTTCCCCATTTTGTATTTAAAGTGTGTTACTGTTAGCAAGTAAAGAGTACTGAGGTTGGGGATCACATTTCAGTGTCAGTGAAAGTGCAGGTTTCTTTGGATTTTAAAGCATAAATTGAACTTAAAATGACAACATCAGTAAATTCAGGTATATGACTTACCAACAAGGTTTTCTTGATGTCCCTTTCAAGTGTTTAAATTAAAAATCTGAGCATGAACATTTCCTACTGTGCTGATTATAATTTCATCATCTCAGAATGGAACACAGTAGGAAATTCTCCCATAACATTAAAAAATAATAGATTTTAGGAAACTTTCTCTTCTCTTACAGGGCTCCAGGCAAGAAATAGCAGGCTTAAAAGCTCTCATGTGACCCTTATTAAATTTATTCTGCATTACACTTTTATAGCAAGTATAGCAAATTTCAATTATCTGAACCATTCCTAATGAATTCTTATCTTATGGCTTGTTATCTCTTTCAAAGCTCACTTGAGCTTGACAAATAAGCCTAATAATGAATCTAGTTTAGTTTAGTTGAGTAGTGTTGAATGGTCCTCTGTATATCTTGTGCTTTCTATGATACACATCAGTCAGCACTTGGGGTGTCAGGAAAGTTTATTTTAAAGGTTCCTGCTAGAATAAAAACATTTTACAATGAACACTGGTTGACAGACTTAATTTAGATGTCAAACAATCAAGAATCCAAGGTTACATCATGTCAATCAAAAGTGATATGGGTTGGCAAATATAATTTAATAGCTATGGTACTTTGTCATAATATTATGACTTATTGACAAAATGAACATTGGTGAGCAGTACAAGTAAATAATCTGCTTACTAATAAAAGCTCTTTTTTTATCAGGCTTGATAATATAAAAGGAACCAATAAAAAGGGATATTTTACTGGTCTAAATTATTTTTACAATGCCAGTGACAATAAATATTTTGCTGATTTGGAAAAAATATTATTATTTTCCCAAATAAAGATGAAATCCAAGAAATATTCATTAAAGTATTTCCCAAGAAATACCCATTAGAGAGTGGTGGTTGACAAAAGGTAAGTAGATTTCTTTTTACAAAGTGTAAATAAATATTTAACACTTGCCGTGTGGTGGTAGCCTCTCTACAAGATATTTTTTTTAAATTTCCCAAGATATACACTTCAAAGCCCTAGAGCAAAAACATTTTACGTTACTTTGTAAAGATCATAGAAAAATTAATCTTTGTCATGACGATCAACAGACATACATGTCTTCTATAGTGGGTGGTGGTATGTCATGACTGCTAGAGACCATAGAGATAAAATGCCTTGTTAATTATGTAAGTATGTTCAATGCACTGGCTGGATTGAATTTCTGGGAAGCTGATTTTATTATGTGAAGTCAGCAAAAATCATTAATATTAGTTTACTTTTTTTTGTCGAGCAAGGGCTTTTACAGTTAACATGTGGATTTATAAGCCACCAACAGTGCTTGAACCCTACCAACACAGGTCAGATGCAGGCAGGTATTCAGTGACAATAAAGAGCAAGGAGAAATATTATTTCCCTGTCCTTCTCCCTGCTAGTCCCCACCATATTTGACTTGACTTGAACTATGTGACCAAATCTTTAAAAATGTAAAAGAAAAAATGGTGGCACAGAGGTTAGCACTCAGGCCTTTGCAGCTCTAGGTCCCAGGTTTAAATCTCGGCCAGGACACTATCTGCTTAGAGTTTACAGGTTCTCACCATGTTTGTGTGGGTTTCCTCCAGGTAATCCGGTTTTCTCCCACATTCCAAAAACATGCAGTTAGGTTAATTAGCTTCCCCCCAAATTAGCCCTCAACTGTGTTAATGAGATATAATTAGATTGTGAGCCCCTTTGAGGGACAGCTAATGACATTACTATAGACTTTGTAAAGCGATGCGTAATATGTCCGCACTATATAAATACAAGTTAATAATAAACTCTGTAGATCTAGCAATTTCAGCCTATGGGATTTCACTTTCATTTTGTGTAATATTTACCTAAAATGCAAACTGGTCAATCTGAAGCACAGTTTTTCTTTATTTTCGCCAGTTTTTTTTATAAATTATTCCTTATAGATGTTAACATTGTATTCTACAATACTTAAAGCGGACCTAAGCTAAAATTGTTACATTACATTGTTACAGGGTGGACAACCCCTTTATATAATGGAAAAGTCAATGGAGGGGGTTTAAAACCCTGTAATGCCCCTTCCCTTCTTTTTATATCGCCACTGCGATGAACACAGAATAGGAGCACAGACCCTTCCAGGATATATATATGTCATGGGTCCCAGGAGAATTCTGCCTGCTGCTTTTGAGCATGCACGATTTCGGGCATGTGCAGAAGGCCCTTTTTCTTCAACAGGGAAAAAATTCAGATCTCACATATGCGCAGTGAGATTGGCAATCTTTTTTTCCCATCCCATCACTTGAGCAGTGCGAGTTTGGGTTACGTTGGCAGAAGACAGAAAAAGATGGCAGCGCCCGGTGTTTTCACCGCACCGCAACAAATACGGATACCAGGACAATGCAAGGACCAATCGTGGAAACCTTTGGAGGGATCGATGGATCTGCGAAGGTGATGGTGAATGAGTTTTTCTTTTGATTACTTTACTTTAATCCCTTTACTTGTGGTAAAGGGATTAATCCTACTTTTCTTGTGGTAGACCCAATTTTTTTATGAGCTAAAGTAAGCACATTATGAGTAGTCTTACATCCAGAGTCAGGATCAAGTGGGAACTGATACTTGATGATATTTGGTCAACATGGCCTAGCTGGTGCAGAAGCACTTTCATTTGCTATGGTATAATGAACAATTTGTTTTACAAAAATGTTCCCAAAATGATAGTTCCACCATGTAAACTTGATGAAATAAAGCATACATTTGCACTTGTGGACATGTGGAACCTCGTTACTTACTTAGTGGCATGTTCAATGATAGAAAAAAAATCACTTCACTTTCACAATAAACGACTGAAGAGAAGAACATGCTTTATTCAGCAATTCTTCTTCAAAATGTAGAAAGACTGTTTATATTTTACCCAAACTAAAAATCATTAGCTCACTAATGCATTCTCTTATCTCAGATAAAAGTGACAGATTTGGTGTTGCTATGATTTTGAATTGTCATTAGTCTAGTTTTCCCACAGGTTGAAGAGCACTTATTTTACAATTAAGTCAAAATACAGCATGTGACAAGCTCTCCCTAAATGCCTGCTGATTTTTAAACCATTGTAAAAATATACTAGTAATTTATTTAAAGAGCAAATGCCAAGCATTGTTAGAACCAGGGTTTGGCTAATGGTGGTAGGAGCTTATCCACTTTGGTCCCATTGCAGTTTTTTAAATGACTTGAAATGGATCTTTTTAATCAGTCATGATTTAAATAAAGTTTTGTGGGTCACCTATAGGTCCTGTGGGTTTTAAGTAAACCCCATATTTCTGTACCATAAGGGCTCACAAAAGAGCATAGTAAACTAAAATAGGTATCAATTTAGATATCAATCTAAAACATTTCCAAATTAAAAATTTCAATTATATATAAATATAAATATATCATATAATTTATTTAAAAATTCAGTTCTATATGCATTTACTTTTCATTGTAATTTTAATCAACATTCATTAAGATAAGAATATACCTACCTCAGAATTGCTATTGTCAAACTGGTGAATAAAATCTTAATGCAAAAGAATTCATCTTTGTTTACACTGAATATAATTTTATCACTTCCATTATAATATATTCTGTACATATCTGCCATGTATGCATATTTCATTATGTTTATCACTGTAAGGACCCTTCAAGTACAAAAAATACCTGTTGACCTTGGCAGAAATGCATTCTTTCCAGTTGTGGGCTGACAACAAAATACAGCAAGCATTTTGTCAGCAATGCCTGGCTGTTTTTTTGATGAAATGCAAAACACTTCCCCTTCTGCATAGTATTTGGGTGTTCTGTAGTTCACTGAGAGAAATTGGAAGGAGGAGGTGAGTTCTTAGACTTCTTGAGAAAACACAGGCTGCGTGCTTAGGGCAGCAATTAATTTCTAACTTTTGAGGTCATTGCACATTTAGTGGTATATTTACAGATCCCCAAAAAAAAGAGAATAGTAAATAAAGTAATAAGTAAATAAACAACTAAATAACACAATTACATTTAAACTGCAGATAAACTTCTAAACAGGTTGCTGACATACACATATCTTTGCTGTCAAATACAGTAGAACCTCAGTTATCCAGCACCCACGGGGAATGGCCAATTCTGGATAAGTGTTGTTTCCGGATAACTGAGGTTTCCTTTTCTCAGCCATTCACCACTAGACTTGAATGGGAAGACTTGTCCCTATTCACCTCCATAGCTGAATGGCTGAGAAAAGGGAAACCCTGATGACGGCTCAAACGCCATCAGGGTTTCCCTTTCCTCAGCCAATCACGAAGCAGAGCAATCAGCGGAGCTCTGCTCATTGCTCCACTTTCTTGATTGCCGTAGAACACCAATTATCCCGAACTTCTGTTTTTTCTAATCCTAATCAGCCTGGCTTGTACTTATGTGCCAGACAGCAAAACACTATTGGCTGGTTTGGAAAATGATTTACCCCACTTACTGAAAATGATTTACCCCACTTACTGAAAATGATTTACCCCACTTGAAGAGACATGAATTGTACTGTTCCACCCGAGTAAAATCTGCTGTGTAGGAAACAAATATTAAGATACAATTCAAGTATTTATACTAGGATTATTTAGAAACTGTAAGGACTGTTATGGAATACAACATTTGACTTGAGCAGTGCTATTTTACTATTTTGATTATAAAATTTTAGCAATTAGGAATGTTAATCACTTATAGCCATTACAATATCAAAAATAATTTATAAACGTGAAAAATATTTTATCATTTTAAAAATCAGTTTGTTAAAGGTTCAGGGCACCTCTATCTTCCTTCTCGTCTTCCTCCCAGAGATGCTTTTTGGCCATTGCTTGGGTGCATAGGAGGTAGTACATCTCTGGCACACACAAGGGATGCCGGGTTACCTTGGCAACCAAAGCTTCTGCTGCACATGAGCTCAGATTTGTCCCCGGAAATCTGAAAGATTGTTATGAAAGTTGGCAAGTCTGATTATTAAAAAATATTTATATAGCGCCTACATATTACACAGTGCTAAGGATCCATTGTCATGCCACTAACTGTCCTTCAAAGGAACAGACATTATAGTGTCCATAGCATATTCGGCCACCTTGGGAAAAACTCGGTAACCCAGCCAAAATGTTTTTGGGAAGTGAAAGGAAAGAGGCAAGTTTGGAGAAAATCTATGCAAATATGGAAGAGAACATACAAAACCATTCAGAGGATGTCGAGAATAATACCTGCTAAAAAGTGTTAGTCACCCAACCTCCTACATTATAATATTCTTTACCAGTCCTAAAAATAATACTAGGTGTAACATTCATTGTTTAAGCTCAATATTTACAAATTTCCAGGAATCTGGTGTATGTTCTTAACAAAGTATCCTTTCCATGTCCACCTTTTGTTGACCATTGAGAACCTCTTGTTTAAGTTGGTGGGGGGGAAAAATGGGAAAGATGGCAAAATTAGTTTTAAAAATAAACACAGCTAGAAGAATCTGTTGCCAGACAAAAACTTTATTTTTAAAAAAATTATGTGGTTGGCAAGGTCACTTCAAAAATCGTTTCTTGAGATATGTTTATATATTCCTACACAAACCAACAGTTATTTCCGTGTTTCCTTCTGTTGCCTGCTGATGTGCTGAATGAAATGACAATAAAATGTGGAATTAAATAACCTTAAATGACAGTTTACATTACACAAAGAGCAAATGTTCCCACAATGCAAGTTCTTTTTTGGACAATGTGCAGATGTCACATACTGTTAGAAATATTTACTGTTTGAAGACAAATGGTTTAATTATATTGTTCAGATTTGTGATAATAAATATATTCCTGTTTTAGATCTGATGTTATATTACCAGGTCAGCTGTTATATGTTTTAAAGATAAAGAATTACCATGGTAGTAATGGAAGTATTGTGTAAAGTGTTACCGGTTGGTGTTTCCATGGTCTGAGCTAAGGTTTGCTTTGTATTTTTGGACATTAATATGACCTATATATGACCTGTATTATACTTTGTTGGATCCCCACTCTTGGGAGAGAGAGAGAAATATTACATTTAAATTGGTTTAGCAGTATACGTTGAAGCTTATTATTTCTGCTTGTCATATTTAATGCACAGCCCACATGCATTTTACAGGTAACACATTAAACTCAGGTCAGTATGTGAAGCCTGTCAATGTCTTTGTATAAAGTTGTAGAGAAAACTCCTCTATTAGAGAGACGGCTGGTCACCTCATCTGAGGTCGGGTGATGTGGTTCTTATGCCACCTTTTTTTCCATTGGAAAAAAAAAAGTGCTCTGCCTGCTTCAAAAATTTCAAACAAGTGGAGTGTATTTCACATTTCTATATAAAAGTGATAAGTCACTGATTTATAAATGTGACTGCATTTAATTTGTAAATGATTTTATGGCCTTACCATCACTTTATAAATGTGGCCCTTAGTGACAATCTGGGAACTGGATTACTATATCTGTTGTAGGTTGGCTAACCTTTATCTAATAAAAAAAACTTAGTGTGACCTGTTCTAACTGTCTAGCCTGAGTAAAAGCATGGGGGGGGGGGGGGAGATTTATCTTTAAGTCAGCACACATGTTTTAGTTGAAAACAGCCAGCTTTGTTAGAGGAGATTGTTCCCATTTTTGTTTTACTTGGGATAATATGCAAGCACCCATCTTGTTTCATATGTTTACCAATCATGTCACAAACCTAGCGATCTAAACAATAATTAAAAAAAAGGCGTAATACAAAGTTGAAGGTAGCAAAAGGCTATAGCATCATATAAGGCACCACATGGGACCATCAATTTCTGTCAATGGCTCATCCAAGTGAACCCCCCCCAGTTACAGGAGTGATGATAGCTTTCTCAGCTTCGGAAAAATTAAACCAAACTACAACGTACCCTTTATATTGTATAAGATTCACAATAAAACATATACACTGCACCCTTAGACACCCAGACCCTATATAGGCATGGATTAAAATGAGCAAAATGTTTCTTAAATTAAAAAAAACAAATCTTGATTAACTCCCACCCACTCTCCCATCGCAGGCTTAGACATGGGATGGGAGAGTGGGCAGGTTTTCGCGTCATGATGTCACTCTGAGGGAAGTTTCTTCCCCTTTGAGTGACCGCACATGAGCGGTCCACAGTATGTAAATTTAGTGGTCCATGACGTTCAGAAGGTTGGGGACCACTGATCTAAGTTACAATAAAGCTATGCAATCACCCTTACAAGATTATCGGCATGTCACTCACTCCTATCATATTTCTCATTTTACAAACAAATTGGGTTTATTTGGTTATATTGTATTCGTGTGCACTTACATTAAAGGCAGGACCAGACCTGACAGCTGTCACCTTGCCAGCCATTTGCAGAATTAACAGCTGGCAGCAGTCTCTGGTACCAAACTGCGAACCATTTCCCCCATTCATTCTCTATTGTACTGTCTCTACCTGTAGTGTCTCCCCAGAGGCAGGGGCACACCAGTGTGAGCATAACTTAATTTTTTACTGAAAAAAAACTGTTTAATAAACAATAGTGAAAATATTAAGCCACTACCACATTTTTCCACATGATCTCTACTTTCAGAAAATATTCAAATGTGAATTATAATGTGAAAAAATGTTTCAGCTGCAAATAATTTATGTACAGCTTTTTCCATTTTGGAAGTGCTCATGTACTATATGAATATTAATTTCCAAGATCATAATCATAAAATAATAATAATGTAATTATCTATATTTTTTTCTTTCTATAATCTCTTTTTATCTTTTTAACAAGAGCTTTGGAAAAGTGATTTGATTTGCATATTTAAGTATATGTACAGTCATCTTTTTGGGTTTTGTAGTGAGTAGTTAACACTTAAACCATTCTCCAGTTATTTTTTGATGTTTACTGAATATTCTGGAAATTTGCCTTTACTTTCAAAGACACTACATGACATTAGAAGAAATATCCCACAAAGCAAGGAGAATTTCCCACTTACACAGTTGTCCCCAGAACAGGTATTCTCATTAAACAATTCCTTCTTTTTTTTCTTGGTGACAGTGGTCATTAGACTAGACATAGTTCATTATTAAGACCACCAGAGTGGTGAATGCTCAAGATGTGGACAACAAACGTATCAATGTACAAAACAATTACCTAGGGTTACACTTTATTTACTAATTTAAATTAGATCTTTATTAGGATATTTTACATAAGTAATCTATATACGGTTAACAAAACTATCAAAAATAAAAAAAATTTGTAAAAAGGAAAAAAAATACAAACGGGAACACAGGCAGTAATAACTCAACACTGGAAGTACTGCAGCATTTTCTTTAAAAACAAATACCTGCTTTAGAATAACATGTTGGAAATCACGCACTGAAGATCCTGCATTTCTTCAGGATCAGGAATTGCTACTTTGTTGCTGGGCACATTGTGAAGCTATCTCTATTTGCAAAATAAACAGTTGCTTCATGTTGTTTTGGGAAGCAAGCCATGGAAACTCCACTGTCCTTAAAATGTAGGCATAGTTGTGGGTCAGTGAAAAAATAGAAGTAAAAAAGAGCTTTTCTTTTTACGACTTTGCGAGTGCGATTGTTCACAACAGAAAAATGTAGGTTCAAATCAGGGCAGGAATCACAAAAGGTTTTTGTACTGACATTTACTATCTAATCTCTATTTGAAATCACTAAAGCCAGATCACCTTGTTATGGCAGTAGTTTAGTTTCTAGTGATTGATTAAGGGTGGCAGTACTATTTCCTTGCAAGGATGTAGAGAGACATCGCCTGCTGTACTTAGTGTTTCTCAGGTTGTGAGAGTACACTCTTTTTGACATGTGTGAAATTCCTGACATCTTCCGCAGTCTCCCAGGCCATTGACCAGGTTCTCCTTTAACAATCAAGAAATGTTCAACTCTCCTTTGTGCATTAACGAAGCCCACATGTATTATCAAAAGATAAACTTTAAACAGGAATCGTTACCCACGTAGAGCTTGTCCGACCAGGATTACACACATTGCTAAATACTAACAATTATTTCCAGATGTTTTAAACTTATTCAAGGACATTTTTTTAAATTCTTCTGTAAAATTTTTAAATGATATAAGTTACTACATCTTTTGCTATATAGAAATATATAACCCAATTGGCAAATTGATATATCTGTGTCTTTTACAACATTTGTATGCATATCCTATAAATGTTTATAGGAAATTACTTTGGTGGTTTAAGCTGCAATCCAATGCCCAGAGAACAAGAGAACAATCTAAACCGTGATTACTAGTGATCATTTGAGCTGAGATGAGGCTTAAAGCTACCAAAGATCTCCTTACTTACTAAGAATATTATAAATGTAGTACAAATAAATTAAAAAAAAAAAAAAAGCTAGTTCTTTTTAAATACTGAAAGTAATTTTAAAGCATACCTAAACTCACCATTTTTACTTTACATAGAAGGGTAGTCAACCCTTCTATGTAGGGTAAAGATGTAGTTTTTTTTCTTTTAAGTGCAACAACCTTTTTTTTAAAAAAAAAAAAAGTGCAGCACTGCCCCTTTAAGTCATGATGTCATCCCAAGAGGCTCTGGCTGCTCCCTCTGCACATGCTCCTGTTCTCGGGCATACGCAGAGGGGGCATTTTTCCTCCTAGGGGAAAGAGATGCTGATGTCACGCATGTGCAGGGAGATCAGCTCTCTTTTTTTTTCCCTTCACTGCAGTTATGTCACCCGATCTTGCACCTGCGCAGTGCTAGATCGGGTGACAAAGAAAGAAGACATGAAGAAGATGTAAGAGAAGACTGAAGATGGCGGCGCCCGGCACTTCCTCTGCGCCAGGACAAAGAGGAATTCCAGGACGATGGGGGACCAGATCGTGGGAAGGACCAGCGCCATAGAAGTATCTGCGGGATTAAAAGTAAATGTAATTTTTTCGTTTTTAGTTTAGTTCCACTTTAATTCAACACCTTTGAGTGAGAACAAGAACATTTTCGATACATAGCAGTTTAGAACTTTCATGCTAGTGTGTCATTTTAACGTACAGCAATACATAAACTACCACAACACAGAAGAACACAGTGAATCATAGCGTGATGGGCTGCCAGGCCATTTATCCTTCTACTTTTATGTTTGTGCTTTTAAAAATGCTACTCCTAATGCACCTACACACCACATGAATCATATGTGTATCACAGTGTTGCAAAGCTTTGGCAGCATATTTTTAATGAATACATTTTTACTTTTCTCTTTTTCCAGGAGACACACCTGCATATTATTTTTACTAAAATAGGTATTCCCATTGGAAGATACCTTTAACCATGTGTTACAGTAAAACTAGTAACATTTTGGAATCCCCACCATTTTCTGTCCCAGTGTCAATGGTCACCAGCAAGCAGAAAGAGTTACTATCTACAAAGACCTAACAATAGTTTTACCTGCTCACCACACAACACTAATTTACAACGATTTTGAACTCTTTTTATAAAGCAGTGAATCTGACATTCATTAAGCAGAATAAATCACCTACTGTTGATGCATAACAATGATTTGTAGCCTCAGCTTTTCCATCCATTTTAATTCTAAAATTGTGATCAGAAGGAACAAAAAATAATTATTTTCTTACACCTATTTTCTGTCTTAGTGATTATAGTCACCAGATGAGGCACAGACAACAAAACTTGACTTAAGCTACGTACACACTTCCAATTATTATCGTCGGAAAACGAACGACGAACGTTCCTGCACGATATACACGAACGATCGTATAGCACCGATCTTGCACATAGAGGTAACGACACGATCGTTCGTAGATATTGTACACACAATAGATACGATCGTTTAAGCGATAGAGGAACTATGTGCACGACAGGAAAGTGAACGGACGTTCGTTCATCACGCATGTTCTGAACATGGACGATCAACGAACGACCGTACACACGAACGATGTTCAACGATCGTCGTCCAATCCGATCCGCCGGTCCGGTCGTTCGTTTCCAGCGACTTTCCTCGTTCGTCGGCGTCGTTGGTTACTTTTTTACGAACGATTTTTTGCCCAATCGATCGTTCGTCATTCGATTGGAACGATAAAAATTGGAAGTGTGTACGCACCTTAAGTATCTAACCTTTGCCTACTCTATCCAAAATTTAAAAAAATCCCTTAACATACACTTAAAAATCAATGCCTAGATAACTATGAAAAAAATGTAATCTGTATAAAACCTATCATGATGTTCAAGGTCTTATCACTGCCATCACCTAAACCATAAAATTAGATTTATTTCTAGTCTGCTTCTCCCAGATCAATAGGAGTCAGAGAGAAGTGCACCGTGTCTATCCTGGCCTTCGGCCTCCACCCTTCACCCAGTGAAGGATTAGAACTTTTCTTTAAATTCTTTCATGTATTACAAATTTTCCCAAAGCTGCACTGAGGTTAAGTGGGCAATTTAGAGATCTATAATTTTTAGCAGACAACATAAGAATAGTTTTAGGGCATTTGGGAAGGAGACCTACATTAAATTTGTTTCAACTTGTTATTTTCTGTCACTAAATGGACCCTAATAACAGGATAAATTATTTGATGTGCCTAATGCCTGTAATATAACTATACATGGTGTGTGTATTGTAAGGGGCAATGGTTCAACTGGTTTTGGCAGTGGTAAATCATGAGACAGGGACACCCATGAATAGACCAGGCAGATTTGTCTTGCATTTTTTTAGCAAGTCAAATACAGTTTCAATGATGGAGAACTTTTTCCACCATCTTAACCACATTAAATCAATCACAAACTCAGGTCCTAAATCAGGAGAGGACCCTGCCCAGAAGAGCTTACAATCTAAGAACAAATTAATATAATCATAAATGCATAGGAACACATCCA
Source organism: Pyxicephalus adspersus (assembly GCF_032062135.1). Lineage (NCBI taxonomy): Eukaryota > Metazoa > Chordata > Amphibia > Anura > Pyxicephalidae > Pyxicephalus > Pyxicephalus adspersus. The sequence goes on from NC_092859.1 coordinate 106,186,880, forward strand.
CATTTATCATGTACCGTACACAGATTCCAAGTTTCAGTAATCTTTTTCTAAGTCTGGTATGTCTTTCTTCATTCCAATACAAATTTCATTGTTTTTACAAAATAATTGGAAGGTCACAGAATACACAAAACAAGACCAGGTGTCTAAAGATAAAGTGAGCACCATGTGGTATATATAGTGTAAAGAAGCAATTATGACACATTACGTATACAAGTGCAGAGAGTACCAGGCACCATGACCTACTAAATATGCCAATGATTGGATAAAAAACTTCTGTCTAGGTGGTTGGGGCTGACGTATAATGTATGAGAATGATGGATTACAATGAATGAATGGAATACTCAAAATATCAGCACATATTTAGACAGTCTGACATTACAATTTAGGTGAAAAGTATATATATAGTGTATATTTAGTGTAAACCTATTTCGAGTTACTATTTTTACACGGATTTACTTTAAGTGGTATTTGATGTGATGTTTTTACAAACTTGCTTGCACATTATTATTTTTTGTATTGTTTTAAAGGTTACCTCAAGGCAAAAAGCCATTATTCTATATAGCCATCTTGTGAGTTACAAAAACTTTGCCTTGAAGCACAGGTCACTGAAACTCCCAGAAATATGTGTAAACACTGCATATATGCACTAACAGTCTTATTCTCCTAGATGAGTAGTAGAGTTTCTAATACTATATCCTAAGCTTTTAATGATAAGATTTTCAGCTTTATTATGCCCATCCTGTCCATGCTATTTTGTCACTATGTAATAAAAAATATTGCAGTTTGAAAGGGTATGCATGAATTCTTTATTATCTCATTTAGGTCTTGCCCTTGCACTCAAACCTTCATTCAACCAATTGATATTCAGCACTGCGTAAAATGTTGGCGCTATATAAATCCTGTTTATTATTATTAATATTAATAATAATAACAACCAATAATAGACATACCAAAACAATAGACAACAATAGAAAGACCAAAAAAACTCTGATTTAAGACCGGAGACATAGTAGAAACATTTTTAGACAGTGTTCACCATTATATCAATTGTACAATCACAGGGAGAAAGTTTTGCATATTTGGATCTCCTGGATGGAGTTCCAGGGTTTTCCCGAATACAAACACTACATGGACCTTCAATGATTGACTTTATGCAACCAGTTAGGGGAATCTATTTATATTGCATTTTCTTCTTGATTTCCAATACGGGGCTTTGTTTATTGGTCTTAGCCTAAATCTCTATATCTGATTATTATGTACATGCTGTTTTGACATTATTTTGTACTAACTTGTTACATTGACTTGTTACCTATTCTTCTAAATTTCTGGTAATTTAAAATTCTGAATAACAAAATAAATAATATTTAAAAAAAATCTACATTTTGACTTTTATTTAAAGTTTTAATAATACATGAATAACACTGGTTTCTCTTTTTAAACCACAGTAAAGGTAAAACACCACCTTAAAAGATGGTAACAGGAACAAAGGAACCCACAAAAAGCATAAAATAGGTCTGACCTTAATAAGCAACAATATGAGTAAAAAATCAGGGCTTGCCCCCCAAAAACATCTGAAAGCTAGTATAAGACTCCTAAAAGTATATTTCAAGCTATTCAAAAAAAGGAAATAAGTAAAGGAGAAATAAGTGTTTTTTGGCAAACATATATTTAACAACTTAAAAAAGTAGTGACAGCCATTATACAATTTAATAGAATTAGATAACATAGTCTCAACCCATATAACATTTGTGGGGTTTACTGAGACTGGAAACTAAACAAATCTCTCCTTATCAATCAGTTAGAGTTCATAATTCCATATATAGATACCATAAATTGAGACTCTTGTTGGGAAGTTATCTTGAATCCCAACATGTTTCCCCTAACTAGGCATCCTCAGGGGAACATGAGACTGTATGTTTGCATCCTAAATTGAAGGTTATATTCCGCTTTGTGGCAAACAGGGATTTTTCAAGGGAAGAACTGGTATAAGCAGGGGTGTAGTGGGGTGGACAAGGGTGGGCCCGCTGTGCCCTTACTTTTTTTCTCGAGTGCGCACCCGTGTCCACTGTTTTTTTTAAAAAGAAGTCCTTGGTGGTCCACGGCTCTGGTTGGTCTGCCCCTCCCATGAGGTCAGAAGAAGGACTCCGCTGGGGGGGGCCCATTGGCCAGAGCTGCAGACCATGTCCCCCGTACTGATCGCAGGTTCTGGGCGGTGGGTTGGGTGTTTCTCTGAACACAACACGTCCACTTTTTCATCGCAGGCTCAGACCTGCGATGGGAGATTGTGCGGGGTCAGGTATCATGATGTCACTCTGGGGGAAGTGTCTTGCCCTTTGAGTGACAGAGGCAGGGGTGTAGTGGGACAGACACGTACCGCGCCCTCTCTTCTTTTTTTGCGACAACACCCCTGGGTATAAGGAGAGTGGTTTCTTTTTAAAAAAGAATTAGAAAGAGTCCAGTTAAGCAGCTCAAGCAGACTAGCAGCCTAGTTTCCTGTGTGCTAGATATTTGGTACCCCCATATGGAATAATGAACTGTAACATATTGATTTGTTAAGTTTCCAGTCTCAACAAACCCCGCAAATGCTGAAGGGGTTGAGACTATAATATCTAATTCTATTGAATTGAATCATGATTTTTACTACTTTTTTAAGTTGTTAAGCTTTGTCACTGAAATTTTTGCTTGCCAAAAAACCCTCGTTTCTCCTCTATTTATTTATTTTTTTTAAATAATTCACAAGGGGTTGGCATATTCGCTTAAAATTGTATTATTTTTTGATTATGAGGTATCCACTTAGGTTTGTTTATGTCAAGCAAACATCTGGCACAACCTTAAATTAAAATCTGAGGGTATTCTAGCTATCCTCTTCTATACTGTGAAAGCATTTTTATTCTGTCTGTGTTGGTGTTGGAGAGTTTCCTTTGTTTCTTATCTGGTTGAAGGTTATCAGAAAGTCATGAAGTGAGAGGAAATCTCTGTAAAGGAGACTTAAATAGCAATAAAACCCAACAGAAATGTTAACTCTTCCCACTGCATCCATATGTAGAAAATAAATGTCCAAAATGTCGGGAAAGTGTAGGAAAATGGCCCCCTAAATCATATATTTTAGAACCTTTCAAGATATAAGAATTGTCTGGAATACAATTCCTCACTTTAAATAACATGCTAAATGGTATTTCTTATCACTATCACTGGAGCTAAAAGTTTATGAACTCAGATTGGTCCTTTCAGTGGAATCATTTCATAGCCACTAGTTAAGCCGCATACACACTCTCATTTTTAGTCCTTGGAAAGGATCTTTCACTCTACAATGCATGAACGATGCTGTGCATATAGCACCATTCTGCTCTATGCAAAGGGGAGGGGGAGAGCGAGAGAGCGGGACTCTGCTGGGCTCTCTCCCCCTTCACTTGCATTACGATCGTTCGTCATTCATCATCCGTGGATCTGCCAGGATGGTCGTTAGGATGATGAACGACGCGCGCTGTACACACTTCAGATTCCCCTCTGATATCGGCCCTGAGCCGATTATCGAACGAGAACCATTGGAAGTGTGTACATAGCTTTAGGCTACATAAACATATGCAATAATTGTCGTTGGAAAGGATCTTTCACGATCCTTTCCAGTGACTAACAACTGCTCGACGCATGAACGAGTGCTGTACATACAGCACCATTCTGCTCTATAGAGAGGAGAGGGGGAGAACAACGAAGCAGCAGCCCCCTGCGCTCTACCCCCCTCACTTGCATTATGATCGTTCGTCATTCACCGTCTCTGGATCCGCCAGGACAGTCGCTCGGACAATGGACGACGAGCACTGTACACACGCCATGATATTGTCCGATATCAGCCCTGAGACAATTACCCGATGAGAACCATTGCACGTGTGTACGTAGCCTTCGTGTTTGGTTGTCCCCATTAGATGGGTCAATAAAGCAAATTTTGCACAAAAAAAAATAGGTATAGATTTGTTTAATGCAATTTAGCCACCTTTACTTTTTATCTTTACTTTCCTTTCTTACATTTAAGCTGATTTTTTCCTTGTAGTAGTTGTTAATCCCATATGATCCCATGTTAAAGTAGGGTCTCTTAACCCCAGTACAGAAGTCAGATAAATGTCGGATTACTGTTGCTGGAGACAATCTTTCTTGATCGTTTCCAGTGACAGAAGAACAAACAAGCACTATACACACAGCATCGTTCTATTCTATGAAGAGGGAAGGGAGGAGGACAAGTAAGTAGCACCCCACTGTGCTCTCCACAGGAAAACACAGTGGTAATTTTCAATCAATCGTTTATCCATCCACATGGGCAGACTGATAAACAAAGTTGGGGAACTTCTTTACAAATTCTAGATTTTTACTTAAAACAAGCATAACTGTTTGTCTTGGGTGACAAACATCTGACGTGGGTACATAGCTTTACCTTCCAAAGGCTGTAAAGAATTCTTATGATAAATGTAGTTTTGCATGCGCTTTTGAAAAACACTAACTGTTAGTGATACTGTTCAGATTCAAGTAAAGCCCAATTTGAAAAAAATATAGGCCTTTCAAATTTGGCCATTTTACAAGCAATTAATAAACTTGATGTTCTGTAAAAGTTTTGCTGCTGAAATACTTATATACAGTACATTTCTTGGGGGTAGGAACTGATGATTTCCACTGCTGGATTTCCACTGATTTCGTACCTGCTCATTCTGCAGGTAGGGCTATGTCAGGCAGGTACTGTAGCGTGTGGAGCTTTATTGTAAAACAGTCATCATCATTATCATTGCTTTCTGGTGTCACAGGCCTCAGTGTAGCCCAATACCTTAACTAAATTGCTTTCACTTGTCACAACCACTACACGACGTGAAAACTGTATAATAAAAGATCAGTGCACTTCTCATGTTTCCCTTCAAGCTGCATCAAAAAGCCCCACCACTACATTCACATTGTTCCCTTTTCATGCCACAATGTTCTTAGGATGTGTGATTGTCTTCCTATGATAGTTTGGTGAATATGGCTGTTGTGGTTACCTAATTCAAAATCCAGAATTTTTGGATTAGTTTTCCTGAAAGGCAAAAAAAACAGAAATGAGGCACATTTTAGCAACAATAATATCACCTATATTTTTGCTAATTACATTTACTACATATTCACTTACAAAGCGTGTTATTGATCTTAATTCCGCACACCACCCAACCTATTACCATGTACTGCCCTCTAACCTTTCCCTTCCATCTATTTTCTACTACCCTTGCCCAACTATCTATCCTCTATTTCTATCAACCTTTAAACCATATTTGAACATAACACCCCACTATCTACTACCACTGCCCTCCCTGACCAGGGGAAATTTCCACCAATTTTCCATTATCTTTTTTTTTATCCCTTTATATACATTTTTTTCATTATTTTATTGTTTTTTTTCTAATGTACACATATTAAGAGATTGTAGGGTGTCTATTATGTGCACATATTCATTTTAATTTTACCAGCCTACATATAAATCAGGAACATCATGGATACACTATTAGAAAAACAAATCTGGGAACTTGCATAAATATTCACCCCCATCTAAATCAACATTTCTTTTCCCCCACAGTTAAATTAACAACCCTACACAATCAAAATATTAACAAGAAAATAAAGGGGAAAAGTAGATCTTTTTAACCTACTCAGTTTACGAGTTAGTTAACTTCACATTTCTTCTTTTACCTTTATGAAAATAATACAATTGCATTGAAGTTTATTCAGTTAAATGATGCGTATCTCCCATTACCTATTTGAACTCCAAGCATTAAAGTATTAAACGGCAATGAAAAATGTCAGGATTAGCTAGGGATATGGGCCCAACAGTTTAGAAAGTGAAATAGAACAGTGGCAGCAGTACCAGGAGATTATATTACACCTCTGTGTTTTTTTATAGGAGGTGCTGAAATTGAAACTGAAATAACACATTATATTCATGTTTATATTACTTTGGAATCCACTCGTAAAACAGATGTTGGAGAATATGTATGGTTACTTTTGTGCTGATTTTTGTGGTTACCGAGTGTTGTAATGGTCTCATATTCACTTGACCTAGTGATAAATGTTATCTTAGCCATAGATAAACTTCTTGTAGAAAAGTTTATTTTAAGCACACATTTGTCCAATTAATGCGCCCTTAGCAGACCCAAATGGGCATTTTTCAAATGACATAAATAATGAACAGTGAACTTGACTACATACACACAAATTAGGCATAGTTTAGATAATTTGAAATATATGACTTTACCACAGAAATATGTTTCCATTTTAGTAGTCTGTTGCTAGTTCACTTGATTTGTATTGTGGTTGCCTAAAATAGATGTAAACCCAGTCACTAACATAACACATAATCTTTAAATGTTATGTAAATTAAAAAGTCATTTGAAGCCTTTATAAATCTGGAACTTTCATTAAAAAATACCTGCTGATCATTCCTTATTCAAATATTACCTTTTACAGGGTGAAATATAGCAACATTCAAACATTAGATGTATTTTTTGGTTTATTATTATGACATTATGTATATTAAATCTGCTTTGGCCAATACAACTGTTCATTAGCTTTTTTTTACCTTTTAATATGAAGCTACCCTTTAAATCACTTTTATGTCTTAGGAAATCCCAGTTATAATTTCTATATCCACAGCTCAGAATACATTAGCATGGTAGTTAATGGGAAAATGCCTCTTACACTATTGGCCAAAGGGAAGAATGTCACATTTGTAGATAGCCACAGTGATCATTGGTGTCAGTTAATCTGGCCTGAGAGGTTGGCTCATGGCTTAAAGAACACTTGGCAGCCTCTGGAGGAACCTTAAGGTTCCATGGAGCCCTGGTTGAGAAAAACTGGTCTACATTGTGATGAGATGCAATTCCTCTAAAGAAGTTGAGCCTTTTAATTACATACAATAATTATATTTTTTTTTAAAAATGAGCTGTCCATAGACTTTAGCAGACGGTCAAATATAGAAGCTGGGCCAAACTGCTCAGATGTGTACACTGTTACATTGCTACATAAATATACATGTAAAGATCCATTAATCTGCATAAGAACACTATGGAGAAGGAAGCAAGAGCCAAAGTCAGGCATATCTCATAATAATTAGATTTTTTCTCAATGACCACAATTTTACCAATCAAGCAATAATCATTTCATCTGTAGGAGGAGTTATCTATTAGCAAACATATTGTTTGTAAAGCTATTTAACACCCCTGATGTTCATACCTCTTATGTAACTTACAAATTTGCATTTCTAGCAATTTTTTTGTATCCGAGAAGCTGAATAGGGTTTGACCCTGGGAAATCTAAACAAAGCTAAATGATTTTATTAATTATATAGCTCTATTGTAGAGGACTGTTGACCAACTGAGTTGTGGGTGCTTGGTAAATACATTTATTGCTGACAACGTTGTCATACTAAATGGAATTCTCTTGTCTGTTTATACTGTCAGTGTACAGTTCATAAAGTCTAAAACTTCATAAAGTTGTCTCATACCATTTGTAAGCATCAACATAAAATCTTCTGCTCCGAAAACCTCATGTGTACAATTTGACATGTATATTTATACTGTTACTAGGTGATTAAAGAAACTAAACCTGGACCTTAACACTACAACCTCCCATTTCCACAGTGTGTCATTGTGTTTCTCCCTATAGTTTCCTTCTAGGAAGTAGTACTTCCCATAACTCTTCAACTGACTCACAGCCCACTGAGAGTTTATATACATATTATTGATCCCCCTGTTGTTACAGCTGGATTCTAAATCTTCAATAGTCAAAGGGGAATATTCTGCTAGCAGATGGACATACACCTTGGAGAGACATCATGCATTTTTACATTCATTTTTATTTTCCTTCAATAATAAAAAGAGATTTATTAGTAAAAATAGAGCTGGAATTTTGTTTTCCTGCTGTAGGTTGCTGAAGAAGTTATGTATTTTTTATTAGACTAATGCTCCTTTGTAAAGAAAAATTGTCAAGTTTCTAAAGTTTCTAGCATTTTTTTAGTAGTTGTAAACCTTTTGATCTAATAGTGACGCATTTCTTTATATTATTGTTTTATTTTATTGATTTTTATTTTATTTATATGAAGCCAACCTAGTATGCAGCGCTGTACATTAAATGGGGGTTACAAATGACAGATAGATACAGACAGTGAGTGACACAGGAGGAGGAGAGGTCCCTGCCCAAAAGACCTTACAACCTAAGATATGAAAAATAGAAAGTACTTTTATGCTTCTGGCTAACTTTTTCATGCAGATTACATTTTAGCAAGCTTTACTTCATTATTAGGTGAATTTAAAGCCAAAACTTGTTCTGTGCTTTAGAAACACCACGGTGGCTTGGGGGTTAGCACTCTGGCCTTTGCAGCGCTAGATCCCAGGTTCAATCCCCTGCTAGGACATTATCTGCATGGAGTTTGCAGGTTCTCCCCGTGTCTGCGTGGGTTTCCTCCCAAAAACATGCAGTTAGGTTAACTGGCTTCTCCCTAACAATTGACCTTAGACTATAATAGTCACATATGACTATGGTAGGGACATTAGATTCTGAGCTCCTTTGAGGGGCAGTTAGTGACAAGACTTTGGACTATGTACAGCGCTGTGTAATATGATGGTGCTATATAAATACTGTATAATATTAAAAGTATTATTTTCGCTTCTTAGACATGTTAAAAAAATGTTTTTTTGTTTGCTGTCCATGCCCCTTTGTCACTTTTATGGTAATCAGAGTGAAAGTTAGGTGAAATTTCCCAAATTATTGCAATAAAATTCTAAAACTAATGAAATTATTACATAAAATTATCCGTTGGTCTTAGTTCCATGATCCACAAACACAGAATAGCTGCTATTGAAGAGTCAGGTTCTTCTTTGATATGTAGAATGTTTGTAGCTTAGTAGTAAAGGTCCTGCATGTTGATGAAAAACTATAAATTTTATTTTAATAGTTAATGTTACTTAATTAAGTTATTAATTAAATTTATTAATAGTTAGAATAAAAAACTCTTTTTTTTAGGAATTTATTGAAACAATCAAACCAAGGTTATTAGCATGATCTGTAAATATTTTCACTTTATGCATTGTTGATGTAATATTAGTAAATGGTTCATTCTACTTAGAATCATAGGACCATATAGAATAGCACAGTGGAATTTATTTCATGCTGTTTATAGCTGCAATGCCATGGTCCATGTTTACTACTAAACTGGCATGTTAGTTGACTAAAAGGTTTGCAAATAGAAACACTGTGAAAATATCAGTGCTACACATTTTACTAGCCATTACTTCTGAGCTGGGCAGTTAGCAAGGTAAACTTCATTTGGAAACTTAATCCCTTTTTTAATATATCCTTAAAAGAATTGCAGAAGGACTGTCTCAATTGTTTAGTTAACTGCAAGTTGTCTTACATTTATTTTGTGAACCTTTATTTTTGTGGACTTTATTAGATGCTTTAGAGAATCAGTCATTTGAGGAATCGACCAATAATGTACATAGTATAAGTGTGTATGTGAATAACCCATTCAGAGAAAATAAACATTTACTTTAAAGCTGTTATGTGTGTTATTTTTACTTTCCATTTGGCTGATGACAGCAAAGAGAAATACCTGGCAATTTCGGTTATAATGCATGTGACATATTTTCATTTTTCTTATATGGCCTGGTGCTAAAGGACCAAGTGCAGTTACACTGAGTAAGTTAGAAAGTCTTGGAGCTTGCACAGGGCTTCATCTCCTCACTCTTACAGGTTTAAAGATCAATGGGGATAAAAAAGGAAAGTGCAAACTACTTCATGAAAGAAAACCAATTGCTTTGCATAGAAAAACACAGGTATATTTTAAGTTTTAGTGCAGCAAACCTCAACCAAATCCCTTTACTTACAGCCCCTTACAATTATCTTACAATTAACTTAACCCAATTTTAGAATTCAGCTACAAATCCTAATACATAACTCTGTTGCCCAAAATACATTTTTGACATTGTACCATCAGTGTGCCAGTTGTACCACTGCACCTTGGTACTTAGTGACCCTGGGACCCAGTTGTACTAGATGTGGGTCCAATGATTGCTTGAATTATTCTCACTGCCATGTTATCAATCAACTCACAGTAAATAATAGTTTTTTGCTTGGCCAATAGTTGTATGGGATGTTCAAATGTTCATTTGGTCTGTTGTAGGTATCCTATGGTGACCATTTCCCACTACACACAACTTTTGGTAAACTAATGAACTCTGTTATGAATGATCTCTCTTTTACACAAAAGATGTTCATATTTTAGTGATCCTAACTTGAATTAGAAAGTTATGACATATAGCAACATGAAAAACTTTCTGATGCTTTTAAACATGAATAAACATTTCACATTAAAACCATTCAATTAAACCTTTTCTAATTAATAATTTATAAAAATATAAATAGATGGGTAATGATTACTGTGGAAAAAAGGAAGAATACTCTCAACCTCAGTTTGTGTCGGCCGAAAGAAATTACTTCTTTAACAAAAATTTTTAAAACTGCTCAACAGTCTTTGCCATCAACCCATTGAAGTGTATGATCACTTGTCCATACTAAATTTCTACTGCTACAAAATGTATATGGCTTTCATTCCATTAACTTGCCATTTCAATTGTCCATTTTTTTTTATGGGATTTACATTAAGGTTTCTTATAGGCCTGTCCATAACCTTCCTTTTTTCAATTTGATAATTTTTAAATTTGATCAATTTCATAATATGTTTTATAAAGTGTTGAAAAGTATATGGAAAATTAAATGCATACTATACCTGTATTTATTATTGGGTAATGAGTTGTCTAACTTAAATGAATGTGAAAAAAGGTGAACATGACTAAATAAAACCTGGAATCCAAATCACTAAAACTTACTGTTAAAAGTTAATATATTGTTCAATGAAATTAGCTGTTGAAAAAAACAACTATGTTGAAACATGTAAAATGCTTCCTGTTGGTATATTGATTGTCTGTACAGATCTTAACAACCAGGGGATGCAACATAATTATTCTTTTCCAAGCGAGACAAGCAAATTATAGCACATACCTGCTATTCAGAGTTCTTCAAAAAGGATCAAACAAGAAAACCTAAAATAGGTATAAAGATTTTTATGCACAATTTGAGACTTTACATATTGTTAACTTTAAAGTTCTTGTTATTAAATGGCTTGAGTATTGCAGTTATGTAGATAAAAATGTTGCAAAGCTTTTCTTCTTTTACATGCTTTACAGTACTCATTGCCTAATTGTGCTGCAGCTGTTTACAATATGCAGCCTCATTTCATCACAGCTATTACCACATGGTCAATTTTTCTCTTGTGGTTCACCTAATGTACTAATGACCACACACATGGTTGTTGTAAGTTGGTTGCTTCCAAATTTGCATTAAAATTTTATTTGTGATCAATGGCACACAATATTATTATTATTAATATTATTAATAATAATAATATTAATAAAAAACAGAATTTTTATAGCGCTAACAGTTTATATACACAGTGGTGTACATTAAATGGGGTTTGCAAATGACAGACAAATACTGAGAGTGACACAAGAGGAGGAGAGTACCCTGCCCCGAAGAGCTTAGAATATAGAAGGTGGGGGAAGTTTACTGAACTTTAACTAAAGTTTTTCTTTACGTTTTAGGTTGAAATTTACAGACACATTCCTGCACAGGCACATGTGTACATACAGACATACGCACAAACTTTTTTTGTCTACCAGTTAAATAACTGCAAAATACCATTTAAAATGCCTTTACATCAATTACTAAATGAGCCTTCAAGGCATTGTTCAAATATGTTTTTATTTATGGTATGTGTTGATATTAGTACTTTCATGTGACATAGCTGCTATTATTTTCTATGTTTAAAGATACTCATGGTTGCTCGAGTTCTTGTCATTATACTGGAATGCTGTTCTTCATGTACTTCATTGGAATTCACGTTATTTCAGGAATCAAGATGTTTCATCTTAACTGCCAACATTTTTATTGCAGGAAACTTGAATAGATTATAAAGTTATCTATCATTTCACTCCAATTTCTGTAATATTTGAAGAAAACTGTCATGAAAATGCAAGTCAGTATGTTCACAATTATGGGGTATTTGAACTTTGCAGTGTGCTAAATTAGTGACAAAAGCTTTCATGTAAGGTCCCATTTTCCATTGCCAGACAAGAGAGATCAGATATTCACTGCGGGAGTACAGCAGTCCCTATTTTCTAAAGCACAACTGAGAAAAAGTAAGGACAATTTGTTCTTAGTTATCACTGGAATAGGTTTCCTCATTTTTTCTCCAGATTTAACCAGTCTCCTTTTCCAACAATTGTAAAATTTGAGATTTTCCCATCATGTAGTTTACTGATCATGGTGATCACCAGGACAGTTAAAAAGTAAGGGCCTCCCCAGTGAGACACAGGTAACAGTTAAAACCTTGGGAAGAAAAGGAAAGTGAAGTTCAACTTTGTGCACCATATTCTTGTGGCCATCTTTTCTTTGAATGGTTAGGTGTAAATGAGTAGGTAGACAGGATATAAGCACTGGTGTCTATTATATACATAGTGACAATCTCAGCAAGTTACCCAAAGTTCAGCGGGAACAATTTTATCCAGTAAAATGAAATGCAAGTTTGTTTGTAAGTATTCTAAAAAACAGAAAGTATCAGATACACTGCATGGGTTAACACTTGGTAACTGCTAAAAACCATGAAAATGGGTGCCCAGATTTGTCATTTTATTGTTTTGAGTCAGGTATATGAAAGATGATGCTATGGGTTGTTATGACATGATAGGAAACATCTCTTTGGGTCCTGGGGTGAGTCATTTGCTTTTATTAGGATCTATGGCAGAATAGCATAAGTGATCAGTTAAAAGAGAAGCAGCACACACATCTTTGTCATTCTGCCATCTCCTCCTACAACCAAGTACATTTTTAGCACAAATATTTAGCTGTTAAGGACAGGAACTGCAAGAGGTTGACACCAAATGAAATGTAGCCATCCATACCGCTTGCAGTTCTAAATACAAATAATTGTAATGCAGATATATCTTCCCACACTATATATCTCCCATCCTTTTGTGTGTGAAATTCCCCCACCTACTAGATTGTAAGCTCTTCGGGGCAGGGTCCTCTCCTCCTGTATCACTGTCTGTATTAGTCTGTCATTTGCAATCCCTATTTAATGTACAGCGCTGCGTAATATGTTGGCGCTATATAAATCCTGTTTATTAATAATAATAATAATAATAATAAATGAAAATCTTCAATCCTGATAGAAATCAGCATTAGGTGTGAACTGTGCTCATATTTCCAAACTATGTGGGTATGTGGGTGAATGAAACCACTTTTTGACAACAAAGACATGCAAGGCTTCAATTTTGAGCTATAACAGACACACACAAATGCTGGAACTGCTCAAAATTTACAGCATTTTGAAAATGTATATAGGTCTGGTTATGTATGGCCAGCATACATGAATTATCCAATCAAGCAATTTGTGTATATGGCTAGATTGGATCAGTGTTGCTCCAAGATGATTGTTGGGCTCACTTGTTCTTTTATAAGCATGTGTGCAAAATGTCAGGGGACAAATGCAAACACAAGTTACCTCCTAACAACATTTACCATTGCATTAAATTTCCTTACAATTTCAGTGAGATTGTTATCAATTATGCCAGACTGCAAAAGCCATCTGACCTATGTTAGAAAGATCCTATATACAGGTTTCTTTTTTTTTTTTAGTTCTGACACAATGGCCCTGATTTATTAAAGCTCTCCAAGACTGGAGACGATAGACTATCAAGAATAACCCTGGTTGATCCAGCAAATCTGCAATGGATTTCTTAAAATCATTTGCTAATATTTTGCAAATATTTCAACCCTGGACCAGATCCATTACAGGTTTGCTGGACTACCCAAGTTAATCCATGATGGTCTATCTTCTCCAGTCTTAAAGAGCTTTGAAAAATCTATCCCAATGCTGCATGCACAATTTAGTGAAACAGCAGAACTGTAAGAAGAATGGTATTCAATGACATGAATGTGACCACATTCATCTTTGCATCTAACATTGATGTAAATTAATGTGTGGCTGATAAGAAAAGGTTTAAAGATCAGTTGAGACTGTATGTGGGTGATGCCTTGTTTGACAGATTTAGCAACACAAAGAAAATCAAAACATTAGGAAACTAAAACAAACTACAAAAACAAACATCCTTATAATGTATGGTCAAGCCTCTCTAACAGGTAAACCATTAAATACTTCAATAAGTCAATTATTATTTTTTTGTTCTCTATTATAATATATAATATTATATATATAATATATTATAATATATACTTTTTGATATTATAAAAAAAACTATTATTAGTTAGTAAAATTTTGTGCATTATGCTCTGTTTTAGGCATTTCACTTATTTATCTAGAACGAGCTCGGGAGGTAGCCTTATTTGTACAGCTTAAAGGGGAACTTTCATTACAATAAAAAAATAATATTTTCATTTAAGTTTGCAAAGCCCTTGATTCCTTCACAGCTGGCCTCAGTATGGTCTTGTAGCACCCTGGATTTTTCCTTTATTCCTGCACGAAGGAAGGCCAGGTGCCATCATTTTCTTTCAATTTCTTCCTTCTTCTGCCTATGTCACCTGGTCTTGCAGTGGGCAGGCACAAGATCTGATGACATGCTGATTTCACTGTGCGTATGTGCTTTTCTTTTTTTATTTTGTGTAAAAGTACCTTGTGCGCATGCCCGAGTTTGGCCATGTGCAGAAGGCGCAGCCAGAAGCCTCCTGGGATACGTGATGTAGGTATCCCAGGAGGCTCTACCCTTTTATACAAAGTAAAAATCGTGGTGATAGGTTCACCTTAAGCATAGTACAGATGTTTCTCAACCTTTTTACCATAAGTGAACCCATAAAATAACTTTCAGAACCTCTGGTAGAATTGCTAGATTCACAGCCCACAGTACATTAGCATGGTGGTCAGTGGGAAGAGTGCCTCTTACATTGCTGCCAGTGGGAATAATGTCACCCTGACAGGCAGCCAAGAAGATCACTGGTATCGGGTAAACTGAACAGAGAGTCACAAATTGCTCATTATTCATGGAAACCTCAGCAACCTTTGTAGGAACCCTTGGGATCCACAGAAGCCTGGTTAAGAAACACTGGTATAGATGATCAATAATTTATCCTTGGAAACAACTATTAGTGATATTTTTCAGCAACAGCAAGTTTTATAGGGAGGAATGTCAGAACAGTGGTGCTTTGATGGTTCCTCCCCCATATTAAACAACAGCAATTGTTAAGTGTTGTTTTCAGCTGTATGTTCTTAGGCAGTCCAGCAAAGTAGATCAGTAAACAATGTTGTAGGACCACTGTATTACCACTGTATTTTTACCCAAACATTCACAGGTAATCATCTTCAACAAAGAAAATCCAGTGTATTTACGAGGCATTACTGAATATAACCCATTCTGTACACGGACCTCCAGGTGAAGGGAATGCCTCTTTTTCTTTTGCAATAAACAATAAACTAACCAAATCTTTGTACTAAGTTTACAGAGCAGCTTAGTAAAAGCTTAGCCCCAAAGTCAATGTATGCTCCAGGCATTCACAATGTTCATGGTACTCAGGATTGGAAAACTAAATCAACATAACCACTGACTAGCTCTGAATTTGGTACAGAATCTTTTGCACCTGCCTATCAGACAAATACCTACATTTAAAGATTTACTTAGTGTAGTCCTATGAAATTAAAACACCTTAATTAACTTCAAAAATGTTTTTTACACATCATGCAGTTTAAAACGGAAATTGTAGAGCATACATTACATGGAAGGATATAAAATGAGTCACACCAAAATAACAGTGAAGCTTGCCTTGCTGCAGGGGATTCAAAAGTCAGACTAAAGAATAAAGTTTAAGTTGTGATGTTTTTTTCTGTAGCAAGTTGCTATATGCTTTTTTTGCCATTTTGTTTTATTCAGGAAATTAAAAAGTATTCTATCCAAAGTGGATCTTCAAAATCAACAGAATTCATGCTTGGTGAAGAGCTTAAGTAAATGATCCATTATCAGTTTTTTAAATTGGAAGTCAATGCACTAAAATAGATATGGTTAACTGGGGAAAGTAGAATAAAATATATTTTTAAATCATCTCCTAAATGAAACCACATGATTTGGCTGACCTGTTATTGTCTTGTCTTATTTCAAAAGATGCAGCCCAGAAGGATGGATTGAAGCAGAGGTTCTAGTTCATGTAATATATAACTCTAGTTCATTCTAGTAAAATAAAATCTAGTTCATGTAACATGTAACATAGTTACATAAAATCGGAAGATATTCTTGAAAGAAAATGTTAGGTATTATACAAAGAGGAAATTTGCTGTAATCCTGCATCTACGAGCAGATACAGAGGAAGACAGGAACAGATATCAATGGAGTTTTCACACAATCATTTATTAGTGGCAAAACCCCGACATTTTATTGTCAATACTGCTCATATAAATGGTTAACAAATTGGGAATTAAATGCTTGATATAACAAAAATAATAAAGGTTTAAAAAAATAATGGTAGTAAATTGCTAAAGCATATTGATTAGGGGTAGGAAATTATACAGATCAAAATTAATCTACAATAACTTCTACTTTGAATATGTAAACCTTAGAGATGGTGGGTAAAGAAAGCATTTAAACAACCAGACATACAATTTCACACAATCAAAACAGAGCAATGACACCCTTTTTTTTTTACTAAAACCCCAGCTGACTTAATAAATCATAATGTAAACCAATACCTATAATACCTAAAAGAACAATTAGAATTCATTGGGTCCTGAAATTTAAATTGCTTATACCATACGCACAATGTCACCCTGTCCTTAGATCAAGGTGGGATTGTTATATCATTGAAGGGGTTTTGCATGTCATGCATTATTGTTATTGCATTTTGTGAATACAGACTGTTTGTACCGGTAGTCTGATCTCCTAGAAAAAGTAGAGAATGTAAAGAACTAAGACAGTGTCAGTCAGAGATGGTGCAGAGAGAAGAGAATGGTGGAAAGAGTATAAATCTGACGGGGCCTAAGAATGGCAGCACATGGAAAGCAGAAGTTCGTGTTTAACAGGTAACATATGTTATACATCTGGATTTAGCTATCCAAATGGAAAACAAAACTCTAAAAAAGAAGAGGAAAGATTTATACTGAAAACATTGATACTGGCAGCCAGAGCTGGTGATTTGGATGAAATAGAACCATTTGTTTCTTTGGTTTAGGCATGAACATTCTACATATGCTGACCATGCCCTAAAAAAAAGCACACAGAATGCAAATGAGTACAGTAAGTTGCTACTGTGGATTTTATACCACAAATAAATCTAGGATGTTTTTAAAATTTATTTTTAAAGATGTAATACTTGATTAGGAAATATTTTTTTCATTTGTTACTGTATTAGACAGCATAGTCTCAAAACAGGAAAGAACAGCAAAAGACAGCATAATAGTAACCTAACAAGAGAATTCATGTTAAAAACAAAGTTGTAATATTAATGATAATACTTCTCGTTAGCCAGTGAATGGTTCTACGGTGAGTGATCATAGTAGAAAAAATGCAATGTTTTATTTACTATACTCCAATAAATTGGTAATTGTTTTCTGTGATTTATGCTTTTCATTCACACAAGATCTCTGGCTGGAGACTTACAGAACAGCCCACACAATGTTTTAGGACTGTAAATATAGCTAATGACTGACACAATGCCATTATGCTTATCCTGACAAAAGACATGTAAATGTTGGACCTAGATAGATAGATAAATAGATAGATGCCAATCTTGCAGAGAGAATAGAGACCCCAAAAGTATAAGGAGAGCTCGGCAAATGGTTTTACCGAGATTACACAAAGCTTCTTCAGTAAGGGTGAGTAACTCAGGTTCCAGGTGTCAGGGATATAAAAATGCACACAGTGACGTTATCACTACTTTCTCATGGCGTCAGCCCCAAAGACACAACATTGCAAATATCATAATTTTTAGTCTTGCATTGGAAAAAAATTCACTGCATTAAACAATTTTTACATTATATATACTTAAGAGGAAAAAAACAAATATGCATGTTGTACAAGTATAGAAAGTTACATCAAGTATAATTCATCGTATTGCAGGTTTACTGGGAAGTGCCTTTATAGAAGAAAGTTACAATTATACTTAACCCATGTCTTACCCATGTCTTCTAGGTTAGAATATAATAACCATCCTTCTGGGCAGAGTCCCCTGGCATACAAAAGTAGAATGCAAAATGCAAAGCACACAAACACATGACAAGGCACACAAACACAAGACAGCATAACGGTAACCTAACAAGAGAATTCACACAGAAGGCACTCTTGTAATGGACTGGAACATCTTCTACTTTGTTTTCCAATGGAGTCAACCCAGAATGACAGTGACTTTACACACAGCGAACTGGATCAAGTCTAAACTTTAAAATGTATGTTTCCCCTTGTTGGTATAATATTACAAAGGACAAATCTTTTCTTTAACAATCACCATGGATAACAGCCTTGGTTCAGTTTTGGTTTCCCCTTCCAAACTGGTGTCCTATATCCTTGTTCCCTTTTGATGTTTTCTCTCTCTTTTCTTGTCTTCATACTTCCTGTTCCTTGCCCTTTCTTCTATGTCACTAACTTTGCTAGAATAAAAAAATGGGGCTTAGGAGGGCTCCCTGTATGTGGCGCTGTGGGGGACCTGTCTTTCCTGTCTGTTGAGTTATTATGATTGAAATTGACTTGTCTCATAACTTTGTTTGATCCAACTATGTTTTGTTATACTAATGCACTCCAATTTCTCTGTTTTTTTTATCAGTAGAGACTTTGCTGTTTCAGTTATGGCAATTCCTTCTGGTATAAATAAAAGCACATTATAGAAAAAAAGGAAAAGAATAGCACTAGTGATATTGAAGAAGATGAATAACAGTCTGTAAACCAAGATGACACGGGATACTTGAATAGAAAGCCTCAATATTTAATGAAACCCAAAGAGTATGGGAAAGAATCACTATGCCATCAAGTAATGTCATGAAATGTGATGGATCCATTATATAGAATGATAAATGACTAACAAAAGGCTTAAAAAATATGTCTAAGTAGTGCTGCCTTTATGATTCAATGAACCAAGACATAATACAAATGGCATGGATTTAAGGGAGTAGCAGTTTTCCAATCCTAACTATAATAAATGAGATGAGGGAACTTTAAACACAGATTGTTTGGGATGTTCCTACACATATATCCCCGTTGCCTTTAAAAACAAAATGCCTCAATTTCATGGTTAAACAGATTTTGCATTTTGTGTTAGGCTCAGTGACCATATATTTTGTTTTTGTTTCCACTTAGTTGTCATACATGGATTTTAACTTTGATAATAAAAGTGTAAAATGCTGTATGTATGTCCAAATCCTGCTTTACTGATTGTCACTGGTAAATACATTGTAGATGTCCATTTTTGTTTAAATACTGCAGTTGGCAGCATGGTTTTGAACAGGAACCTTGAGGTAATAATTTGCAGCCATTCAAATTAATTGCTATACTTTAATTACTATCTTGTAGGTTGGCTCAAAGTTCCCTTTAAGTTCTGCTCCTTTGTACTGTGATTAAAGATGACATGTAGAATGGGTTGCAGGACAGAAAAGATGACCCTGGGTTGATTACACTCTAGTACAGATCTGCAGATGTAATATGTATAGAGGTGTCTATATAATTGTATAATTAATGAAATATGCTTCATTTATGATTACTGCATAGACAACCATTTTTTACTGGTCAATGTTTGAATTAATATGTATCATATGTATGATAAAAATAAATGAATGTTGCAATTTTCTTATAATTAATAAAAACAATATGTGCTTAGTTTATCAAATTATAATCTGTTACAAACTTTTTATAAGGTTGGGATTTGGTTCAGTAAAGAGTCATGTATAAAAAATGCAGTGCATACATAGAGTGGGACATAGAGGATAGTATCTGTTGTTTAACATTGCTATCTTTGGGTAAACATTAGAAATAGGGTTTGGTAAAGAAGAAAATGGTACTTGAGCTTCTCTGTTAAAACCAAGGTGTTAAATACTTTATACCATTTACTGTATATATCCTAAATTGTACCTGAACTCTAAGGCTAAAAACAGAGGTTTCACAATCCTTTCTAACAACAAAAGACTGCACGATGCATGAACAAGTGCTGTACATACAGTGCCGTTCTGCTCTATAGAGAGGGGATGGGGAGAACGATGGAACAGCACCCTGCTGCGCTCTCTCCCCTTCCCTTTCATTATGATCATTCATTGTTCGTGGGCGACGAGCACTTTACACACGCCATATTCTCGTCCAATATCAGCCCTGAGGCGATTATTGGACGAGAATTATTTGACGTGTGTACATAGCCTAAGGGCTCCATTTATACCACAGGAATGTGGACATTACCTGGGAATCAATTACTGCCATTTTTGAGAGAATGTCCGATTCTCTAATTTAGAAAAAGAGACCTAAATGTTTATTTTTTCTCCACAATGTATAATTTTTCTGATATTTCCAGACTTTCCAGACAGATATGTCCTAGACTGGCAGCAAGTCTACGACAAAGTAAATGTATGTAGCTAATTATGATTTAAAGAAGAACATACAGAAAGACATCACATCCAGAGATTGGGAAGATTTTAAATTATTAAAGCTGACCTCCAGGCTTCTCTATCTGATTACCATTGGATACTGAGCCTTAACCTTATGTTTGTTTTTTTTCACTCATATTTTAAATAATGAATAATTTGAATAATTTGTTTTTATGGTTTTATTATTCTAATGTATATCAGTCTTAACGTTTTGCCCTATCTCCTCTATCCTTTCAGATATACACAGCAATATGAGTTTGCACTTCAACCATTTTTTAAATGCATATTACATTTAAAAATGATAATTTTAAAATAGTGATGTAAGTAAGGGTAAACATTGACATTTATGTGTCTTTATAGATACAATTCTCCCAGTTTCTCTAAAACTAAAATGATTATGTATTTATATTTACAGTGTATATTCTAATCACTGGAAGTGTCAAAGTAGTAATGCCTTGCGACTAATTGTACTTATCTCCATTTCCTTTTTAGAATTAGTAAAGCTGTCATACTTGTCCAAATACCAATAACTAATAACTGTAATACAATGCTTAAGGGAAAATTTATAATACATTGTTGAGTTATAATCTTCTGTCAAATCAACTTATCTTTTCAATCAGTATGTAAACCTGTTCATGTCTAGTAAATATGTTCAATCAGATAAGCTACAAATGGTCTTTGATCTTGACAAAGGTCTTCCGCAATGGCAAAGGTGTCTAATAAATGGTAATCCAGTGACCTGAGCTATTAAAGATATTTACATAGCTCAGCTTCAAAGTGGGTAAAGCGTATCCTTATTTATTACAGTTCATTCCACTAAATGGTGCTGGCCAAAGAAAATGAAAGGATTGCTAATGACTAACCACAACATATACATTTAAAAATCAGCATCTGATTCTGTGCAAATAAATGGCTACTTAGAACTGAAACATAAACATTTCAACAACACTTTAAGAAGGATCACACATTATTTTATTGCCTGGATCAAATCAGTATTTTGTTTGCTGTGTGATGGTACTATCCATAACTAAGGGGTAAAATATAAAATCACAGAGGCTCAGTCTGTTTATTTTGTCTGATTATGATGAGTCACTCCTAAATGATCTTGTGTGCATTATTTTTGGTCACCAGTAGATGACGCTGCGTCATCATTTGAAGTGTTTAACACACTCTAATAATGTCTCAGAAGGTAAGAGTTTTATATACACTTTATTTGAATACACATCAACATCTAGGATTGTGAGCCAAGTATAAACCAAGATGCTTTTTATAATAGCATTTTCAGGTTAACCTTTCTAGCGGTAACCCTGAGTCGGGGTAGAAAAAAGTTGCTGAAAGGGGTAACCCCAAGTCACACTCGAGGTAGGTAAACCTATGGGAAGGTACGTAAATACAGGCTTACCTGACTTGCCGGCGCCCCACGTCGTCCATCGCCCTGATCCCTGACTTCTTCCTCCAGCATCTTCTGCACATGATGAGTCACGGGGGAGTTCCTGGTGACGTCTGTGCGTGTGTACGCTGCAGGTGGGGCGGAAAATTTAAAATCCATTTGTATTGCATTCAATACAAAATAACTGTACTGAATGCAATACATTGGATTTATATGTGTAAAAGCAGTACATTGTTTTCAAGAACATTTATTTCACAGTATATATAATAGTATGACTATATTATTTATTCTTTTTTTTTTAAAATTTAAAAAAAATATATATTATTATTATTATTATTATTATTATTAATAAACAGGATTTATATAGTGCCAACATATTACGCAGCGCTGTACATGAAATATATATATTTTTAAATGTATTTAATTTCATATTTTTACATGATTTTGTGTTTCAAACTTTAATATAATCATACTATTATATTATACTGTAAAATAAACTTTCATGAAAAACAATGTACCGCTTTTAGTCATATAAAACCGGAAAAAAATGAACCGCTAGGGAGGTTAAAAAAAATCAAAGTTTATACTTAAGTATACAGTTCCTGTTTTTGTGTTAAAAGAGAAGCTGCGTTGGTAGAAGGTTTGAGTTCTGACGCATTGAACCTGATGCTTCAAAGCTCTTTCAGACTGGAGAAGATAGACTATCATGGGTAAACCCGGGTGATCCATCAAACTTGGAAATATTCTAAAATCCTTTTCTATTATTTGGCAAGTTTTCATTCTTGGAGCAGATTGATTCCAGGTTTGCTGGATCACCTAGGTATTCCCATAATAGTCTAAATTCTCCAGTCTTGGAGAGCTTTCAAAACTCCTTTAAAATGGAAATGTTTTTACAAAACTAATTATAAAGGTGCATTATAAATCCCCTTTATTAATTATAAAAAACATATAACCAAATCTATATAAAAATAATAGAATATATATGAAAATTGGATTAACAAATGTAATAAAATGTAATAAAACTGAAGGGCCATAATGTTAAATTTTTTTTGAATGAGGGGGGAACCTTTTTTTTGAAAGGCTCGGAACCCCTGTCAATCCTTTGCTGCTACCCTCATTTCACTTCTTGTTGACAACATTTACCAGATTTGGGAGTAGTAAGTCTCCAACAACACAGACAGAAGAAATGCTTTATTTGAGTGGGAAAAGGCCTATCACATTTTTATTTATGTATGGGCACTCTGAAAATGGGGGTAAATCCTTCCAAAGGAGCTTCTACTTCCTCTTAAACCTAAATCTAAAACTAAAAGAAGTGATATGCTTGGCGTACATCTTAAATATAGTAGTTGGTAATCCATCAAGACTCAAGTGCATATAAGTTTAACATACAACAATTTTACCATTTCCCAAAAGTTTCCTCTGCAAGCATCATAAATAGCTTATATAGATTTTGACTCTTGTAGGATCCCACCAATACTGTTTTTTTTTCTTCCTTTACAGACAAGGTAATATTATTTAAAGCACATTTACAGCAACCCAATGTTGACCAAGTCAGTTGGAAGAAGTGTGACACGTTTAGGGATGTTTCAGCATCATTTATAATAATCATGTTATTATTCATTCGTAACATCATGTTATCATCCCCATGTTATTATTATTAACTATTTTTGCATGGTTAGCCATACTTATGGCTTTATCAACATGGCATAATTATAGGGCTGTAACATATACATTAAGCTTTAGGAAATGTTTCCCACACCAAAATACAGAACATGTTAAAGTACATTATGTTGGCTGTGCTATACTCCAGGTTAAATCATGTGTATGTAATCATACAGCACCCACTCCAAACAGGCTATCTTAGACCAGCGGCATAATGGCTCATGACAAATACATCAAAATAGAAATGCTTGTGACTCTATATTATGCCTTTGATTTCTGTAAATATCAAGGAACATATTAAACATCTAAAGAACAAAACAACTAATTTTTCAATATTCACATTTAATGAAAATCCATTTACAAAATTATAGTAAAAACATATTAACTAGATTATACAAATGGATTATATTTTGTCTTTTGGAATAAAAAACATCTGCTTTTTTGTTTGTATTAGTGATTTTAATGTGCTTTTAAAAGGGGTATCATTGTTAACACATCCAAATACCCAAAATATTTGAGCATTGTGTAAGTATTAATTTACTACAATTTAATCATCTCTACCGATAATGGATTGCTAGAGAGCTTGGCAGCCATGCACTTTCAAGAGCTTATCTTGCAATCTAAATGTATAGCCCCTGGCAAAATTATGAATGTGACATTTCCACAATATTAGTTTTTGTTTACTTTTGCTATTAAAGCATAACAAACTTTTAAAATAAAAAATTTTGAATTTACATTGAATTGTGCACGCTAAGCTCAATGTACGATCCTGGTATAGTCTGGTGCCAGAATTAATGAACTCTTACACACATATCATCCAGGCCTTACCAGTCAAGATAGCCAAAGATCACCCAGGTTCACTAATGAAAGTGTATCTTACCCAGTCTTGGGGAGCTTTAATAAATCTGGCCCTAATAATTTGGTTTAGCTGGACTACATGGACTGTATCTTTAACTTAGAAAATAACAGGTAAAACACTAAAAAAACAGTATTTTAACTGTTTACTTACTCTTTTTTTTTTTTTTTTCTTTCTTTACCTAAACAATGTGGCCCTAAAAGAGTTATTTCCCATCACATCATAGCTCTCTCCTTGCATGGGAGAATCGTATTATTGGCTGCACTGAATACTCAATCCCTCCCCCTACCTCCATTCATATATTTTTGTATATAGCTGCCGGGCACCACTTCCAAGTCTGCTGGGGCTTCGGACAGAACAAATATAATGCCATTGCCCAGCAGTACTATTTGCCAAATATTCCTTAGTTCGTATGGAGGTCTATTTGAGTGGTTATCAAATCCAAATGAAGTTTACCTTGCTAACTGCTTGGCTCAGAAGTAATGACTAGTAAAAAATATGAATGGAGGGGAAAGGAAATTCTAAAGCTTTGTTAAGTTATAGGCAATCACCACCTCTGGATGCCTGTAACCTAAACCCACTAGTATTTTAAAATATTCTTTAAAGCAGAAATAAAACAAAATATTCACCTGTCACTGTTATATTGCAGAACACCACCATTTTCTTCCCTCTTCCCTTCCTAGATGCAATCTTCATCCATCTTGATTAGGAAGGTCAGGATGATTTTACTCCTACACTTGACATAACTCTAATTTCCGGAAACTTCAGCGAAAACCATGTACTACGTAACTACATTACTAAGTAATCGCAAGTTTTCAAAGTTTGTATATACAATTGTAGTAACAACAATATATATACCAAGTTCTGGCCTATACAAATGTCACTATATCAGTTTTTGCGAGTGAAGTGATAGAAGGAATAATTCCAGAATTTGGTAAATGATCGCTGTTATCTTTAAAGTTTCTGGACAGTCAGGGGTGAACATAATATGTGATGTAAAGACTAAGTTAAAAAAAAAAAAATATATATATATATATATATATATATATACACATATACTTAAAGTTATTTTGGGAATGCATTAGGAAATGGATACAGCCAAAAACTTTGATTTCAGTGTTAGCGTCTAGTAACCTACTCTTCCTTGTTATTACCCGTGGCTTGAAAGTGCAACTGGAATCTGATTTTTTGCTATTGTGACAGGACCATAAATAATAAATAATATTTCCAAACTTTTCATCTGCAGGTATTTTAACTAAGGTACAGAAAAGCTAAAATAATACTTGGCTGCAGTGTGAGAGATTCAGAAACACATATGGAACTTCTATACTCAAATAGTCATCAAATAATAATCCAACTAATCTAACAGATCTTCATATATATTCACAGTTTTCATTTGACTATAAAGTGCCCAAAAATTCTGCATCACTTATACATACATAAGTGTAAGTATACATACCTAAAATCTTTGCTTTATTTTTAATAAGGAACAAAGCTGGCATGTAAAACATTTAGGGTTCTTTTTATCAAACATTGAATGTCAATTTATTCAAACCTTGTATGTTGGTGCACTTGGAAGAATTCTCTACAGAGCATGTTTTCTAAATGTTACATTTACTGATTTATAAATAGACACCTTAAATTGGAAGTAACAACTAAGAATGTAAAATTGGAACCAGGCATGTACCTTCTGTACTAAAATACCCTTACCTGCTTGATCGCAAATTCTTTAAATACACTCACTTGTCCTTGATTCAATGCAGGTGCCACCATTTTCACCCAGCCCTTTTCCCAGCTCTAGATCTTTGGCCATGTTATTTGACTAGGCTATGATGATGTAACTCCTACTCATGTGTGTAGGATTCATTCATACTCAGCATATCCTGGCATCACAAGCAACTCAGCATACTTTAAAAAACAGTAAGAAAATTTAGTTTGTATTTAGTTCAGTTGTCATGGGAAGACATCATAATCATAATTATCTTTAATTTTATTCAAAAGTATTTTTCAATTATTTCAGATTATATTGACTTGTTTAGAAATGTCATCTTGATTTCTGAGTGAAAGTGAATAATTATATTATATAGTAAAAATATCATATAATGGTTCAGTACAAATTTTGAGGAAATGAAGGCATTTGTTTATTTTGAAGCTTTAACATGCAGAAGATCTGGAATCTTTTATGTTGGAGTTTCCAGAATCTAAAGCATGTCAATCAAAGCTCACTGCATCTATCAAATATTACCCCCTAGGCTGGATGTGTTGGGCTTATCAGATGTGTGTCCACCAAATGTAATCACTATACAATGTGACTGTGAGGAGGAACATGTTTATGTGATATGGGGATTTATTAAACATTGGATGATTTATGATTTCATCACTAGAATTTCAGAATATAAAGGTCTTAATTGAAAAAACATGAAGATCAAAATATAATGCACATTTTTACAGCTTTCCTTGGAAGATGTTTAGAAGGCTGTCTGAATTCTATGTGAAGTTTATTTTAATCAATAACACATTGAAGAAGACAGAAAGTTATCACATTTTTTAAAGAGGACTTATATTAATAAATTCCCAACACTTCACAATATATAGCAGCAGCATGCTTTTTTTTTTTTAAACCCCACCTTTTAATAAAAAGCTCTCATCAGCTATTAATAATATTATTAATCAGCTCTAGTCCAGTGCCTTTGACGGGCATGGCTTGATATGGAAGAATTTTTTGAAAGATTTAGCCACTCTGAAAGTGTTAATTTTTAGGAAACCCATCTACAACTTTTCTTTTTATCAGATTAATGTTTGCCAATGCAAGTTGCAGAAGAGGTGGGTATTTAGTCACCTATTTACATTATTTAACCATTGTAAGCAGTTTAGCTATATTTTCTAATTTGCCCAATACATTGCATTTAAAATGGCCAACAGCCTGAAACAGTTGTATGCAGTGTAATAAATGGCTGTTATATGAGAATAAAACGGGAATACTTTGCCATAAGTCAGTGGATCTCCATGATTTTTGAAGGATTTGCTCTAAAGGCTTTACTGTGCTAACAACCAGGAGCACAAAAAAAAAAAAACACCCTAATTGCATGTGGTTAATATGTTAGGAGTACAGCATGAAGGAAACATTTGCTAAGTGAATGACTCTGTTCTGCGAGTGTTGGAGCCAAGGGCATCAAGCATAACTGTCAGACAAGTAGCATTTTCAGAAATAGGTTAGTAATTGATGTCTCCATATTACTCCAGTCACTTTCTTGATTGTCCATCACTTCTTTTACCTTGTGGCTTGCTTTTTGTTGGTTTCCTAAAGCAGAACTATACTGTAAAAATAAAACAAATGTGAGAAAGTAGGTTTATTACAAAAGGGACAGGTGATATACCTTCTGCAATAACCTAAACTTACCTGCCTGTTTGTAATTTCACAAGTAAGTCACACTCCTATCACCTCATTCAATCATTGGCACGGGCTTCTGTATTCGGTCCCCCTCCAATTTTAAGGATCTTTGGTCATCTTGATTTGCCAGGCTGGGGTGATGAAACTCAATGTATATGACTAGGGTAGAGAAGATGAAGGCATTGGCACATCTGCTGCAAGCTTACCCAGCACGAAACCTCTTAATAACTTTTACCTTCTTAATAAAAACTCTTGACACATATTTGGGTTAAACTGCACATAGCAGCCTTTTATTAACATGACCAAATAATAAGACAACCAAAACAATGAGCACAAAACATTCTCAATCAACATTGTACAAAATAATTGCAGGTTTTGTAAAGGTCAATGAAAATACCACTCATTTACTAACTTTGAGATACCTCTGATTACCACCAGGGACCCCCAGCTGCTACCACACCAGCTCAGGGACGATTTTTAGGTATCCCTTCAGTTTTACTAGGCCTTACAACAACCCAGTGTACTGTGAGACCCAGTTATCTAGAAAACCCATACCCTGATGCGTTCCCACCCTTGCTGCCTTGAATGAATTGATCCCTACTCTCATGGACCAGCAAAAACTGCCACCAAGCCACAAGTCTTTATGCTTGCATGCAACTCCACAGCTGGAAGGCCCTTTGTAAGGCTCTCCTGTATACCCAAGAACCAGTCCACACAGCATTAAGGTGAATCCCGTTCCCCGCAAAAACAAATGGGGCTCCTTTTCCAATTCCCGGTGTCTAACAACATGGCCTCCAATCTGCACCACATTGTTTATTTTTATCTGCGCCTTACTCAATTTGTCTACAGATCGAGCATGACGCCACACCAGGCCCCCTATTATATCTGACCACAGGAACATGGCATGAGGGAAGGAGGTTTTTAAGCCCGGAAGAAATCAAGCTTATGTCCCTGATAAGGTCCCTCATAGATCTTAGGCCCACATCATTTCCCCCAGCATGTATCAAAACTATATCCGGAGGCCATAGCGATGGTCCACTTGGTCCGTTTTTGACCTGCGAATCTAGATCCTCAAATATCCATCAGACAACACCATATCACCTTGCAACAATCCGCCAGGTCTGATTTTACTTGGACTGACCACTTCCCACACGCTTAACGCCGCAAAGAAATACACAGTAAAAACAGCTGTAAACAACAAAACTTCAAAACTATCTAAGCATAATGCCTCCAGCCTTCCCAAAATTTACTGTAACAATTCAAAAGATACCAGCCTGCGCAAAGCCCTATGTAGACTTCCTTTCCTATAACCTTTTAGCACCTGTCGCACCACAAAACCTTTCGTTGCATCAGCCATACCCATGAGTTTAAACAAAAACGCCAACACGGCTAGCTTTCTGCCAACAGACAATCCAGATACAACTCGCTGGTAATTCCAAACTTGAAAATACAACGCCACTGATTCAACCTCCGCCTTGCCACAATAACCCCCTTCCTGCTGCATGAACAAAAACCACCCCTGACATGTATGCACATACATTTTCAACGTTCCAGCACTGAGCGATCTCTGAACCAATGAGGTGACAACCCCCATATAATCATCCACAGGCCTGCCTGACAAGGCACCCCCCACTGCGCCGCACCTAGAACATGCAGTGCACATAAAGAAATATTCAAGTGCTGTATTTTTGTTAATTGCCCCCACCACTCCCACACCACACCCCCAAATTTTCACAAAACAAGCAAACCCATATTTCTCCCCCCCACAACTCTAATGCCACAACCACAGGAAATAATTCCAGCAACACTAAGTTCTTGCACAAGCCCTGTTTTATCCATTCTGCAGGAAAAGGTTCAGCGCTCCACTTACCTGCAAAATACGACCCATAACCTGCCGATCCAGCAGCATCAGTATAAAGGTCCAACGCCTAACTTGACACTTCCTGACTTCTTCCTGCCACAGGGAATGCCCATTGTAAGCCTGCAAAAAAATGCATCCATACCTCCAAATCATCACTCAAAACTTTTGTCAACTGTGGCTGCAGCCAACCGTCGACTGAAAACCCACCCCATGGGGATTATTCGGCAGGCAAAATTAAATTTGCCCAAATGTGATTGCAACTCAAGCAAACAAATTTTTCGCAAACTCTGTACCGTCCCAACTTTACGCCGGAGGTCCTCCAATTTGTCCCCTAGCAACCTACATTCGATTGCCACCTAATTTAAAAAAATTCCAAGAAAACAGATGGATGGGGTTTCCATTTTATCACAGGCCAAGGAAATCCCAAAATCCTCCACAATGTGTTGCAACGTACCCAGCAAGTTGGCACACACATGTGAACTAGCAGGCCCTACACACAAAAAAACATCCAAATAATGGATAACTGAACCCAACCCAGACACCACTTTAACCACCCATTTCAAGAATGAGCTAAAGACTTCAAAGAATGCAAATAAAATGGAACATCCCATAGGAAGGCACTTATCCACAAAATATTTACCTTGCCATTCACATCCCTAAAACCAAAAACTCTCCGGGTGCACCGGTAATAACCTAAAAGCAGATTGGCGCAGAAGGACGTGTGGAGGAACCTGGGCACCGACCAACCTGGCCACCCGATCCAGGCCCACACGACCGGCTTTCCCCCGCTGGGCTGCTTTCCCTGAGCAGGCACCCAAAGAAGCAGCAGCAGGCTCCTGACCCACGATGACAGAGGACCCGGCCCTAGTGGAGGGGCTGTGAGTTGTGTCTGCTTTGTGGTCTGGCCGATGCAGAGGATTCCTCTCGACCTTCCAGCCGGCCACAGAAGGCTGGCGGGACCCTGGGTGCTTTTCTAGGGCTATAGCGCACCAGCGGCCATGACCACCGAGCCTGTATCCTGGCCGGTTGCCTTTCAGATGCAACCCACTCACCCCCTGGCACCAAGCTGGCAACGGAATCCTGCAGCCAACAGCTCTTAAACTGATGACATGGTAAGTACTTTTTTCTGGAATTTGTCCTATTTTTCCTTTCACTTTGCTTTAAATTAATAACCCCTCCCACCCATGTCTCCCCTTTTAAAACATTTCCTTTGACCCCCTCCTACCACACAGTCACACCATGTCACCTCATGTCCACTGACCAATCTATAAATCTCTCCCCCCCCCCCTCCTTTTCAATGCCTTCTCCCCTCACCCTGTCATGTGGCCCTTAACTTATATTTTCCAGCTCTGGGCCTACCTTACAGAAAAAATTCTAAGGTTAAAAAAGTATATTCAAAAGTATATTTGATTGCAAAAGGGACATTATCTGACCCTTCTGCAACAAACAATCTGCATACTTTTATTTCTACAGTATAGGAAATCTTTAAGTGTTTTAATACATATATTTATATATTCAAAATTTCAGGCTTATAAGTCACTTCAAGACTTTTTAATGGTGTGCATGCAAATAAGGCAGCTTATATAATGAAGCACATATCTAGAAAATGGTTTGTTTTCTTTTGTCCTAAAACATAATTAAAGCCACTCTATTTCTGCAATGATTGCATCTAAATTAAATTCAGAACCCAATCCATGGTAGTAATGTTTTCTTACGACCTAATGAAATTTCATGGTGTTTTATGCTTTTTCTTTATAAATTGTAACCATGAACAGCTATCAGTCAAAAATAAATATTCTTCCTGGCATGTATTTTATACCATGGTTAAACACAAAAAGCACACATAAATGATGTAACAGGTGCATCTCTTTGAGGATGAATTATGAGATGTAAAGCGCTGAAATATCTAACAAATAAAACCCCTTAGGTTCAACATCAAAGCAGTAAAAAAAATCCAAGTTTTGAAACTCTTTCTGGCTCAGTTACAACTGTTGAAAGACACATAACTTCGTGTTTTTATCATTCTATAATGTGCTGTCTGTTGATCCTGCTTAAGATATCCTTTTAGAATTTGGATCTACGTGTGCTGTAAAGTATGCTAGGCCATTTAATAATAGCATGGCTATTGCAGATGCATTATCAGTTAATAGAAGTGTATATTTAATTCAGTGGAAACTTTTATTTTTATTTTAGAGCAAGTGCAGTATAACAATGGGAGAGCTATAAAGGTAAGCAAAGACCTTCCAACCCATAACTGACAACCTGCACCCACACTAACAAAAACCTATCCACCACCATATATACTCAACTAAACATTTCATAACATCTTTCAGAATCACTGCCGTAAAAGTAAAACAGATATGAACAACTGCTATATTTATTTTATTACTCATAAACTAATTTGCCAGGTGCCATATAGCTTTAATGATCTTGCAGACCATGGGTCTGGGTATGAAATCTGTCAACCAGTCCCCCCTTAGATAGGAGGTTGTATGATTACATAAATCTTGGAATAAATATAAAAAAATCAAACTATAAAAAGGCATACGTTCTATCTCTTCAGTGGTTAGCTTCTATTTCTATAAATTAGACATTAGGTCAATGTAACTCTTCAAGAAAAAATGATCTTTACTTTCCTGTGTTAAAATCTATTTCCACTTTTATTGAGAAAAAATAATTCCTCTGGGTACTCATTGCAAAAATTGCATGTCCAATGCAAGAATTTTAAAAAATGTTGTTGCAGATTCATACCCTTCTCTTTTTCTGAAGTAAAAGTTGTCTACCAAGTTCTTTTCAGACTGAATTCTAAATAAGAGGGTTTGCATTTATCCTAATTAGCTGGTGCACTTTCAGTGGTATGATGAGGTAAAGTTGCAGTTTCTGCATGCCTTAAAAAGTAATACATCCTTAGGGAATGCCTAATATTGGACTTCTTTGTTTCTTAGTGCAGAGTAAATCACTGGGCTCTTTTTATAAAACAGAATCTGAAATTCCCTCAAACATTTCCTCCTGGGAATCTTCCAGGTCCATGTGTTTCAGTAGAAGTAGTTGATTGCCACAAGGGAAAGTTTCAGTAAATATCAGATTCACTAGTTTATAAATGAGCCAATCACACAAGCAGGAAATGTATACCAATAGAATGCCTCAAGGCTGCTATCATTTTTTTAACTGGTATAGAAAATTACAGCAGCTAGAGATTGAAATTAAAGTATGAATTCTTTTGCAGGTTCCTATGCATTTATTATTATTGTTTTCAGATGTTGCAGAGTTCTACTTTAAAACTGTCCTTAAAAAATGATTTATTTTAAAAATCACCTTAACCCATTAACCTTAATTGGGTGTATTAGATTTAGATAGCATCTTAAAGCTGCTCATCAGACTTTTCCATTTTCGCTTCTAAAACTAACAGTGCTACAATTTTATTAGCTGTTGTTTATCTGGTATTAGATGGTAATGAGATCTTGATTAACCTCATTAAGTTAAAAGTAACAAAGCATAAATTGCCTCTGGTGGTACTGCGTATCCTCAACTAGAAGATCAATGGTGTTTGATGTTCTGTTTCTCTTCCGTTTAAAACAGATCTTTATTTTGAAAAGCGTTATCATTTTCTTGTTAACCTTGTCTGGTAGATTTTTCAGGTTTTCTAGGCTTGT
>NC_092859.1:106221660-106223642 GCF_032062135.1 Pyxicephalus adspersus
CGAGAGAGGAGGGAACAGGGTGTGCTGTTGGCACATGATCACAGACAGATGGTCCAGTAAGCATGTTGTGGGATGTTACATATCATTCACCACACACTGAATGAATCTCCTGGCAGCTGGGAAAAAATTAGGAAGGGGTAGAAAGTTAAAGTTAGCAGTGCTGTCACATTAGTACTACTACCACAGTAGCGATTAATGAGTATTTGTGTGGTAAGCTATAAGCACACTTTCTGGGGTTCTTCTCCCCATTTATAACCCAAAATTTAGGTTGCATGCAGCACCCGGCATCTTTTACAGAGAGTTGAAATTGTGAGCTGTGATTGGGCAACTAGTGAAAGAATCCTGGAAAACACATTGCGTGTCATCTTAGACCAGACATTAAAGGCCCAGCAAAAAGAGGAAGAGGGGGACCCATGGCTGTCTCAGGACCTATTGCACCTATTGCTGTTGGTAATTCAGCGACAGGAGTCTAATGAGGAATCTGAGGGGGTGCTTTCAGTGAGGAGAAGGAAATGGGGCAGGTTATATTATGAGGACAATGTTTTCCACACAACACCAAGAACTCAATGTCTTCTACTGCAGGTAGTTTATAATAGTTTATAGTGAATAGGTTCGTTTTTTTCTCCAATGACCCAGGATTCAGGTCCTAAGGAAAGGGGACCACATTCAGTGACCACCCTTTTAGATTTATGATACAAAGTGTGACCACGAGATCTTCTGCCACCATATCAATGCAAGACCAAAATGCAACACTTTGAGGAGATGCTGCAGAAGAATCGCTTTCCACATTTCCACATGGCTGCTTGATGCCCTCAGTAGATTAGAAATGTAATTCCTGACTGCAGAAAAGGCAGTAGGGCCACAGTTTTGGGCCTTTTTTGCACCACACTAGCCATCCTTAGCTGCAAGCAGAACCTTTACTACATGGCTGAAGACTACATTGGATCCAGAGCTGATAAAAACATTCTCAGAAGTAACAATTAGGTTTTGGGCTGGACAACTGACCAGAGAGAACACAAAAGGCAAGCCAGAAGCTTTATAGCATAACTTTTAAAGTGCTGTCTAAGAGGGTTTATAGAGCAACTGGGGGTTTTCTTATACATCCACCTCATCTCTTGAAGTGCTCCTGTACTCTAAAGGTTCCATGCAATTCTGCAGCTAAAAATCATTTACAGCATGGTAAATTCTGCTTTTTAATTCGGGTTTTAGGGCTTCTTCTGATGCTCCTGCACTGTATAGGTATCACACAACTTTTCTACAGCTAGACCACAGCTGCAAAATTTCCAGTGCTTTCTGCAAGGTCAACAATTTCTACCAAACACATATATGAAAGATATATCTTGATAACTGTGGGAATAATTGTGGATATGAGGGTGGAGGTGGTTTATAAAAGTGGGGTTGTGGTTCCCAAGTCTTTCCAAAGTGCTCTCTGCCTAAATTATTTATTTATATTTTTGACAATTAGGTGTAGTGTTCCTAAAAAAAAAATTACAAACTATAGAGCATTTTTTTCTGTTTGCTAAAAGTGTTCACTTTTATAAAAAAAAAAAAAGTCACCTTAAATTTAACCAGATCCCAATCTAATCTAAATCAAATTTTTTAATTTTTATAAAATAATTTTTATATAAAAAATGCACTTTAAAGCAGTGCTATAGACATTCACATTTATATCTTGTTACCTGCACTTACTTGAAATATCTGTGTCAACTGATATTTAGAGGTGGCAGTTCATAGTATAGTTTATTTTTGTATGTTTTCTTTACTTTAAAACAAGCTAAAAAATGAAACACATTTATAACGGCTAAATATATCTATTTTTGAATAGTTGTAATATTAAATATATGATATTATTACTCATTATCTCAGAATGAAATATTAGAATAATAAATTCTTATTCTGCACACCAATATTAGCTTTGTTAGATAATTACATAAATCTGTATAATTATTGAGGTTTATAATGCTTTTTGCAATTCACAATGG
>NC_092859.1:106225116-106225811 GCF_032062135.1 Pyxicephalus adspersus
TAGTTAGGAGGAATATGGTGAAAAGGTGAAAGGCATGATGATGCTTTAAGACAGTTCAGGATTTATTAAAAATTAAAGTGGGGATAACAAGATGATCTTCCTTAGATAATCTCTGTGTATGCTGGAGGAGTTACATTACTAATAATTCTGTTTATCTTCCTTTTAATTCTATTAACTTCTGCTTGACATCAAGCCCAGAAAAGAAAATATGTTAAATGAACTTTAATCCACTTCCAACTCAGTGTCTGAGTTTATAATTAATGGTTACTTGGCAATCCTATTCCTTTGCACCATAGATATTCATTCATATCTGTGAAGTATAAACTACTAAAGTCTACATAATGTAAGTGCACATTGTATTAAGTGTTTTCAGACAGACATGGCACCATTTTTGGTTTCAATGTACCATTGTTTGAATGCTTGCACCTCAAATGATGATGAACTGCTTGCTTGCTGCCAGTAATTGGATTGGAATGGCTTTTGGACAGGGTCCTCTCCACCTCCTGTGTCATTGTTTCTATTTTGTCGGTCATTTGCAAGCCGTATTTTTTATACAAGAATGTGTAAATTGTTGGTGCTTTATAAATGCAGTTCAATAAATATAATAATAATAAAATCCCTTGTATTCAGGAACATCCTCCAACCTATACTTATAAATATACAAAGGATTTTATTGTTATTAATATTATTTATTA
>NC_092859.1:106226078-106242459 GCF_032062135.1 Pyxicephalus adspersus
ATACCACACTGGCCCTATTACCACTCCCAATATCCTAGAACATATATACCTGTATCATTTTAACCCATTACTATTCTTAACAGCTGCAAACCGTTCCCTACCATTTCCTGAGGTCTGCCACACCTCTGGCACCTCCCTTCAAACAGTCAGAACATTTTGTTGTTTTTCTGGACTTTCTTTGCTGCAAAGGTTCTTTAAAGTAATCATTTGGCCTGTCCTGTTTTAATACTTCAAAAGGATTAAGGCAGCTTCACAACAGCAAAAACAAATGGTATGAAATGAGTTTTAGAGACCAACTGAGATCTACAGATTAACCAAGAGTATAATCGTAATACAGTACTGAATCACCTAAAGAGGATGGCCTTTGTTCGTGGCAATAGAAAGAAGAATAGGGCAGCTGATATTGACATTGCAGAACATTGCCTGCCTGACAGGATTTTGGTTCCAATAGTTTTTTATTAAAGATTTTTAAACAAATTTTTACATAACAAAAATAGAGATACAGTACAATGTGGATAATAATAGTTATAGCACAATACAAAACATACAAAAGCAAAATTTCCCTTCAAACAAAAAAAGGAAACAATACCAATACAAATAAATTAAAAGAAGACAGGAGGGGAAATAGGATGAGATTCCCATTTGTTCATCAACTGCTTTAAATGGAGAAATAAAGGAGGGAAATTAGTGGGTAATAATGTATATTTGTTGGTCAAAAAAATACCTAGGTACTCCAGATGGGATGGGGCCCACCTAGAAGGGAATTCCTCTTTAAGGGTAGTACACAGCTGTTTAGATAAAGTCACATTTAAAGCCACCGACTTCTGTTCATTTACCACTAAATAGGAAACTCTGGCAAACATCTTAAGCACACGGGTCAAATTGGGTAGTGAAATTCTCAACTGAGTAATAGAAGATCGTTTGCAAATAGATTTAGTTTGTAAGATGAATCTACTATTGGGATGCCCCGAATATCGGGGGTTTTCTCTAAGTAGACATGCTAAGTAGACATGCTCCATGGCCAAGATAAATAAAATGGGAGACAATGGATACCCTTGTCTTGTTCCTCGGAATATAAAAAAAGGCTCAGAGAAATAGGACAGGTAGCGGACTTGCGCAAAGTTAATAGCATGATGGAAACTTTTTCACGGTGTGCTTATTCAATGAGACTATCAAAAGCTTGTCTAAAAGGGACAAAACCTACTTGATCTATATGGATCTTTGAGTCTGTTCGCCAATATGTTTGTCAATATTGTTTAATCAATATTTAGCAGGGATATCGGTTCTAAAGTTATGTGGGTCCACCTGACAGGATTTTGAAACTTGTTCTGCGTATACTTTGCCATCGAGTCAGTAAATCTCAGCCAGTTGTACTTTATTCATTGTCAGAAGGTCATATATAACTACATAACTAGTTATATAAAGGTTGATTTACTATAGAAGTCCAGAATCAATATACACTAAATTGTGTGACTATTTATGGCTATTCATCATGTGCAGATAAAGTGAATATCTGCAGTAAGTTTCACACATTTTATTGTATGAATATTCTTACATCTTCAGTAAATCATCATGTCTACTTAACTGCTTTACATAAATTTATAATGTTAGAAGTCTGGCCTTCAATACCCATTAAACATAAGAATTTGCAGATTAGAATCAAATTACTAAACTGCAGCAAAGGAGGTGTTTGTGTGCAGTCAGTTCGATTTACCAGCAGGAAAATTACCAAGGAAAAACATTTTTAGGAAAATGTTTTTTTTTCAAAACCTGGAAATGTCCTTGGAAATCAGTGGAGCTTGAAAGTCTGAAAACATTTCTTATATTATGTTTTATCCATACCTCTATAACATAAGTGTTCTCTCATGAATCACTGGTAAATCTTTTTGGTAACATTTATGTTTTGAATAGATTTATTGTACTTAGCATACCATTTAAATTCAGTGCTGTGGTTATGACAAAAAATGACTTCTGAGTGTAATCTGGATATTTGTCCCTAAAGGGCACTGTAATTTACCAAAGTGAAAATATATATTAAATTACCAGATTAAAAGGAAACACATATGGTGCTTAGTGAACTTTTGACACATTTCTGGCTAGAGGTGAACGTGGTTGAGATGCTTTCAAAGCCATAAATCCCTAAAGCTGACAAACTTCACAATATATTTCATTTTACTCCTTCTCATATGTTTGGTTAGAGTTTCTATATGGTATACAATTCCTTTCAGTTTATGTTAGCTTGTGAAATGAAAGCTTATACTTTTGGAAAGTAAAATATGCATTATACAGTAGATCATTATATATATATATATATATATATATATATATATATACACACACTGTCCAAGGGTTGGACTCCCTTTGACCTTCAGAATTGTCATAGTTTGTATTGGCATAGATAAAATGTGGCGCTGGAAACATGACTGTGGTATAACAGACTAGCAGACCCCCTCTCAGCCATTCCCCACAACAACCCCAATGAAACAGGCACCAGTTCATGGTTAATAACAAGGTAACCCTTTAACTAATAAATAACAGAGGATACCCACACTGACATAAAGGTAAAACCTCCCAGTTTGCAGATCCATGAAGGCATCCACCACACCTGTGCCATCATGACATTACTATCCTTCCTCAAGGATTTGGGCCAAATTTACATCCATGATGCATATCTAACATTTCACCATATTCTTAAGGTGCTCTATTGGGATGAGATCTGGTAATTTGAGCACATTAAACTTATTGGAGATGAAACCAACTGGAAAAGCCATCAGAAGATTAGTACATTGAGATCATAGTGATGGACATGGTCAACCGGCTGCTGTAGCCCATCTGCTTGAAGATTGGCATGTTATAAATTTAAAGATGCTCTTCTGCATACTTTGGTTGTAACAAGTGTTTGTTTGAGTTACTGTTAGCTTTTGGCTGGAACCATGCTGGCCATTCTTCCATGATCTCTGACTTCCACCAGCCATTTTTTGCAAGAGTACTGTTGCTCACTGGATTTTACCTTCTTTGGACCATTAGTGGAAAACCCTAGAGATGTTTGTGCATGAAGGTCCCAGCAGATGCGCATTTCTGAAATAGGCAGACCTGCCTGCCTGGCAATACCAACGGCCACAAGTTATGATCAAAGTCACCTAAATCACATTTCTTTACCGTTCTGATGCTCGGTTTGAACTTCGTTGTAACATTGTTTACATGCCTTAATGCATTGAGTTGCTGTCATTGGATTGAATGATTAGACATTTTTGTTAACAAGCAGTCGAACAGGTGTACCTAATAAAACAACCAGTAAGTGTAAGTAATATGTACTGTGGAAACAATCAAACAGTTTAATATCACTTAAAATAGATTATTAGCTAATTATGAAAATTTTCATTGTGACTACCTACAATTCTAATGCAAAAGGTAATATGTTAGCGCTTTAAAAATGCTTTTTTAACAATAACAATACCTAGGTACTTTTGTCAAACAGGTTAATAAATAATACAAAACAGTGCTAATTATAAATTTGCTAGTTCCTTTAATTGACATAGTTTTTTCAAAGATATGCAGTCTCACGTGGACGATTTCAGATTCTCCACACCCTAAATGTGCACAGACCTCACATGATGGAAAATAGCCTTTTCTTTGCCTCATTGCAAAGCTTTTTGCTAAATAAAGGACATCTCTTTATGGTCACTTTATGGTCTGTAAAAACAAACATATACAGGACCACCATTAATCTTGCCCCTGCTATACACTAATGTGTAAAGCAGAAATGAAGAGGATGTTTTTCCGGATGAGCACCTTACTGACCCTAACAATAACAAATGCTAAAACAGGTTGTGTCCTACAGATGACTAGCAAGACTAAAGCTGGGCAGCCTACCCCTGGGCCAATATTTTGTGCTGTACTTAGTGCCATATACACAGAACAGTAATCTGTTTTAAGTTCTGCAAGGTGATGGCCTCTCAATTAGCATTTACAAAGATAAGGTCTCAAATATGCAGCGAGCATCAATGCAGTAAAAATAATAATATTAATAATAAAAGTATTAGTAAAAGTATTTAAATAGTGCTAACATATTATCCAGCACTGTACATTAAAAAGGGGTTTAAAATGACAGACAGATACAGACAGTGACACAGGAAGATCCTGCCCATAAAAGCTTACAATCTAAGCGGTGGGGTCTATGTAGAAAAAGCCCCCTGTGTACATTTTTAGATTTTTTTAGGTAGATAGGAGATAAAATCACAATACTCACAAATGCCAGCATGGATCGGAGGGGCACTTTTTCGCAGTTTCCAGCAGCTCTGCTGGAGTTTGAGGTAACATTAAACACATATTAACTGATGTTGACTGGTATTTTAAATGCAAATGGAAACCAACAACTAAAACAAACATCTTCCAAATGAAACCAGTTAGATTGTCATGAATAAAGAACATCCAAGCCCCGTGTAATGTGTTGGAACTGTTACTGCAATAGCATTCAGTGATCTCTCAGGTATAAATGAAATCCACGATCCAGGGTTATAATCACATCATTCTTCCATGGTTTGTTCTATGAATACTTGATGCCAAGGTAAGTTTGTTTAAACTGGCAGCACAATACACTACAGTTTAGAAACAGGATATCTGTTTCCATTTAGAAGAATATTCTTCTTCATAGTTAAATACCTTTATTCTAGGATTTGGAGGAAGTCTGCTAAGGATGGCTTATGTGAGTATTTATTTCATGAAAGATGCATGGAGTGTAGTAATATACTCTGACAAGCATGAAGGGGCCCATTTGAAGTAATGTTGAATTAGCTTAAATCTTCCAAGAAGTTTATCAGATTTAGCACTTTTTACTGATTATTAGGGTTCATATTACCGATCACAATTTAAATTAGATTATGACCTTGTTAATACATTTCATACTTAATAATTTAAAGCAGCAAAATATTTATTAGATCAAGTAAGTTTTTTTAAATGCCCTGATCAATATCAGTAAATACAGGTATAAAAAGGTATATGTTATAGCATTTGAAGATGGAAACTGGAAATCATAGAAAAATTAACATTACCGAATGGCAGGCATGGTGAGGTTTAGTTAATATCCTTTGACATTTGCCAAACCCCCACCACCCTCCAATGGTATTATTAGCCTTCTGTTCACCAATACCTGACTTCCAGCCGATAGCAATTGGTAAGGTAAACATCAGCTGGTTGTTACTTTGTTACGACTATTTTGAAGTGTGTCTGCTTGAAGTTAAAAGAAAGGAGCCGCACCGGAGCCCTTGTTAAAGTTTGATTGAATAGGTTTGACTGTTCATATTAAACAAATTTAAATAAATTATATAGTAAGCCAAACCTAGACATGTTCCCCAAACAATAC
Source organism: Pyxicephalus adspersus (assembly GCF_032062135.1). Classification (NCBI taxonomy): domain Eukaryota; kingdom Metazoa; phylum Chordata; class Amphibia; order Anura; family Pyxicephalidae; genus Pyxicephalus; species Pyxicephalus adspersus. The sequence continues at coordinate 106,231,441 of NC_092859.1, forward strand.
TCTGGGACCAGAAGTGGAGGAAAATTTTCCCAGTGGTACGTAGACAGCAGAAAATAACATGGCTGGAGTTTTAAAATAAATAAATAAAAGTTTACACCTTAATACAATGTGGGTATACTTATTTCAAAATGATAAAAAAGTGCTTAAATAAGTTCTGTTTTTTTCTGTTTGCATTCTTAGTTACAGTCAGAATATGGTAATGGAATATTTGTCATTATGGACTTCATTAAAATCTCACAAATACATTCCTAAGTAATACAGTATATTCTGTGTTTTACATAACAGAATCCAGAAGTAAGCAGATACCTTATATTTCTGTTTAAAACAAATGCAGTTCATGTATTATGGTCATTTTATTACACTCTGATTGGAAATACAGCTAAGGATTTCTTATCCCATAATGTATAACTCCTGTCAACACATTTTATTTAGATTTATATAAAGTGGAGAAGAGTTAGAATATATTTCAGATTGTAATACTTAATGTCTGTGTCTTTGTCCAGGATGATTCACCTTCCCTGACTTTCAATATTCACTTTGTATGACTATTCAGACCAAAGCTGACTGATATTAGAACAAAAAAACTATATATTTGTCCCATTAATAAATTTGTGGATTTTTTGGAAAAAATCAAATTCCCTCTCTGCAGTAGTGTACCAAGGGCAGAGCAATAGCGGCTTGTAACAACTTGTCCTAGGAGCAGGCGATAATGGAACACATCATGCAGACCATGTGGGTGGATTGATCTCTTGTCCAATGGTGCATACAATGTTCAGTGATGGAAGCACTCAGCAGTGTCAGACACAGGACCAGTGAAGAGCATCCATTTGTCTTTAACCTGATACTTACATCCATTAATGTAGGAGGCATTCTCACTGACAAAATGTGAGGAATGTTCTTTCTATTGACCACTATTCTTCCTACTGTATTCTTCTCTTGAATGACAATGTGGCAGGCCATTATTTCCACTGCCACAGAAACACACAGATATTTTTTTCTGTAAAGGGGCAAATTCCAAAATGATGATTATAGGGGGCTCTCATTATAAAACAGGGAATGTGTCTGATTACGCTAGGAAAATTCAGTTTAATCTTTCTCAGTTTAATGTTCTCCATAGCATTTGACCCTAGCAGCAGCATCACAGTATAGCAGCCAATAACTGAAAAAAAAAACATCCAGCCACTTAGAATAAAAAGGGGCTAAAATTGAGCAGCTATAAAAACCTATTAACTAAAGGAGCTGAGAAATGAGTTATGCTGGATTTTTTAGTTTGTGGTTTATTTAAGGGAGACTGCCAATTTTTGCTGTTAACTCGTCCATATTGAATCTGCTTCTTTTATTTGGCAGCAAGACTGTCCATTAAAAAAACAAGAACATTTAAGTGGACTGTTGTTCTGGCCACTGGTGTTTTATTGGCTTTCTTTGTTAGGAATGTATGTGTGATGTTGACACTGCCATGAAGCATTTTTGCCACAAACCAGTTTTTACCCACTCATATATATTTATTTTATATGTAAAGGAAAAATGCCAGTTATAACCAGAAGTCTGCAATGCTTGAGCCTCTGATCATACCAGAAAAAGAACTGCTTCTGGCAAGTCTAAAAATTTCATCTAAAAAACTATATTAAATTGAAAATATTTAAATGAGAGAAAAAGTGGAGATAGCGGATCTTTATGGCAAAAAACAAATCTAACATGACATTAAACCTTTATTTCATTTACTAAAACATATACTTATTAGAAACATTATTTGTAAAAAAGGCCATGGAAATGTTATTCATGACTTTATAAAAAACTCCCACATCTATAGAATCCAAAGTGTAGGTCAATACTGTACTTAAAGTCTCACCCGACGCGTTTCGCCCTAAACCTGCTTCCTTAGATGCACTCTGTCTGCTGTTAGATGCACTCTGTCAGGCCTGTTGTAGCATATAGCTGCGCTAACCTGTGCTGGAGTGTGTTTTCGTCTGATTTATTGTTGCTGATCCTGCCTGTTTCTGATCTTATATTAGATGTGATTGATGATCTTCAAGCACATATGGTTTCAAAGGAGCCTAAACTAATGAGAGCACTAATACCAGCACACAGAGTGCATCTAACAATCTTAGTAGCACATCTGAAAGGCGATGAAGAAGTTGAAAGGGCGTTCTTAGCATTACAACAAAGCAAGGAAAAAGAGAAACTACTGCAAGGTGAAACACTGAGACTAACACTTCATGGTATTGGACAGTTTAATAACCAAGTACTGTATATAAAGATTACAGAAAATGTACAAGAACTGCTCGTTCGAATTGCAGAAGAAGTGGCAGAATGTTTCATACGTAATGGTGTGGATCTTACTGGAACCAAAGATTTTAATCCGCACTTAACTTTCCTGAAGCTTACAAAGGCTCCATTTCTACGAAGAAAGGGTCTCAGAAATTCCCCGAGGGCAAAATGCGTCAGGTGAGACTTTAGGTACAGTATTGACCTACACTTTGGATTCTAAAGATGTGAGAGTATTTTATAAAGCCATGGATAACATTGCCATGTCCTTTTTTACAAATAATGTTTCTAATAAGTATATGTTTTAGTAAATAAATAAAAGGTTTTATGTCATGTTAGATTTGTTTTCTGCCATAAAGAGCTGCTATCTCTCCACTTTTTCTCTCGTGTACTATTGGCTCGGCAACCACTTTAGTGGTATTTTGTAATCTTATCACTGCAGGACTGGCTTTCTGTCTTTCTGAAAACATTTAAAAACACACTATAGATATCTATATATAAAAACACTGGAACGCCTTGTGGACAACGCACATCATTCAATGTGTGATCTTCTTGCTAATATCACTGTTAAATTTGCAGCTGGCAAGGTGTATACTGGTTGTCTAGAATGACATAGCTGCATATCAATAGGAATCAAAACTCCAAAATCCAACCAATAGTCATTCCCACAAACTGTATTTTTTTATGTCCTTTTTTGAAATTCAGTAAATCCAATAAAAAAACAAAAAGGTAATAAAATCCTTAAGAACCTAATAGTTCAAAAACTCTACCAGTCAGTGGTATCCATTGATTTTCAGTTTTTATGAGTAGAACCTCATGCACATAAAAGGTACAGATAAAATAAGCAGTATGCATCATGTGCTTGAATGTGTTTCCACAGCAGGCCTTTTCTCTATGTATTTCATCCACCCATATGGAAGGGCTTTAGGTCTGCTTTTTTAGGAAGACAGTTGTAACTTTCTGCTGTGTAGGTGGATGTTATTTTTTTTTGATTTACCAGGGTATATGTAAATGAAATGTGAACTAGCATATACTGTATGTATGAACTGGACTTGTAAATTGCCTGTAAGTTCCTACTTTATTTGGAGTTATACTAATATATCCCTGCCAATCATGGACTGTTATTTGGCTGATAAGTAGGGATGAGGTTCAAAAATCAATTATCAGAGGGTCAAATACAAACATTAAATGTATACTGTTGGTTATTTTTGAGAACATATGAGGATGTTCATTGCAGGTGAAATTAAAAGAGGTTTGTAATTTAACAAACAGTCATGGATTATGGGGAGGGGGGAAGGTTCACCAGAATGAACACATAAGGATAAGGACAAGGGACTAGGCCTTCAACGGCTAGGGAGAAGGAAACGGTCACACCCTACGGACACCCTAACGTAGCCCTGCCTTCTATCAGTATGAATATCCCCTGATGTTGGAAATACCATACACTGGAACCTAGGCCCTAGTTGCCCTGAATTACCCTAGGAATAGTGACTGGGCTTGAGACTACTGGTTCTTTCCCTGATGAAAGAACCAGCGTCTCCCCAGCGTCTCTCCACAAAACACCAAAAGCAGTTCAACTTATCCCAAATAGCAAATGGAGGAGCAGGAACCCTGAACAGGACAACACACCAGCTCTTCACATCCCAGAAGTGAATATCAACCACATAGCATGAAGTGTGAGGCCAGACTAAATGGAGGAGCAGTAATGACCACCAGCTGCAGCTGATACAAGGGGTGTGGTCATTACAAACAACAACACAGAAACAAGTAAAAACAAAGAGACTGACAGATAACCTCACGTGTAGCTAGTCTCACAGATCTTCTAACCTCAGTCACGGAAGGGACCGTGACACAAACAGCTCCCAAATGTTTATCAGACAACTACCAGCCAATGGAAACTCTACCCGCTGTGTATATTTACACCTGCTTCAAGGCTTCTTGCTAACGTACAAGTTGTACCTGAAAACTCTGTTATTCTGTAACACCACATTATGCATTAAAACATACAACATGAAATTTATTGCATTTCTACTTTTCTGTTTTATCAATGAGAAAATATTTAAAACAATAATTAGATTAAAATAAATACAGGAAGTCCCCGGGTTATATGAGATACATGTGACACGAGATAGGGACTGTAGGTTTGTTCTTAGGTTGAATTTTTATGTATGTCGGAACAGGTACATCATTTTAATAAATGCAATTAGGACTGATGTTTGTTTTAACATATTATTAGGCAGCGGGGTGTCAGTTACTGTATAAAATCCTCACTGTGAGTTAATCCCAAACAAAGCAAAAAAAAAAAGAAATAAAAAGATCACCCACAACCTTAGCTGTGTAAAGCAAAAGATTTCCTCTGCGAGTCATGCAAACATCCCCCCCCCCCCCCCCCCCCCCTGCACACAAGGCAGCAGGGAAGCCCCGTTAGTATCCAGGAGTCGTTCATATGTCAGATGTCCTTACCCGGGGACTACCTTGTATTGTTTTTTTAAAAAGAAATAAAAAGATCACCCACAACCTTAGCTGTGTATAGCAAAAGATTTCCTCTCCAAGTCATGCAACCCCCCCCCCCCCCCCTCAAGCCTCCATCCTGCACACAAGGCAGCAGGGAAGCCCCGTTAGTATCCAGGAGTCGTTCATATGTCAGATGTCCTTACCCGGGGACTACCTTGTATTGTTTTTTTTTACTTTTTTTTACATTTTGGAAAAAATTTTCTATATTAGGTCCTTGGATTACAAGGTTTAGTAGTTCCATGCTAATGAACAATATAAAGGGATACTACACTGACTAATATTATTAGTGGCACTCTGGTGACCAAAATTATTAGAAACTACTTTTACACTGACCAGGTAAAGAAGCCCTGATTTAATGATCACTAATGTGCTGTAATCGGCCATTGTTTCAGTAATCACCAGAATGAAAGACATATATCCATTTACCAGAGGACATTATATTTTTTCCTGTCTGCTTTTTTTCTAGCATTTTTTTTTTAAATAATTTTACCTTAATATTAAGCAACACAGAGAATTGTGCTAAAACAATTATCCAGATATCACTCTCTGTTTTAACATTAAACTTCTTCCTTTAAAAACCTTTCTGTAAGCACACTGTTTATACAATAGCCCCACAGCAATTTGCTTGTTTTGTAGACTGAATAGGTATAGAACACTAAACTGTCTTAAATGTTTATACAGAAACACATTGCAGGATGCTGTTAGAGAGTATGTTTTATAAAATCATATACTACAGGGATATATTGCTGATACATTTGGAACCTCTTGGGAATGTCTCTACTTGTCAAATGTATAGATGCTGATAATGTATTAGGTTTTCCTGAAATATCATGCAAACCCAGCATGAACATCTGCAAGCAAATAGAGCAATTAAACGCTGGACGTTTGATAATCTACTAGTGAACATATTACTGAGTCACATAAGGATAACAGAAAATGTGAATTCTTTCCATATTAAACAGGCAGTGACACAAAATGAGACTTCCCAGTGCTTGAAAGATTTTTTTGCTACATAAATAATGTGCTTGTCTGCTGAAGCCTAAGCCTGAATTGCAATTAAATAACACATTTAGCTCATGTTTAACTTGGGGGGAACCAGGATAAGTGAGTCAGAAAAGTTATAGCTGGAAAATCTTACATTTTCATTTCTGCATATCATGTAGCAATTAGTGATGCAAAACAATTATTGTGCAAGTGTTATGGCAAACTAGTATAAGACTATCTGAAACAACTCTGACTACACCCAACAGTTACACCCTCATCAGATTGCCATTTCAGATTCAAGCCCAGTGGTAAGGGCTAAGGAAGCCATTCCAATAGGAAACTATATTTGCTTAGTATGAAACAGTGTATGCTGCATGAGGTCCTTTCGAATATTCTACAAAAGTACTGTATTTATTCAAATAGCTGTTATAGTTTTCATGAGAACAAAAACAGGCATATTGCTCACTTTAAAAATACAAAAAAATACTAAAGTTTAAAGTTCTAATGTAGCTATATGTAAGAAAAAGTTATAGACACATTTTTTAAACATTTTTTTATTTATATTTTATGATAGACGTTGCAGTAATGTATGTATTATTTTTACATCCATATTCTATATGGATGTAAAAATGAAAAAAATTAGGGGATTTATATATAAATGTTTTCAGAATGTTTTCAGAATCTAGGGACATTATTGGAAATTGTGAAATGGCCAATATTTAAGTAATGAGCACCAAGTTCTATGCTTTAGAGTTTTGCTCAACCATGCAGACACATTATAAAAACTATTTTTTTATAAGTTTACTAGAGTTATGCTCTTTTACTGTTTAAATATTTGTTTTGCACTTAGTAAATCTTTCCAATTCATTATTATGTAGCAAAATACACTTTTCTACCATGAATTTATAACCAAAAACTCCCACCAGAAATAAGTCACAAGAAGCAATCATTTCAAGGGATCCTAGCCTTTATTTTAAGGGTGAGCTCACAGCAGCCATATTGCAGTTGTGTAATTCTATCTCTTGCCATGCCCAATATATAATCTAATAAATGTTTGGTTCAATTATATCCTGGTGTACAAACTTTTGCCTGTCAGTCCCCTCCAGGAAAAAATCTGCTTGTTTTAGAAATGTCATGAAAGTGAGCATAGACCGACTCCAATGAACACTGCTTGTGCACTAGAATTTGGATGGTTTGAAAGAAGAGGATTGTTCACAGCTTCAGTCAAAGCTGGAAATCCACCAAAGAAGTTCATCTTATGGCACTGGAAATCAACAGGTAAAATATGCATTTGTAAAACTTCATTTATAGGCACAATTCAAATGTTTCATCTATTTCTGGAAGAGTTCTATCAGATTTTTTCTGGTATCAAAATTCTAAGCCTTACATTCTTATATCTTCCCTTAAAGCCAAAGCACTAGACATCTGGTATGTGGGTGAATATCTTCCAAATAACAGGTTACAGTTACAGAACTGGGAGTAGAAGGATTATCCTGCAAAACTGTAATATATATATATATATATATATATATACATACATATACACACATTATTTTATTAATTTGTAATTTTAACCCCCTACTGAAGATATTTCTTTCTTGTACTTGTGTTTACTTTCTGTTTTCTTAGAGGGTGCGTTTATAAAAGTAAGGTATGTTCAGGTTCACCCCGTTTACTGGTTACACTTCCACATACATGTATGTGCATGTCTTTTACATAATTCAATAAACAGGTTTCCCCTACAAAATATGTTTTTAGGAAAAATAATCATTGCCTAACTTGTAATAATTCTACTGTCATTATTATTAGCTTCACATGTTATTATGATTATGACATGTTTAACTTTAAAGTTCTTGTAATATACTCTGCAAGGAGTGGTGGAGTGAAAAACTCCTAGAGGAGCATGCAGGAAGACCTTGTGGCCTAGACAAACAGTACTCAATGGTGTAGTGGCCATATCCCATGTCTACAATGCAGAGAATTCTAAGGTCCTCCATGGACATTTACACTACACTGCATGAGAATGTTATCGGAACATGTTTAAGGAGCAAAATTCACTAGGGTAGCCAGGTGTAGTTTGCAAAAGCATTGCTGGTAAGGTAGCCAAATGATGGCCAAATATCTTTCATAAATAGCCTAAGGGTTATAAAAAAATGCTTGAACTTGTATAAACTAAATACTGGAATTTACCAATAATGCAGATCAAGACCTTTGAGTGTAATTAAAGTGCTTTTTTTACGGGTTGTCTTCTGTTCACTAGAAAATTGGGGCTACGAAATACATTTACAAAATGTTTAAAATACAAATATTTTATCTTTTTTAAAGGGTCATTCACTGTTAGTTCTATGTTTGGTGAATAATAGTTATAATACTAAACCTTTTTTAATATTTGTCCCAGTTCCCTAAACCTCTAGTGAACATTACCTGGGTGTACTATTTTTTTACCATTGGGTTGTTTATTTATTTTATATTATATATACAATTGTATATATACAATTGTATATATACAATATGGGAGACATTGAATTCCCAATAGTAGGTGGTAACACCGTCAACTGGTGTATGACAATAAAGCCATGAGTAGGGATAAGTAAATCTGCCTGGATTCAGTCCATGAACAGTTTTGTTAATTATACTCAAAGCTCAAAGTTCAGAAACATTCATGGCAAACCTCATTTAGGTCTAGGGGGGAAAGGGGGGAGGAGTGATCTTGTTATTTAATCCTGCCTATTTGAAAAGTTAATAAGCAAACTACTGTCAATCAAAAGCATGAAGGAAATGTATCTCTCCCTTATGGAGAATAGTCAACTAGACTTAAAATCTTTAACACATACTGACCTAAATCCTAACAACCCAAAATTTAACAAAGTATATCTAAATAGCAATCAGGTTGCTAAGAGCATACAATGTTTAGGAGCAACTTATTGGACAAAATACCTGTTTTATGGACCAAAATATTCAGCTCAGCTGTAGCACTCAACAATGGGTCTTGTTAAATGTCCTATCACCAACTATCTAACAGAGTTTTGTCAAATACTGGCAATAATATATCTTTTTACTCTATACTGCCCTAAAAGATTACTCTTACCCAGCTACTGTGCCAATTCCTCTAAAACAGTGGAACCCAACCTTTTGGAGCTTGCAGACCACTAAATCGCATGCACGGGGAGTTGTGTGTCACTTAAAGGGAAAGAAACTTCCCCCAGAGTGACGTCATGATACCAGAACTGCCCACTCTCCCATCGCAGGTCTGAGCCTGAGACACAACCCGGCCACTGCCCTGAGCCTGCGATGTATACGGGAGACATGGTCCAAGGCTCTGGCTGGTGCACCCCGCCCCCTGCCAGGTGGTGCCCAACAGGTGGATAGCAGTCTACCAGTAGATCACAAAGACAATTGCGGAACCCTTCTTTCAAAATAAACTCTACCAATCACAGCAGTTATTAGGTCCAGGTTTTTTTGTTGGTAGATAATTTTAACTTGGTAATTTTTTTTTTAAAAGTAGCTTGCAAGCCAAAAAAGTGTGGGCACCCCTGTTTTAGGGGACCATTTTTTATCCACTTCAACATAAAGCAATAATCTCAGTGTTCTCTGTGATCCACCTACTACGAACTTACCAGAATTTTTAGACCCCATGATATTATTACAGAAAAGTCTTAACCCCTTATTATAGGCAAGTGAAAACTCTTGTATTCTTAGTTAACTTCAAATCAACTCCACCATTGTCACTCAAGGAAAAAGATAAATGCTTTCATGGTGTAAAAGAAAAAGAAAAACTTTATTTTCTAAAACATATAAAGCTTGTCTCCTATAGACTTCAGAAGAGCTCCAGTACTAAGTTTGAATTGGAAGTAGTAGACCCACCAAAATCTGCTTTATCTCTTCTGATTTCTTCATTTTTTTATGGAGTTAAAAATGAATCCAGAGTATTCTAGGTACCAATTAAAAAAATGTGAGTTGACTAAATCTCTGGCTAAGAGCCTTTTTTATTTTTGGCAATGAATCTTCAGCATTCATAGGCTTGTTTCCAAAAGATTTTTCCTCATAGTTTTAACTGATACTTTTCCAAGACCACCCAAAAGTAATGAAAGTGAAACTCATTGGAAGCAGGTATGTTATTTGCCAGATGACAAAATGATGTGCCACAGATTAGGAGGTTTGTAATAAAAAAACAAACATTTTTTTTGATCCAGCATAAAAATCCAATTTTCTCTCTGTCAATAAGCCTGCTGAGCACAGTGTTTAACTAGCCAGTTGCATGAATAATTAAAAATCATGTTCCTCTAAAATGTCAATATTTTATATTGTTCAGTATCATATGAACCAGTGACTATCGGAAAACTAAAAGTGTTTGGTAAATCCAGTTACCATGTTGGATGATGTGCACTGGTGGATCGTGGCATTGCTTTAAATACTCAAAGTGCCGTTTTATGAATAGCTAAAACTTTGTTTTATGACTTATATAATGGAGGAAAGGGTTAAAACCCTTGAGAAAGTTTGAAAATGTGGGAAACCTCTCCAAAGAGGAGAATTGCTCTAACATTCTAGAAATATACAGTACATTTTGTTTCATTTCTATGATAATGTCACTTCCCAAAATAACATAAAGGACTTAAATAAATTGGCAAGGGTTAACCCTACTCTATAAAAAATGAAAAGAATAAAAATATGCTGGGTGTGTAAAAGTATATATGAAAGAACACAAACAGAAAATATTATCCATGGTTCACAGTGGATCAGTATCAGCACAAAATTAGTGTAGCCTTTTGGCTCTCTTTGATACACTCCCTCCATAGCTCCACCTGACCTACAATTTTTTTTGAAGACCTCCTTGGCTCTCCCTGCATACAGGATTTCCTCCTGAGCCACCTGGCCTCAGGCTCCAACTGGACCAAGGCTCAACACATTCCCTTTTATTATCATCAGCCAGGTGCTTCCAAGCCACCTTCAACTTCTGTCCTAGGCGAGGGAAGTCCTGCTCACTCCTTCTTTCCAAGACACTCAGTGCCTAAATCCTGGATACCTTAAGTTCTTATTACTGCCAACTATTAAATAAAACAAATATACTTCCAAAAGTTTCCAGAAGAAAATCCAATTATTATTCGAAAAATTACTGCAGCAGCAAAGTGAATGCGGACTTGAAATAAAAGGTTCCCAATAAAGGGAATATAGAAGCAATAAAAAAATTGCACAAAAAATTAGCAATCAAAATGAAAGTACAGTTTCCTAACTGTACTGTCACTAATCAGCCCCTAT
>NC_092859.1:106243218-106295113 GCF_032062135.1 Pyxicephalus adspersus
TGGCTATCGTATTGAAAATTCTCCACATTAGCTCCTCTCTAAGCCTGCTAGTCATTGTTCAGAGAAGGTAGTGAACTAAATTATAAAACAATTACAGAAATTTGCCAAAAATCTCACACCAGCATAAACCCATAGTGGGAATAAATCCAAACTTCATCGCTAATAGGAATCAGCACATTTTGAATTCAGTTCAGCCAATAAGATGCTCTTATATCTACTTGTCAGAAAATAAAAAGAGGTGAATCTGTGGACATTTAGGAGAATTGATTGCAGATTATTCAGCTGCTTTTAATGTGCTTTTGTTTCTCTCTGATTATTTTTGGAAGTGACGCTCTGATTTTAATGTAAAATAAAATGATGCAATCTTAGAAAACAATGCTGGATAAATGAAGTTATTCTTCCAAGCACAACTAAGTTTAATAACAGGAAATTTTCTGGAATAAAAGATTGTTTTGTTCTTCTCCTACTGTGATATTTATTTATACAAAACACTTGATCCTCATCAGTGGCTAACCACCTAGAAGAAGGCTACATTCCATGGCCAGAGGTGACTGCGACTCAGAGCCATTTAGCGGACAAACACCAGGAGAATTACTCAGTGGAGAACCAAATGACAACATGATCACACACTGGGTGCCATTAACCAAACTCTGACATTTAGCAAGGGTGAGGAACCCAGCTGGAGACAGCCTGTGATCACTGAGGATGCTGTGAAATAAATGTGTATTTTATCAATGGCCTCCTGTGGCTTGCATCTGATCTCGCCTACAAATGAACATCTCCTATGTCCAGTAACCTCACTGAATTCCGTGACTTGTTATACGATCACAAAAGCGAGTTTGTCAAGGGAAAAAAAAAGAGAGAAAGTGCTCAAAAGGTTTTGTTTTCTAAGAAAATTCCATGTGGTAGAAAAGCTGTGATAACAACAACTTCCATGGTGGATGTCAACACACTGAAGAACGGTTTATAAATAACACATGATATATAGATTTGCAGTGCGAGAAAAGGTCTATGCATTGTACTTTGTTGTATGGCACTGGCTTCTAGATATGAAGAGTGCACTCAGAAACATATTTATTTATATTCATATTTCTTTTTTTTCATCTGTACACAGAGATATATTTTGTTTGAAGAAAGCTAGCTGCACTGTGTTTGAACCCTCACATGGCTAGGTAAAATTGTTATTTACTATGTCATGTTCATTGGAAATATCAATTTCTGCTGCCTACCTGAAATCCAAAGCAACTTCAAAATCTCTTAATAATCATGACATTGATGGGGATTAATTTACTGCTCCCTTCCAGTTGGTCGCATTTAACTGCACGTTATTAGATCCTAAGTTCTTCTGGGCAGGGTCCTCTCTTCCTCCTGTGTTAATATTTGTATCTGTCTGTCATTTGCAAAACCGCGTAATAAATTGGTGCTATATAAATACTGATTATTATTATTATTATTATTATTAATAATAATAATAATAATAATAATAATAATATCATCCCTTTCTTATGAATAAAATCTGAATTTAAAAATACTGGAAGAAATTTGTCCATTGTCTGACCATCAAATCCACCACCCTGTATCCCATTTGTATTTCTGCAGTTAATAATTAGGAAGTAGGTTTCAAATAATGAAGCCTTACCTTTAATCTCAAGCAGCTGTACAGACTACTTACCTGTACTAGGTACAGCCTGCTCTGATTTCACTACACACAGTGAGCTTTTCCTAAGTGCGTTAGAAGGTAGAGTCTGATTACACCCACCTCATTTTCTGGCTGGAAGACATCCAACAACATCTAGGCTGATTCTCATTACACTTTTTTAATAACTGGATTTCAGTTCTTGCAGTCAGGGAAGTGCAGCATTACATTGCCCGGGGTGGTCTGCATCCGGACTAAGGGGTGTCCATTTTTCCAGACTGGCATCCACCTATCAAGGTATTGTGATTCTTGCATAACATTGCCCAAGAACCAGTCCACTGCTTGAAGACTGAGTAGTCCTAAGACATATAGAGGCAAGGTGCTGTGCTGTTTTCAGGAACCTACGTACAGCACTCTGCAGACTTCTTCCAACCTTTATTGAAAAAAAAAGAACAATGACCCAGTGATGACAATACTGAAAATAAAATAAGAAAATTAAAATAGATTTTATTTAAATGTTTAATCAGCAGCTTGATAAAGGGTGAGGGAGAAATTGAGAAGGCAAAATATAGGCAAATAAACTTCAGCTTTAGGTTTTCCTCCTCCAATCCATGTTACTGTGGTTAGGCGGGCAGCCTTTTGGGTTGAGGGACTGGAGTGGTGCCGATGGACTGGAGTGGTGCTTAGAGGATCTGACTTCAATCACACCAAGAACAAGAAGTTATGCATTTTAATTGTAGCTGTTCTGGATGTGAGGAAGGAAACACCCGCTAGTTAGATCACACCACACCATATTTTAATGTAGTGGCATATAGTGGAATGAAAATAAGGGGTTAGAAAAAATGTTCCCTCAGCTTATGGTTTCTGGAACAAAATTGATTAGCAACATCATAAATAGGCTTGTAAATACACAATAAACATTGCTCTGACTCTGTATATGGTATAAAAGAAGGTGATTTTCACAATAGGTGTCCAGGGCACCTACATATATCACAGCAAGACATTATATGGTATTTTCTCCAAGCTAACTATAAAAGTGATCAATCAGGGCTTTGATTTTGTTATTTAGGTTTACCTGTACTCTAATCTGAACCCAATAGCCTGCCAGTAAGGCAGCCCATGAAAAATGGTGGCTATTATCTAATGTGTGCATTGCAATCTAAAATACATCTACATTCCTAATCGTACTACCAGCTCTTGAAACTACCAAAAACCAAGGCTGTGACCTGGCTTGAAGGCATTTTAGCTTGTATGGCCAACAAGTAATAACACTTGTCAGAGGTATGACACCATGTTCAATAAGATATTGAAGGAGAATAGTTATTATGTGTTTTGGGTTACATAATAATTTCCACATAAATGAAAGATGATAGCAAATGATATAATTCCGTTCCACATGACCTAAAGCACAAGTCCAGTTTATAAGTAGCCTCTACATTACTGAATTGTCATAACACCAAATCTATGCACATTTATTCCATGCTGCTATGAAGGGATAACACATGATATTTTAGTAAAGCTAACCAAGAAAGGGAGTTGTTTAAAATACTGTTATTGTGCTTGGAAGATTCCTTGGTTAGTCTGTATTGTTGGTATTTACTTGATGGTGCTTCTTAAATGCTAGAAGACATTTAAAATGAAGGAATTTCTTTTCACTAAGACTCTGGGAAGTATTTTAGGATTTATTTAAAAGTTGTGTTAGGTAATGGATGGTTTTATCTTTAGATTTTTTATTGAAGCAGGTACAGGTGCAATGTGAACAGTAAATAAAGGAACCCTTTCAGGAAAAAAACCTTTCATAAGAGAGCATTTTATGTACTAGGGTAATCCTTATCCTTTTTTTTATTAACTAGAGCATGCCTCATGGGCTCCATGCTCTCTATTATCCTCTTCTTCATTGTTTGAGGCTTGCTTTTTCTGACTGTCTTGTTCACTTCCTGCCAGCAATAAACTGCTGCAATTCCCACATCAAAAAGCAGGTGACAGGTCCAGCAAACTGAGAGAATTTGGCTTAATTACTATGGGAGTAATATTTACCCTTCAGCCTGCCATGCCTGCAAAATGCTTCAGCTCTCTGGCAAGTAACCATTGTACTGAGCCTTATTGCTTGCCGTATACAACTATGTGCCCTGATCACTTCACTTTGCATAGTGACAAATCAAGAAAGTTTGATCTGACGCTGCATGCACTACTAGGTCAGAAGGAACCAAGTCACTGCAGTGCTGGATGCATTACTACAATCAAACCTTAATATGTATGCATATTGTTTACATAGTGGCTGTAATTATATTTTTCAAAATGACCTATGTAATAAAATTAACTGGTTACTTTCAGATGTTTTTCATTAAAATTATGCCATCTGTATATTTAATTGGCAGTTGGGTGTTGTGCTTTTTTCTGTTTGTTTTCCTGCATGATTTCTGTTGTCATTTCCCTGACATTGATAATTTTTTTGAGATACCCAAGTCTGGATTAAAATAAACATATTTAAATACAGTATGGTGTATTGTGTGTAACTTTATAGGATTAGCTTGAAGCATTGGTGGGCAGCAGAAATGTTCAATGTGGCGGTGAATGCACAAATTAGAAAATGTCAGAAGTCTGAGCAAAACTTTGTGGAATAAATAGTAAACCCATTGATTAGCTTTGTTAATTCTTTCTAATATACTTGTGTTTAAAAGTGTTGTTGGCTCTGCTATAGATGGCCTCAGACCCAACATTATGAAGTTACTGACGCCAACTAGTGTATTATATTAAATATGTTCCTTCCTAATGATAAAACAAGTTAGGAATAAATAAGGTAATACTCAATAACACATTCCAGAACACAATTTTCAGATTATTCTATCACCGCTATTAGCCTCAATTTACATCCCTAGTTAAAAATTATCATGTGTGATTGATGGGTATTTCCTTTTCAGTGCCCATGAAACAATTTGTTCTACCAAGGATAACAAGATTAGAGATCACTTTTAGGCCAAACTAAAATTTAGTTAAAAAGTTTATTTAAAAGTACATGGCACAATCCCAACCTGCATTTACTCGTACCAGGTTACACTTATTGATAAAGGTATCAGAAATTATATTATAACCATATCATTTGAGTCTAATCTGCTTATTACGCCTCAAAGATTTTTTTTACATATATTATACAAATAAATGTCATTTGTCTATTATTTGCAACTACATTTCAATATTACATCTGGGTACAAAACAACATTTATATAGGTAATAAGCCTGTTTTTATTTTTTTCTACTTTTGTATTTAATAAATACACTTGAATTAGAAAAAAAAGCAGTGCGTGTTTTTAGGTAATTACATACAGCTTCCTCCATAATGAAGGAATTATTATGAAATCCTAGCATTAGGCAATACTGTTATTATCATACTGCAGTTATTTTAGTAGTAGTTTTAAACATATCTTGTTGTCTGGAAATTCTCATCTTGCAATACATGGAATGCACTTGCCATGTGTTTTAATACAAACCTATTGATGTTGTACAGTAAGTATAGACCTAGATGTACGTTATAAAAAATCAGGTCCTCATCATACGTAAAATCATACAAAAACAGACAAGTTGGAACCCTAAATCTGCTACTTTGGGTCTGTTGTTACTGTACTTCAAAAAAATAATATACACTTAACCACGGCTGCATTCATTGATCAGCTCAGTGTGTGATCCCCGGCACTAGAGGTTTGATGGGGACAAGTCTCCCCAATCAAAACCTCTAGTGCTCTCTGAATGGCTGAGGAAAGAAAAATCCTGATGACGCTTGAGCATCCTTTCCTCAGCCAATCAGAGAGCACTGGAGGTTTTTAATGGGGTGACTTGTCCCCATTTAACCTCCAGTGCCGGGGATCGCACACTGAGCCGTGGCTGCATTCATTGATCAGCTCAGCCTGCAGGCCTTTTTTTTTTAGAAAAATTTTTTGTTTATTTTAAGAAAAAATTTATCTCGATTGGCGAATTTACACTGGCCGTTTTCGCTTACAATTTTAGTAAGCAAGAATGGCCAAATTCGGCACGAGATCGAGTTTAAAATTCTCGCTCCCTCATCCCTAGACTTTACTGTGTATATCAAAGGATGAATGTATCCAATGTATAGACCTATAGTATTTTAAAATCATTTTTTACATTTGGAGACTAATATATCTTACGGGCTTCTGTTTGTCTGTGACCCTATTAGGGAGATTTTCTATCACTTTTTGCCCCTATGATACCAATACAGGAAATGTATGGAAAACATCAGAATGGACAGACAGAAAACAATATTTGTCAAAAGTTTTAGCTCTCCCTTACTTCATTAAAAAAAAGTCCCCTTTGGTAATATTTCCTATTCCTTCCTGCCATAAATGAAAATATAGAAAGTAGGTCCTGGCTGATCCAGACACATGAGAGGCATTTGCTATGGTGGTGGTTGGGGGTTTAAGTGGAAGAAGGAGATTCTGCTAGTTCTGCTTTACTCCACTCATCCCCTTCACATTTCAGGGTGCTGCTGCTTAAAGCTAAAGTTTATTCTGCTAACATTTTAAGTTCCCAAACTCCTGCCCAAAAAAAAAAACTCCACCCCCCCCAAAAAAAAAATTCTTATGCAATTATAAAATAAAATCTTTCCATTAGAAATCATTAGATTTAGTGGCACTACCAAGTCTTGACAATGCAAGCATCCGAATGATGAGGCCTAGGATAGAAGGATTATCTACATAGGGACCGTTATGGAAGCTCTGATAAAGCCTACATGTGATGCTGAACCTCTGAAGAAATTAAAGTCGAACAAATAAAAGGGGCAGCCAGGGACCGTTTATTTTGGGAAAAAGAGGTCTAAACGAAGCTGGTTCTCTATCAGCCAGGAACTAATAAAGGTTCTATCAGCTGCAGTTTTTAATGTACATTGTAGTAACCTGACTCGCAGTACATATTGGCTTTCCCAATGTAAACCCAGGAGCTCTGCTGTTCATGAAACAACTATTACATTTCTACCATTTCTACCAATAACTTATGTGCTGCTTATTCTACTGGGTGTAATATGCAATTGTAATACTGTCAGTGTGATAGCTTGGTCCTGCTCTTTATTAATTTATAAATAAAAGCTACAATTGTTGTCTTCATTCATAAATTAGTTTTCCCTGAGAATCATAATCACATTTTAAAATCAAAATTATTACAACAACACCTTATTAATCCTAAGTGCTTTACAATAAATTGTTTTTCACCTTCTTTCCTTGCACGGATTTGTTTTGTAGCTCCACATAAAATAAATCCTTTCACAAAAAATGATCATTTTAGATATTTTTTATAGGGAACAAGAAGAAAAGGTCCCCAACAAGAACATGGACAGCAAAAAAACAAAAAACTAATAAAGGTTTTCATTACCTGTCTTATCTAAAGCAAAATTACAAATTTTGGTTGGAGTTTAGTTTTAATGTAAGGTTGAGATCTTTTAAATATTATCCTATACATAGTTATTTTGTGTGTTATTTTTTTGTTATTGTAGATTACACATTTATGCAATTTATATAAAAAAATAATTTTTCAATGTTAAAAAATGCAAAATGTAATTTGTAGCATTTGTAAATGTTCAGTTGCTTGAGTAATACCAGAACATAGTTTTTACATACCAGTGAATAAATGGTGAAAAAAACTGCAGTCGTTGGCCTAATTCAGTCTTTCTAATGCCAAACCGTCTTGCCAATTTCATATACTGGCTCATTTTAAAAGAAGGTTTTCCTTGGCTGTCACCTATCCTTCATCAGAGGATTTTGTAGTGTGCATAGCTTTGTGCATTAGCTCACTATGTGTTAGAATTGCCAAAAGAATTCCTTAGTCTGTTCTCAATAATTCAATATAGCGCTGCAAAACTAATCTTTTCACGTTTAAGGTCTCTTCTGCATTCCTCCCTCAAGACAACTTTAACATGTGGACTTTTTGTTAGTACTGTCCCGCTTATGTGATGACTGAATAGTCTAGCAAAAAATTATTTATGGAATTCCATTCACTGACTGCATCTTTCCACATTCATAATGTTAAAATGTAATGTACTGTACATTGTGAATTGTACATACCAATGTGTTCCAATTCCAAGTGTTCAAATCGATCACTTAGGGAGACTAATAAAATAATATTCCCTTTTCATAGGAGAAACACTTCATAATTTAGTTATAATATAACAGGAGAGAGTTTTTATATTGCCTTTTCTCATATTGTATCTCCTCGCTTTTCAAAATAAAGTGGACCTCTGAAGTCCAAATCTACCATGTTTCCATCTTGTAACAGACCATATGGTATTTAGACAGCTCTATTCTCATTCTCTATCAATTCCCCACCCTTGGATACATAGGATGTTCCCCAAAGTGCAGCTATATAAAAATCCATTATACTAAAATAGTGCCTAGTATGCAATAAACTTTCACTCTAAGTTTGCTGCACTTCTTTTAGACCAGCATTCATAAGTACTGTAATGTATATTGTCCTTGAAGGGGAATTATTATTATTATTATTATTATTGAACTAACTCTTTCCATCCAATTCTCTAAATAGTTAGATGATCCTCGACAAGTGACAGCTGAGAACTACCCGTATTAGTGCATATTCTTTTTGGGGAGGTGTGAAGACTTGCACATCCCATAGGCACTGTGTACCATTTCAAGCCCAATGAAATTTCCTGTCCGTGGTAGTCTGGTTACTTTACAGGCCAATGGCCATTGTGTACCTCCGGTATCTTGCATTATATGTTCCCAACTTACTAAATATTTTGCAAATGTGCTGAAATAGCCCCTTGGCTCAATGATGCTCAGGAACTGTGGATGAGCAAATCTGCCCCATAGTTTATTGTGGGGAATAAGGGTACTGTAGTAAATGTTAGTCATAAAATTGGAGGTGGCTAATGTCTACATTGTTCTTTTTGATGATGCAGCGATATTATAAATCAAAGGCAACTCAAAAAAGAAATGCGGATACATGCTTATCCAATAGACCATTTGGGCCTTCTAAGCTTGGTGGTAATTGTTTAATGATCAGGCATTATGAATGACAAAATTCTCCCGGGTAAAGCAAGATAAACATTTGCAAGTTCCATCAATCTAGAACCCACAGGATTCACTAAAACCCAAGCTGGCAGTGAACCATTATTACCCTATTTTCGTGTATTATATATATATATATATATATATATATATATATGTTATATGGCACCATGTATTTGACACACTCACTGTGGCACTCTTACAGGCAGTCCTACTATGTATCTTCAAAAGGTGGAAACCAATATAAAATTTATAAAACATCTGCTTCTAATAACGGTAAGGGTTGGAAAACTTGCTTCTGATCAAAAAAAAAAGTTCCATAGTGCACAAGGTAAAAACATTATTTCCACCATTAACCCCCTTGGTGGTATTCCTGAGTATTCCTGAGTATGGGGTGACATTTCTTTACATAAAGTGGTAACCCTGAGCCACACTTGAGGGCTTACCCGGTCCTCACGAGTCCGCAGCATCCTCCAGTGATGCCGGTCCGGCATCTGTGTCTACAAGGTGATGCCCAGCCGGCATCGGCAACCCATTAGCGATGCCCGGCATCTACATCCTCTGGCCCCGGATCCCGGCGTGTGCACGTTGGAGAAGCGAGGCTAGGTGGATGTGGATGCTGGCCAGGCATACGACGTGTGTGCAGGTGGCTTGAGTGCATCGGCGGCGGGACCAGCAGAAAATGTAAAATTAGAAGTATTTTTAAATGTCAAATGTACAGATTTGACATTTAAAAAAACAAAATAATACCGCCAGGGAGGTTGGACTAGGTAATATCTGCACTCACCATGTTTTCTGAACCTAATTTGTTTTCAAGTCATTTGTAGTCAACAAACATTTTAACACATGGTTATATCCCTTTGTATGAGGCATTAAAATGTAATTTCTTTGTAATGTGAGCATTTGCTACCAATCTGTTTGTAGCTTGGGCAATCTTTTTTGTAAGTCAAAAGTATTAAATATGCATTTACTGTATCACACACCTTCGGTCAATAATGCTTACCAAGAGCTAAATTACAACATGCTTAAGAGAAGCCACAGCAGCATTAGGCATTATGTGTTTGCTTTGACTATCTATTTTCATTTCTCTTGAATGCTGCTTTATCCCTGGCAAATGAGTGTCGGTACTGTTGGTACTGTGGTAAGAGCTTAGGATCTCTTCTACATTTTGGCAAAAGATAAGACCCTTCTGGGAAGTGGACTATTGGGTGGGCCAAAAATTTACTTTAAAATGTATCCAAATTCCATTCAGCTCCAGTTTCTTCCTCCTGCATCTTGATACTATCTAGAGTGAATCATATGCCTACTTGGTTGACTACTGAACAAGCTGAAGGCATGATCATGGTGATGTGATTTTCATGTATTAATGGTCAACACTTTCTTGCCAAACAGATGAAAGTTATTTTAGGTTATGTTTGATGCACAGATTCCAAATATGGTATTGGTTTTGCTAGATTGGCTCTATTTTTTGAAATAATGATCTCAATATTAACCTCATAGAAATCTAATGAAATATGAAAATTAAGCAAAATTAAAATAGATATTCTTATGTATACAAAATTTTATTTTTGAAATACTAACGTCAATATATTCTATATTCCGTACATTTATAGAACTAAAGAACAAGAAGTCATTGAAAAACTCTGTTTGTATGATTTCCTTTTATGCTGATGATTAGGACAATCACATTGAAGGCTCCAGCAGTAGTCTGCCATCATGTGTCTATCGAATCTGCCCTGATACCTTTCTTCCATCACCTTTATATCTTGATGGAATCTCTCCCCTTGTTCCTCACTGAAATCGTCAAGGTTTTTTGGACATTTTTGCAATGGCTATGGAGATAGTGTACCTTTATGCTCATAGTAGCACCCAAATTTTTAAATTTTAAGAGCAAGTTTTATACCAGTTTGTCATAATTTTGTGCTTAATGATTACCCAAAAAGTTCTTGACAACCATGACATAGTTGTGCCAGGCAGAAGCTTCAGTATCAGTCATGTAACTTGTGAAATTATATTCATTTATCAGTTTCCGAATCTGGGATCTGGGAACGATTTCTGCTTTTGAATTTTCAGTACTCAATCCAGGGAAGAATCTGCAAATGTATTTGAAGCAATCACCGTCCTTGTTCAGAGTTCTAACAAATTGTTTTATTAATCCCAACTTTATGTGTAGTGGAGGGAGAATGATTTTTTCTTTGTCAACCATTGGCTAGTTAATGATGTTTTCCAGTGATCCTGCTTTGCTGTACTATCCCACAAGTAGATGAAACATGGGTACTTTGTGTATCCACTTTGTTGTCCAAGTAGGAAATTCACCATTTTTACTCACCATTCACCACATATGGACCATTGGTGTTCATGATAGCAAAGATTTTGTAGGACCATTCTGATATTTTCATATTCTTCTTTAAGTTTTGTTGAGTGACCAATTGGAATTGATGCATAGCAGTTGCCAATATGCAGCAAAACAGATTTCAAACTTCAAGTGGAACTGTCTATGAAAAGCTGCCAGTCTTCTGCTCAGTATTCTGGTATGCCCATATGGGCTAGTAGTCCAGGGATGTTACAACAGTACACAAAGTCTCCATCTTCAGTGTGTCACCTCTCGTGTCCTATAAACCATTATTTTAACTTCCCGTCTCAGTTCTTTTCTTTTAGCCTGGATGCTAAAAGTTCAGATGCTTGTTTTGACAGACTTAGGTCACGTATTAAATCTGTGAGCTCTTCTTGGGAGAACTGCTGGTTTGATGAAACACTTCCTTCATATTAACTACCACTGCTAACTCCTGGATTACACTCCAAACCCTGTATATCATCAGCACCATGCGGCACAGGTCATCTTGCTGATTCCAAATCAGGGTACTCCCACTTGTTTTTCTTGTAACGATTGAAACCTTTTAAATTCACAGCACAAAAATAACAATCATTATGATGATTTTTGGGCTCTCACCATACCATAGGCACACCAAGTTTCAAACTGTTCAGTTTTCCATTTTTCCACTGACGTAGACACTCTACACAAGTTTTACATACCATATGGGGAGCCCAATACTTATCTTGGTACCCCAGTTTAATACCAAAATATGCAAGATATGCAAGATATGTTTCTTCTCTGTTTTTGCTGAGAATATTCACCACAACTGTAGCTAAATACCTTAGGGTCATTTAAACAACTTTTTCTTGAACTCATATTTCTGTAAAAAAATAAAATGTATTATTAATAAAAAAGGCAAATTAAAGTTTCATGAAAATATTGCTACATTTATTATATAAAATGCAAAAGATTTATAAAAATATGCTGTGTTTACATTTGTTGTTGGCAAAATTGTCTCTTCCGATTTCTCTATCACAAGAACTAGAGCCAATTCAGTGAAACTGATGTAATTTCTGGATTCAGCAGACCTGAAATACACTAAATTTACTGAAAAATCTTTGGCAAGTGCATTTTTTTTGTTGAGCTGTGTAATATTACAGCTGTCATATCAGTAAAAATCCCACCCCTAGTGACTTTGTGAAAAATATGGCTCCCTTTGCAAAACTTCTCATACTTTCAGGTTGTAGAATAGCTGGTAGCAGTTAGTAGCAATCAAATGGACTATAGTATTCTGCAAACTACTTAAAAGGATGTTCATTACACAGACAATAGAAGTGATTTAATGATATAAACAAGTTTTCTTTCTATTTGCTCATATTTATGAACCAGTTTTAGGGTATGCAAAATGATTGTCTGCATGTCTGTGAAGGCTTTCCTTTACCTAGCTCATAGTATAGTTGGTAGGAGTTCTAACAGTTGGTATATAATATATATAACTATATATATAGTTGGTAAATAATTCCAATTTAACCAGACCTAAATCGGAGCTTTTGGTAGTCTCAGTCACACACCTGAAAAAAGGATGCAGATACCTGTGTGACAAGCTGCGTGACAATTAGCTGATCACCATAATCATTTTGTTTCAGCACTGACAGCTTCCAAAATCTGTCGCTGAAAGGTCAGCTTTAAATGTGACAAACTACTACCATCTATGCAACTTTTTCTCAACTAGGGTTCCTCCAGAAGTTGCTAGGAGTTCCTTCAGCAATTGACAATTTGTACATTTCAGATCTATTACCTTTGACACCAGTTATCTTTTTGGCTCACCTTTAGAGTAGTATTCTTCCCATTGGCCATGTAAAAGGTATTCATCTCACTGATCACCACACTAAAGTACCATGAACTGGGCACTTCATAAATATTAGGAGATTTTTGCGAATTGCTGTTAAAGTTATTTCTCTCATAATAAAAAGTGTGAAAAATGCTGATCTATGTCCTTAGAGTAGAAGAATAAAACAAGTTGTTATACTATAATTTCACCACTAGATGGCAGGAAGGTGCTTTCTTTTGAAGAAGGTTCACTCATATTCGCCTATTGTTTCCTTTTCATGTGAATAATGCACAGGGCTCTAAATGAATCTATTCTCATGAATAATGCAGGTGCAGCTAATCATTTCAAGATGTATATAAATCCAGATACAGTAAAGCAGCATTCTATTTCACAAAACGTAATATATTTTATACATGGTCTGCACGGTCTGTCTATTAAAAGCAATTTGGTCTTTGTTTGGAGGGCAGAATAACCAGAAGAAATATGAATTTGGTGTGTTTAAACAATAAAGGGATTGCTGGACTTTCAGCACAAAGCCAGCCAGTGTGCAATTTCCTTTTTCCTGTTCTGAAAATGATCAAATGAGAATGCACTCAGGTAAAACACACCACCAGACTGAGAAAAAAAGTGTAGACATAGCGTCTACCTAGAAACATTAATGGATTGCTTTCACTTTCTTTTAAACTTTCCATTTGTAGCATAATTATGTGTCAGTAACATGTCTGTTCCCTTTTGTCTGAGGGACGTCCGTTTATTATGTGTGCAAGCAAAGTTTGTAGTGGTATGATTTATTAATCATGGGAATATAGTATTTCTTACTGTATAAATGAGGATATTAGAAGATACTGACAAGTTACTCCAACAAGGAGGCCTCAAGGCACAGACATATAATAAGCTCTTATGACTTATAACATTCCTTTTCTAAGCTCCTTATGAATGACACTCTGAAGGTATAACGTTTTTAATTTGTTGCTATTTACATATACACAATTTAGGTGTCAGGTAAAAGAGAACTTTAGCCAAATACACAACAAAACAAATACAATAGTCCAATAAAAGTTCAAAACCTGTTTACATGGGTTTCCTCTGGGCACTCCAGTTTTCTCCTACAACCAAAAAGCATGCATTTAGATGACTGTGTCAATGACTATGGTATGGACATTAGATTGTGAGCCCCTTTGATGTACAGCTAGGGCAGGATCACATCTGCCTCTAAATTGTGTGATCCCGCACAGCTCCCAGTGGCTGGCACCTTGCCAAGCCACTTAAATACTCCAACAGCAGTGCTGGTTCTTAAAGCGTCTGCAGATTTGACAGCTGGCAGCAATGATCAGTACCTATACAGCTCATTGGTTCCTCCTATTTATTCTCCATGGGCCTGCAGCAGAGAGATGCTACATTTGAGAGGCAACACTATAATAATATTCAATTATTATCCACTGTTAATCCAGGGCTGTCTCCTGCAGTACTCGTTTTTCATCACAAGATGTCACCAGTCCTCTATATTAATGACAGCCAACAGTATTTACCCACTTCCTTTGAGCCCATTCTGTAATGCGCCTTTCCCCAGCTTGTGAATGAACAAGAACAACAAAACTGTGCCCAAGTCACGTTATTGCAGGGGGTTATTGTACACAATCCCGAACCATATCTTGTATAGATGAGCCCCTAGCCCACTTTTACAGTTTCACAAATAGTATGACAGCTCCCTTTTGCAAAAAGAACATTGAAAAAGATCTAAAATTTCCCCTACTACCAACAAAAGTGATATTATTTTTGTGGCTCCACATTTAGGGCTGACTTTAAAGTTACCAAGCACACCACCATTACTTTTGCCAAGTCGTGGAGTACTGGTAGATAAAAGCCTGACACCTTTAATCTATTCAGCTGTTCCTTTATTGGCATTATGCTAATGAACGGTGCTGACCCAGTAAATAGGAGTAGAGCTCTCTATCTATTGGTGCTCTGTATATTATAAAAAATTGATTTTTGCTTACACATGATTGAAGGCTGTAGTAAATAACTTCATTAGGAATCCAAGGCAGGCTCCCACTGTGTATTACAGAGCATTCAATGATACAAAATTGTGAAGAATGAGATTGGAAGCTCCTGGCAGCCCTGTCTGGAAAAAGAAGGGTGGGTCCTGATGGCACTGGCATTGAAGGTGAGGATTCCCAGGCAAGAACAGAAACAAATATAGAGCAGAAACAGACTTTGGTGCCTGCCAAAAATAGTTATGCAAATTAATAGGATTTGGTTTAAATTAAAGTGTATGTATAGTCTAATGAGAAACATCTCCTTTTTTAACATTGAAAATGTTTTACTATATCTGTTTTAAGTTCAAAAAAATACATGTTGATCCTGTCAAATCTTTTTAGATGATAACTTGTTCTGCTAACTGTTATCTATTACATTTTTCATAGTTGTCTCTGTGAATTATAGAACTGTGGCATTATATAATTATTGTCATACGGGATATTTCCATAATCATATCTTGTTTCTGTTATCCAAATTCAGAAGGGTGAGCAAGCATTGTCAACCTAGAACTAGAAGTTTGTTACTGGCAGAATCACCAGGTAAGAAAAAGAATAAAAGTAAGGTCTAGTAACTAATAGCCATGCCCCTAAACATTTGTGCAAACCATAAAAAGCTCAATAAACTACATTTTTGTTTTCACGCTCCATTGATGTAATCCACACATGGGGTCAACATTTATCCACAATGATTGGTACTGTGTTTTATCATGCGTGATGTGTTTTTTGTCATGAGTTTAAAGATTTTCTAGCAATCTCGTTTTGTGCCATTAACCAACAAAAATTCTATAAATCCTATGGTATTTCAGAAATTACAGAATTTACTTTCCTATTGTCCAAGCTGTAGCTTTTTAGCTTTCAGCTGCGCTAATTTAAAGTATAATATACAGTATATATATTAAATTTGTTTAAAAGTCTAAACCCCCTGAATATAAAATTGTATTTTTTATGCTGTTATTTAGAGGTTAATTTTAACATTAAATCAGAACTGGTCCATAATGACTGATCAGATATCACATTAGCCAATTACATGACAAGGGTAGCTCAGAGATTCCCAGCTTATATATCTTGCCCAGCCCCATAACCCCACCACACCCTTTCCCCCAATAACACACCACAGGCAGCCGTTTATAACAAAACATAAAAATAATATTCACGCCAGTGTTAGACGTGATCATATTACCATTTAAATAACAAAACAGAACCATAACTATCCTAAATTTTCCCAGCACTATCCCAAATTTTCCCAGCACTATCCCAAATTTTATAAACTTTTCTCTTAATTTCTTCCTAACAGTATACAAACAGGTTGCAAAATTTGGTAGCTGGGAGGCGATCAGGCAGGTAAGAATAGGGCAATAATCACCTGCCCAAATTGCCCATGTTAAAGGACATGTGGCATTAGTTTTATTTTACCAGTAGCTTGGCCACAGGTTAACTTTAAGCGATTGGTGGGAGCACTGCAGTTCTGGGTTAGTTTTTGGGAGGCCCTTCGGCAGGGCTCATATATTTATCGTTTATATATTAAAATATAATCTATAAATTAAAAATGGAAAACTCAATGTTACTTTTACAATTACTTCCAAATATTGTTACTATCAGGGTAAAATACAAAGAGTTCATAAACTAATATAAAAGCAAGTAGTGGGTGTCAGAAAACTGTAAGACGTTTGGAGAATCCAGTATAAAATAGTTAATTATATTACACCATGTTAATAATGGTGAAACAGTGCTGTTCTATGTCACATAAAGCAGAGAATGTTGATGACATCTCCTGGCTGGCCTCAGCTTCTACATTTGCCTTATTAGCTAGGTGACAAAACAGAACTATAATTACTGCTATGTTTTTAAATGTCTTGAATGTGTGAAAATTAAATAGACCTTTTAGTAGTTATTTGATTCTAAAGGCATACATTTTAGATATTTTCACACCATAAACCTGTTCCCTATTTGGAAATTAAATTGACCTTTCACCTCCACTCCCCTTCTTCACAAAAAACTAATGTCAAAGAACTTAAACATGCAGGAAAAAAGGTAACTGTGCCAGTTTAACTTTTTTTTTTCCATTTTGTAACAAAGAAGTTTATATGATCTGTAGCTACTATGTGTTCAACGATCTGTAATAAAGATGTCAAACTTTGCATACTCCTGTGCCAACAGTATGACCAAATTCCATCCAACACGTAAACACTACTAGACGTTTATAACAGGCCCTGCAGGAGATCAGCCTATGCAAACTGAAACGCCATTATTTAGCTAAGGGCATGGTCAATGGTAAAGTGAAATACAAACACACTATATCGAAAAAGAGACTTTATTTTAAGGGTGAGAGCAAGAAGAAGTAGTTATAAAACTGAGGAGTTCAAGTCATGTCTACTTAATACAGCAACTTAATTTAAAAGCAATGGTGGTGTGTGAAGTACAACCAACCACAACTTAGGTAATGGTACTCCAGTAAAATTGATTTAATTTTCAAATGAAAGGTTTAGGTCACCATTATTCTAATTTTCTGATATAGCACTTTAAAGTTAAACTATATATATATATATATTCTATATACACCACACACACAAGTATATGTATACCTAGAGATTTTCGTGACCTGAAAATTACAGTAAGAAAAAACTCCCAGTAGATGTTGCTGTGTCCTTATGTAAAGTGTGTAACAAACTCTTTCCCTGCAGTTTAATACTAAATAATTTCTTACACAATTTACATGAAGACACAATAATGCACAAATGATTTGATTGGAGCGAGTGACCCATACTAACCAACTCAATTTTTTCCCTTTTAAATAATAGGGTAAAAAAAAACATAATGCAGATTTAATTCACATCGATTTTATGGCCACAAACTGTCTAGGAGTTCACTGATGCACTGGTTCTGATGTCTAGGGAACCATTTGCCATCTCATCAGGAGCACACCAAGACATAACCAGAAGTGCATACAGGACATCCCTTCTACAATTAGCATTCATACCAGTTGGATTGCCATCCCAGATGCCAACATTCACTTTGGACAAGGGATACGCTTCTATTCTTTAGGTTTGGTGGACATGTATAAAACACAGAAATGGCAGGACAGATTTCCAAATCTTCTGATAGATAAGATAGTTAACCTATATGTATGGTATTTGTGTAATTATCAGTCTGTCTGGAGATCAGTCTATTTCTTGAAGTCTATAGGTGCATATGTCCAAAATAGGTCTCTAAGGTATAAATAGAAACAAAAAGGGCAAATCTACAGTTACAGAGTTGATTTGTATCAACTTTTTCATCATAAGACCTTAATGTTTAAAAACCTTAATGTTTAGTGACTAACCACCACTTGGAAGAATGGATTTTGGGTATTGGCCTAAAATACAACATCAGGCAATATATAAAGTCAGGAAAAAAAGAAAGTGCACCCTCTTTCAATTATAAGGTTTTGTGTACCAGGACATAAAAAAGCATTGTCATTAACAGGTCTTAAAATTAGATAAATACAACCTCAGATGAACAATACATGACATATTACACTGTGTCAATATTTACTTAACAAATACTAAATCAAAATGTAGAAGCAGTGTGTAAAAAAACAAAAGAGAAAGACATCATCAGCAGTCAGAGTCAAGTCAATCAGAAGTCAGGCAAAAGCAATTGTGCTGCACATCAATCTGAAGAGACGTAAAACAGTCAAAACAATTGCCAATTTTCCCAGGAAAGGTCCCAGCAAGGCAGACAAAGGCAGACAGATATTGCAAAAACCCAAGTGCACCTCAGACTTAACAGGCTCCGGTTTGCATGCTAAATGTTATCACAGTTAAGGACAAGTGTAAAGGGGGATAATAAAGCCATCTTACCTCTGCCAGCCGAGCCCCCAGAACGTCTCGTTACCCATCGACCCTTTGAAAAATACAGAGACCTGTCTTGGATATACCTGGCCATAGCAGCCTATTATTGACAAAATATAAAATATTAATAAAACTTTTTCTCTATTAAATCCACAACAGTAAACACAATATAACAAATAACAAATACATTTAAAATATCAAGTTTTTTGACAGTCCATGACAGTACCACTGCATCCCTAACTGTCACCTGGATATTCCTGCACACTACAATTAGGCCCCCAGCGGCTAGCACACCGGCTTAGGGACAACACATAAGTATCCCACTAATCCCACCGGGTCTCACTACAACCCAGTGTTCAATAACCCCACTATCATGCACCTCCAAAAACCACCACCCCGCCGCAAGCATGACACCTGTTAAAGTGTGGGGTGCACCTCCACACCTTAACACCACGCTGTAAACCTTGCTGCAAACTCAAAACCCAAAGGTTTGTCCCCACTTCATTTAAATGCCCCCGCCCGACAGATAGGGTCCCCCTTCCAAATCACTATGACACACTGCCAACTCACCAATCTGCACCACAAATTTACTCATTGTCCTAATAATGCTCTGTTCAAACAGTCCACAGACCATGCACGCCTCCACGTCAACCGTGCCACCATCTCAGACCATAGCAGGACAGTGTCAGGAAATCCGGACCTTAATCTCAGAAAATCTAGTTTAATATCCTTAAGTAATTCACGCAAGGACCTAGATCCCACATCATTACCCCCAGCATGGATTAATAGAATGTCAGGCAGAGGATCTAAACGGGCGTACCTGTTGATTTCTGGAATCACACGGCTCCACTGCATTCCAGGTATTCCTGGCTTCACCAGGCCGAAAGCCCAACTGCTGCCCACTTTGTCGCACCTCCGCCCGCCGGAGGCATTCCTTTGAATCTGTAATCTAAATAAAGGAAAAAACATACAACCTCAAACACAAAAAATCCCCCAATCCCCAACAGTTACCACAACAACACATACCGGAACCCCCCAGAAAACACACCTCCCTACATCACCATATACTCACCTACAGCAACTGCGGCCGAATGTACAACCGGTAACGGTTGGACGACCAATACGCTTGATTGCCTCCTTGTCCAACCCCCACGAGCCGCCTCAGTAGCTGCCCTAATTTGAAAAGAATGTAAGGATAACTCCTCAGCCCTCCTACCTGTAGTCCGCACACAATTTTTTTTAACACTGCCCCGAACTGAAAACGCGCCAGCGGAGACCCATCACGATGCATGAAGAAAGGGCCATCACCAGGCCCCCCCCCTCCAAGTATTGACGAACCGCCCGCACTGGGAAGGCCGCAGACCCTGGCAAGCAACCCAATATCAGACAAGCACCCCTAACCCCCTGATCAGTTTTAGACCTCAGTATCTTAATCCTCAACCTATGATCCTGCACACCCACGTCCTTCCGAAACAAGCCGACAAGCCTGGCTCCGCTCGGACTCTAGGACTACTTCCTCCACCCACAAGGATGCAAAAAAGGTGACCGTAAAAACTTCCTGAAACAAGACCACCTCAAAGGAATCCACACAGACCTCTCCCAAAGAAGTCAGTAAATCAAACAGCATGTCAAAGGAAACAGGCCTCTGAGTATCCTTCCCCACACTGCCCCTCTTATACCCCTTTAAGGCCTGTCGAACCAGAACATGTTTAGTATGATCAACAGCCCCCCTCCCCCCAACTGACACAAAAATGTCAACGCAGAATTCTTTTTAGATATCACATGACCTGAAACCCCTCTACAAAATAACTGCTAAAAACAACAACAACATAAGCAGACCCTGCACATCCAGCCCTGCTCCCTTCTGCCGCACAAAATTAAACCATTCCTGCCACGTGTGTACATACGCCTTCCACATTTCTTCCGCCACGGACCGCTGAATCACGCCTACCAAATACCCTAGACCAGGGGTGTCAAACTCAAATACACAGAGGGACAAAAGTTAAAATTTAGACCAAGTCGGGGGCCAAACTTGAAATTTATTGAAAAAGTTGAGGAAGTTTACTACTTCATCCATAACTAACAAAAAAAAACCCCTCTACACACACGTTAGGGTTGAAAAGACTACTTTTTATCTATCTATGCAGGCTGTGTGTTGTTCATCCTCTCACATCACAAGTTTGTCTGACACTAAATATTACACTATGCAGTCTCTAATGGATTGAAACAAACACAATGCCCCTGGTAGTCAGGCACCATGTGATCATTGCCTAGGCTTTGTGTCACATGATGGGTGTACAGGAATAATGTCTTATTGTATTGCATGTATTAAAAATGATGATGTGAGGTGGTAACGCGGGCAGGCAGCCAGATGTAGTTCATTTTCGGAATTCTTTAGGGGGCCATAAAAAAGGACCACGAGGGCCAGATTTCGCCCGCGGGCTAGAGTTTGACACCCCTGCCCTAGACAATTGTCCACAGACCTGGCAGGCAAGGAGTGCTGTGACGATCCGCCTCTGGAACCAGCTCCCGGAACCTTGCCCACTGGGAACAAGAAAGAAAATCAGCCACATTATTATCCAGACAAGGCACATGCACCGCCCTCACATAAATGTTATGGCGCAAACACAGCAACACCCCATGACGAAGTAATCGAACCACCGGAGGCAAATTAGCCATATTGCTATTAAATGCCCCTACAACCCCCAAATTATCACAATGTAAACAAACCCTGCGATTACCCAGCTCACTCCCCCAGATCGCCAAAGCCACCACCAACGGGAACAACTCAAGCAACAACAAATTTTTGCACACCTAAGCTTCCACCCAAGAGTCAGGCAACCTCTCCGCACTCCAGTGACCAGCCCAATAAGCGCCATAAACCTGTACCCCCTACCGCATCCGTGAACTAGTCCAAGGCCACATTAGACCATTCCAAAAGCTGTAGGCAAACTCCCAAGTTCTCCCCTAACTCTCTGGTCAACTGAATGAAATGCCCCAGAGACCACACTCCCGCTGTAGCTGCCGCCAGAGGCCTACTAAACACTCTCCTCATTAGCATATTATTGCATGCGAAATTCAACTTCCCTAAGAGGGATTGCAATTCACACAACCGAATTTTGCACAAACCGTGGGCTCTGCACACTACCAAACGCAAACTGTCAACCTTATCATCTGGTAACCGACTCCATGGCAGAGGAATCCAAAACAATCCCTAGAAAACACCAAACAGTCCGAGGTGATTCAGTCCTTTCAGCCGCCAACTGAACTCCATAAGACTCCACCTGTTGCAAAGTACCCAGTAAGGTAGCACAAACCCAGGAACCAGGAGGACCAACACAAAAAAATCATCCAAGCAATGTATAACCAAAATCAACCCAGACACACCCCGCACCAACCATTCCAAAAAGAGCTCAAAACTTCAAAAATTGCACATGAAATAGCACAATCCATCAGAAGACATTTGTCAACAAAAAAGGCCCCGTGCCATTCACAAACAAACAACCGAAAACTATCCAGATGTACAGGCAACAAACAAAACGCCGCCTCCACATCCTCTTTGGCCAATAAACAACCCCTACCAGCATTACGCACCAATGCCATATCAAACGAAGTATTATGCACCTTACACAATTCCGGATCAATACCGTCATTCACTGACCCCTCTGGGGTACAGCAAATGATGAATCATCAGGTACTTGTTGGACTCCTTCTTGGGCACCACTCCCAATGGTGACACAACCAAGCCAGGAAGCGGAGGCACAACAAAAGGCACTGCCATGCGGCTCAACTCTACCTCCTTCCTCAGCTTGGCCATGACCACATCACGGTGCGCCAAAGCCGAGCGCAAAATTCCTGGATAGCCAGAATGGAAAATGCCTGCAACCAGTTTTGAAACGTGCGAACAATCGAGCACCAAGCACTCTTTTCCTCACTCGCTCTCTTCCCCTCACTTACCTTGAAATTCCGGGCTCCACTGGCAAACGCTCCGCTGGCAAAAGTGAAAAAATCTCTACATACTCACCCCTCCAAACTATTACCCGCACCTCCGATGTTAAATGCGCTCCCAAAGGCCCCTCAAAACAGACAAAAACCTCACCTTTGGTCACATCACCAACAGACGAACCCTTGCTTAACCCCACTAGGGTTAAGGGAGCGAAATTTTTATTTCCATCTCGCGTTGAATCGGGCCTTACTAGCTTACAGAACATGTAAGCAAGAACGGCCTTGTGATTCGCCACAAGGTCGTGTTCTCGCCGATCTCAGATGATCTCTCAATGGAGAAGCTCCATTGCGAGTTCATCTGGAGTTCGCCTGCAGTCACAGCTGATTGGAAGCACTCGCAGGTTCCCATAGTCACTGGGCTGTACTTATCAATGATAAGTACAGCCCGGTGACCACAGGAACTGAACTCAAGATGAACCCTCAATGGTAAAACTCCATTCAGAGTTTATCTGAAGTTCGCCTGCAGTCACAGCTGATTGGAAGCACTCACGTGCCTCCAATCAGCTGTGATGCAGGTTCCCACGCTCCCCGGGCTGTACTTATCAATGATAAATACAGTCCGGTGACCGTGGGAACTGAACTCAGATAAACTCTCAAAGGAGCAACTCCATTGAGAGTTCATCTGGAGTTTGCCTGCAGTCATAGCTGATTGGAAGCACTCGCATGCCTCCAATCAGCTGTGAATGCGGTTACCATGGTCACTGGGCTATACTTATCAATGATAAGTACAGCCCGGAGACTGTGGAAACTGAACTCAGATGTGGATCTGGAGTTCACCTGCAGTCACAGCTGATTGGAAGCACTTGCATGCCTGGACCTGGGTACCTTGCAGTCCATTGAGTCAACCATAAAGTCTTCTGTATAGCAAACTATTCTTGAGTCAAATGTGAAACCATCCTTACAATAGCTAAAGATTTGTAAAATTGGGTCATGCAACAAGACAATGATTCCAAGCACACCAGCAAATCTACAACATATATTATAAATAAAATGAATCAAGGTGTTGCAACGTTCCAGTCAAGTCTAGACCTCAACATGACACAAATGCTGTGGTGGGGCCTTAAGAGAGCTGTATAGACAAATGCCCACAAACCCAACTGAACTAAAGCAATGTTTTAAAGAAGAGTGGGCCATGTTCCCTCACAATAATATGAAAGACTGATAAAGTAATAGAGAAAATTATTATCTCAAGGTATTGCTGCTAAAGGTGTTTCTACATGTTAATGAAGCATGGGGTGTACTTATTTCTTCACACATGGCTTCATCATTTTGGTTTCATTTATGTTAAACAATCACATGAGAAATATGTTGGGTGCTGGTTTAGATTAGATTTTAATAATTTTAGAAGTCGATAAGGACCAGATGAATTTTTTTATGTACTAATAAACAGAATTGGAAGGGTGCTTTCATTTTCTCATTATTGCAGCTTCTGTTCTTAGGCATGGCTTTAGCTTCTAGATATTTAAATAGTCCAACAGATTCACTTTAAACTTGAAGATTTTAGCATTAAAAGAAGTACTATGGCATAGATTAAGCAGAAAAAGTGTTAATAGGTCTGGGTATGTACTAAACGAAACACTCAAACTTTTAAGAAATACAACATATGTAGCATGTTTCCTTTAAGTATGTTAAATGGGAAAATATCTATAAAAAGAATCATTTTGACAATAAAGTCATTGTGTCTTTGTTCTATCAAGTTATAATGCCACATTGTTTAAGAGTTTGTTAAAAGGATTTTTACTTAAGAAAGTTGCACAGATTATAATTAACTATGCCAACATCTTCATTGCTTGGATAGGACTGGTGGCTGGCATTAAACTTGTGTGTTTAAAAACACCATTGTTCTTTCTCTAATGGCAATGCTAGGAACACCAGGCCACATGGCAATAACTACAGTTTGGAAGCAATCTGTGCGATATTTAGCCCTAAGGTCTGGCATTTCTAATTATTCTTTCTGAAGACTATTTTTTTTAAACAACATAAGCACTGTTTCAGAATATGTTTAAGAATTCTAAAACACCAAAGATGTCCTACTCATGTTTAATGGACTATTCTGTATCTATTCTGTATATAATGGACTATTCTGTATCTATTCTGTATATATTTCTGTACTATATGTTTGCTTAGATATCCATATTTTAGTTACAGAATTATTCAAATCACAGGAAAGAAAGGCATGTTCAGATATGTTCATTGAGAGAATTAGTCATAATCAAAAAGGAAAAAAAAATCTGCAGAATAACCTGCTTCGACAGCCAAATTCTCGGCCTTTCCAATAGGCAAAGCTTTGGAACGTCCTAATAAGCTCAAGCTTGCCTGCCATCTAGCCACATTATTGGCCAGTGAGGATGCCATCATGATCATGAACCAGTAGGAACATGTGGGGACAAATGGTGGCACAAAGCTCGGATAGTCCCTGAATGTGTGAAATCTTTGCCTGAGAAAATTCATTGAGATTTACTTATAAGCAGGTTTCTGCTTTGTAAAGTGATGTTTTAGTAATTGTAGCATTTTTCTATATTACAGTTTTGTTTAATTTTGAATTGGTTTATGTCTATGATATACATTTGTTCTTTATTTGAATGTTTCTCCAATATTTGTTATCCTAATATCTATACAGACTGTACAGTCATAAACAAAATATACCCCTGAGGAAGCCAACCTTGGTGAAACGTGTCAGGGTTAATCAGACTGAACAGTTGAATTCTCTTTATGTGATAGTAGGAGTTTGTATAGCACTAATATTCCAGCCCCGTGAAGTGTAACAAGACTGGGGATATTGTATACATTCTTGATGTAATTATGTATGAATCAACAAACCTGTATCAATACATAATTAATAATTTAAAAAGAAAGTAAATGCAAAACTACCCAAAACAACCAAAAAGACACTTACCTTCATACCTGCAGAATAGTCGATCCGCCCGGAGGTTTCTTTCATCGGGTCCCGTGTCATTCCAGTATCCATCTTCTCCTCTTCTTCCGGGTTCTTCTTCCTACATCACCCGGCGAAGGCGCAAGATTGGGTGACGTAGTTTGGGAAAAAAATTTGCCCATCTCACTGCGCATTCGTGAGATCGGCAATTTTTTTCCTTTTTGAAGAAAGGGCTCCTTCTGCTCATGCCTGAGATGCCCTAAACCTTTTTTGTTAGTTTTGTTTTGTTTAAAGCAAACATTCTGTATATTTTGCACATATCAGACAGAACTGGAAACTATTAGTTCTTCCAATTGAACCAAAAGCAGCAATAGAAATGTATTTCCTAACAAATTTAGGAAAGTTCTGACCTGCAAAAATTTTATTGCAGTTTGTATCCTCATTAGTAAGGTTTTGCCTTACTTTCTGTCCAAGTGAAATGTCTCAATACAAGATAAGATATCTCTTTAGATACACAGAATGCTTTCAAAATCTGATAATTTCTCTTTCCCACTCCCATGTTCTTGGAGTTGGGCTTCACATTTTTTTGTGGTTATCAAATAGCAAGATCAAAATCTATTAGGATTGTGAATGTCATGTCAATCGTTGTACCATTTTGATCCTTTTTATGCCCCTATTTACCCCTGCTGAAAAACTGTGTTGCACAACGAGGAATCACATTCAACTAGGCAAACTGTTTTTCCTATTAAGTTTTATATACAACATAAGAACTACAAAGGATCAGAGGAATCACTGCTATGCTGTACCCCATCAAGTTTTACTAAAAAAATGAATATTGACTGCCCAGGGAAGGGGTAGCAATGGAGATTACTTTTGCGACTTATAATTCCACTGTCCTATGAAGGAATTCTACATACATACAAAGCACTCCTTTTTTCTATGACTGTATACAGATCACTGTCAGTGAAGTTGCTCAAACAAGCCTCTGCAAATCTATTGTTTGGGAGGATTTTACAGGTGGCCTGAACCATCATCACTTCTCATTAGTATGGGCAGCCTAAACAGTCCATTAGTCAGGTAACGAGTACAAATAGTTAATATGAAACTAGGTAGAACTAACAGAGGAAGTGTACCATGCAGAACAGTGAGAACTGATACAGTACTGGTTAGGTTTTAACATCTAGTAGCTGCTGTTATGGATCCTGGGAGTTTAAACATGACTACTGGCACAGAGATGACGAATGTTAGTTATATGTTATTTTACTATTCAGTAGTTTTAATTCCATCATGCAAGCTGTGG
This sequence comes from Pyxicephalus adspersus, assembly GCF_032062135.1. Classification (NCBI taxonomy): domain Eukaryota; kingdom Metazoa; phylum Chordata; class Amphibia; order Anura; family Pyxicephalidae; genus Pyxicephalus; species Pyxicephalus adspersus. The sequence continues at coordinate 106,270,071 of NC_092859.1, forward strand.
AGGCAAATGCAGAGAAAACTACCAGAAATGGCCTTTTATTAAAAACCAAAAGTCATGAAATGTCGTAATGTTCAAATATAAGGCAAAGGGAGTAATACACAAGAGTTTTATCAGTAGCTTAGATAGTCTTAAAAACATTTAATACAGCAGGCCTGCAGTGAATTTTAATTTATTAAAGTGTGTGGAAAGCCTAGTTTGATGACAGTTTGATAAAGTACTGTGTTATACCCTTTTACATCACTTCGTACCATCTTATTATAAACAGATGCCCCTGATGCCTCCTGCTATTTTGGTGACAATATTATATTCAGTGGTTTTTCTGATTATTGCAAAACTTAGGGTGCCATAAACTTCAGTCCAAAGAAATATTTGTCAAACATTAACCCCCCTAACTCTTGTCAGTTTTTTGATGCAAAAGGTGATCCTAATTTTGTTTGCACAGAAATTTTTGTTTTTTATTGCGGGTCTGTAATTCTTAGGATTAACTCCCAGGTATGATAATTATATTTATTATACTATAACCGTAAATTATAATACATAGTTATAAATAATAATTAAAAAAATTAATGAAATAATAGACAACAATGTAATTTAAAAAAAATATAAAATTAAAAATCTATTTTTATTTTTATTATATGTTGTGTGGTGTTTTTTACTGTAAAACCCATTTAAAAGCACCCGGGGACCTGGGTGGTATTTAAAAGCAGATTACTCGGTAATCTGCTTTTAAATTTCCCGCCCAGCTACGCCCCTTGACGGACTGGCGCCCCGGCATCACAGCAGGACCATAAGATCGCCGCTGGAGCGCGGGGCAAAGGTAAGGAGGCTTTTAAAGCTTTTTGCTAGTGAAATCCACCCCGAGTCACACTCGGGATTACCGCTAGGGGGGTTAAGATGACAATCTTGGGTGGAATCAAAGTTGGACACTCATCCCTCGTCACCAATACATTGAATTGCACAGGTTACTTAAAATGCAACATTTTCAGCATAAAAACTAAAGTCAGCATTCCAGTATTTTGAAGAAATGTTTATTTAACAACTGAATACATGCCAAAATGAATAATTTACAGCAGCAAGTCTTAATACATTTCCTCTCCAGTTTTCAATTCCCCCATACAATGTATTGATAAATATAGCAATGAAACATACACACTTTGTTCTTAGGCCTGTTTAGAAAAAGAAAACACCTATAACAGCAAAAATGACCACTTTGAGGCCATGGTATGCAGCTGACATTTGGGCTTTTGTACTGTATGGTTTTACTGTACGTGAGCACATTGAAATGGAGTACCTATGGATATCAGTACATTACACTGTACCTCCCCTAAATAGATAAAAATATTTACATCTCTTTTGGCTAATGTTTAGGTAGCAAAACCAAACTATTTAAACACATACCATTGATATCACTAAATACTGCATAAATGGGATCAGAAACTGCTTGTTTCACATGCAATTAGCTTCTTTGAGGTCTTTTTACATACAGTAGTTGCTCTAAGTGGGCAATGGATCTGTACAATAAATGCTAAGCCACATTTTGCACAATCTCATTTTTGCAATATCTGCAGTTATTGGTTGATCAATACAGAATAGTTATGTTTTATGATGTATGAATATGACAGTGGAAGACCGTTTAAAAAGATGTGCAGTACTATGTACATATAAGTGTGTGCTTTCCAGATTGACGTTTCTTTAGAGCAAATGTATTTAACTACTGCACGTTGCCCAGCTGTGCTATTTGTCATAGGTTATGATGATAGTAAAACAAAGCTGGCATATGAAAGACTGTTGTACCAAGACACAGGTGTCACCTTCATGATTGGAAACCACACTGTGCTACTGCATCCATTTCAGGAGGCATAATTGGAAAGTAACAGCCAAATATTCTGAATAGAAATAATGTTTTGGACCCATAGTTATGCTTTACGGTTGGTAAAAATATCCACATTTTACAGTCTCAAAACCAAAACAGAATACTGAAAGCTTGAAATACTTTTAGCAATCCTTGCTGGTGCTATTGAATAATTAAAATTGCATGAAACAAATAGGTGGGTGAGACAAAGGCCTTTTCTGATATTGATAGGAATGCTGAATCATGTCACTGGGTTATAAACCCCTTTCCTCCCGACTATAAAAGCAACTGTCCTATTTACGGAGAGAGCAACATTGGCAACCAACAAACAATTATTTTATAGCTGAACACCAGCCAAACAGTAAGGTAAAGTAAAAATACATTTATAGGAGCCATTTTACATAAAATGATTGATTTTTCTGCCAATCCAATTCCTGGGCCTTGTCCAGGTATGCAGTCTAAAACCATGTGATTAGCCAGTCCTGGGGACATGGGCCCAGACCTGGTTTTTAGACTCAACTGCAGCATTTGATGAATGTTTTGTCATGCAGTTGAGTGCAGTTGTGGTGGTTGGCCCTTCAAGGGAAGACCTGAAGCTACAAGTTGCTTCCAGAAACCATGCCGCAATCCAACTTGCGGCAAATGCATAAATAAAAAGTTTCCCAACCATTTCCATGTGGTTGAGCATGCAGTAAACCCCTTTCTGAATTAGCATTAAATTTACACAGCTCTATCAGACAGCAGGGCCAGGTTGGTGTCCTTAGTTTGCTTTGTTGCAAATAAAACAGAACAACCTGGTCACCTCTCTGCCCTTCCAAGTTCTGCAATATAATGAAATGCATGAGTCTGAAGCCTTGTCGAATTTAGGTAAACTAGCTATATTTAAAATAAATATATTTTTTAACATTTTTCAAAATACATAACTGCATTAAAATGCGTATTTTAAAAAATATTTTTTGTCTGGTGTTCAAATTTAAGCCTACATAATATGAACCTGGTAATAAAACTATAAATAAAAACAATCATATGCAGGAAAAAATATTTTTACAGACTTTTTTTTTTCAAACCTAAACTTACATTTTAAAACCTAGCATTAGTGGCATCCTCAGTCTCCTACATGCCTCTAGCGCCATGTCAGATTGGGTAAAATCATGAATAGCTCAATCAATAGCTCACTGTTCATTTTAGACAGCCTGAATTTTATTCTCAGAACAGATGTTCACATGTGATGTAACTTCTAGCTTGCCCAGGAGTCAGCATATTAATCTGCAAGGGAGGATTTCATTTTCTAATAATCACCCTGTTTAAAGCAAAGAAAAACTCCTGCAGCTTATTTGGTCATGGTGTATTTTCATCTTCATTCAAAGCAGATGGTACCCTTCAAGTTCTTTTAGGAGAACAACAATTTCACTAAATGATACAAAATGGGATATGGGGAGGGTTAAGAGGACATTTTATTTGTTACACTTTGCTGCCAGCTTTATCCTATCCACTTATCAGAACATTTAGGCTTATGATTCTTCAGCATGAACTGCACAGTCCAAAAAAACGCGTCAAAACCATCCAATTTGACTATGCATGAACACACAAACATGAACTGTTGTAAACTAAGCAGTCCTGTAACCGCTATAACATTATCGAATGAGCCAGAGTTAGAACTAAAAAAAAGTAGCTAAAGAATCCTTAGCTTGTTCTAATGCAAAACTTTCTATACAGGTGTTGGAGCTGTGAGGGCTAAGACTGTAGACGAGTAATGTGAAAATACATACTAAAAAATGGACCGGTTGCAGGCTTCAGTAACCATATTGCTTTATTTTACTGAACACAATAAGGCCAGTAAGTGTACTGTGATGACACAGACTCCTAATAGCAAAAAGAGCATCCCAAAGTACCTATTAGATTTCTATTTATTTATTACCTTTTTACATGTAGTTACAAATACCATACTGAATATTACAGATCTTTGGACTAATCTATTAAAAGCACACAATGCTTTTATCATATCAACCTAAGAAAGAAAACATCAGGGCAGCACTGGCAATTCATGGTGAATTAACTGGATAGACTAATCATCATCCTTCTTAATTATACTTATTTTCATTCACATTTTGACAAACTCACACTACACATCATTGGGTAAAAATAAAAAAAAAATCCTTTTAACTTTAGCCTATGCAATGGAATCCCAACTGAGGGGTGAAAAATGTATTGTAGATATATACACATAAAAAACAGTGTACTTAAAGCATCTATAGAGATATTACCTAAGGACCAACCTGTGCTTGTAGTATTATTCCTGTTTCTAAAAAACTACATTCTGTTTTGAACATATAGCCCCCTAAAAATATAATGCTTCATTTAATAAATGCTTAGTAATTTAGGAATAGTGGCTATGCCAACCCCACCTTCAATGTAAATAAAATGTAGCACCAGAGCTCTCCTACTTACAGAATATTTGGATTAAAACTGAGCAGTGTGGTTCTGATGTTCCACCCAGTCTGAATTCATCGATCACCACTCACAAACTACATGTATATAATGAAATGCATATAGGGAGCTGTAAAGACCAGACTCACTTTAAGGTTTACTTAATTACAGTGACATTAAAATTATCATTACATAGAAAAATAAAATATTGTAGAACAATACTGACAAAAAAAATGTTAATGAAACGCAGTGTAATGTTGATATTTAATAAATATGGATTATAAATTCATATAAAACATCTCTCTGTATTTCCTTAGAGGAAACTAAAAATCAAACCAGGTTATTAAATGTGCCATTGAAACACGTCTGATATATATATCCCCCCTGCAAACTGTACATGTTAAATAAACTGTAGACCAGTGTCCAAATGTAGTTTATGTACACTCATAGCTCATAGGACAAAGTTCCATTGGAATAAACACAGTAGAGCAGTGTAATGATGCTCGTCTATTGATCAAATCGATAAGAAGTAGGCAGAAGGTAACATGTAACTCTGTAAAACGAAACTACAAGATAGGAACATTATCTACCTTGCTAGGAAAGGTGCAAGACCTAAAAGATTAACTAAACAGAAAGAAAAATTTATGTTTTTTTAATAAACTTATTAAAGGTTGTGTTTATTTCCTAATTAGATGCATCTCTAGTGTGTTTATTGTAAATTAATTTGTACACAACCTCTCTGGCCAGCTAATGCTGTTCTTGTATTCGTACATATAGAAAAAATCCCAATAGTTGGCAATTTATAACCATTGACCTATTGAAGCCATTTATTTATCACATACTCTAATTCTGTAGTAACCACTAAATATCGATATAATAAACTAGATTGGGACAAAGATGTTTATTGAGAAACCATTCTCTATAACTCCACACAGGTCTGTTTAACCAAAAAATGCAAAAGAGTTTTGCAAATTTTGACATCTGTCCGCTATGTACAATTACAGTTCACAGAGCAGTTTACAACAGACATGTAGGCCCAATGTATTAAATTGGAAGAACAGTACAAGTGAAGTTAGGCCTCCATTAATTTCTAAATTAAAAATAAAAAAGCACTGGGATTCAGTACACGGGTTCTTGTTTTCTACAGTCTTTATGCATTCGTACCTGCGTTTTCTGAACCCTAAATATATATGTCAGTATAAAACATACATCTGGCACAGTTATAAACCAAAATAAATGCAGTTTGCACAAGACCCCAGGAGATTCGGAAATCACTTTTGCACTCCACGTTTTTAGTTATTTTGTGGATCCAAAACATCTTTCTTTCAGAATATTTGTATTCTGATTAGTCATTTTTACATTTTACCTTAAAATCTGTTAAATATTATTCCCATTTCTGTGATTACCCATCACTAATCCATTGTGTTTTTTTAAACCTAACATGTTAAACCAAAAAAAAATAAAAAATATATTTTTTGTGAAATAATACGTGCAAGAAAATGAAAAATCTGTGCTACAACTATTAAGGACAAAAAAAAGTTTTAAATTTACTGCATATTTGTCATTTAAATTAAAGTACATTGCAACTTCAGGTCAAAGCTGGTTGAAATTATCAGTAGTAGATAGGTAAGCCCAACTTCTTTGCTGTTTAGTGGACTCTTTCTTCATGCAGCTGTTCATTTGCTTTTTTGTTTGATCCCAGGCACCATCCCATCTTCCCATGTTAGGAAAAATATATATGTATCCAATAGACTTCTCAGTTATATGCAATGGTTGCAAGGATAACAACCTAATTCATATTTGTGGGACGGTGTTGATGACTGATGCTAGGCAAATCTCATTTCAATGGCAGGATGGTAAACCGTTTTTCTTTAGGAAAAGAAGGAAGTACAAAAAAATAACAACCGGATGCGAATTGTTCAGAAATGGAAAAACCAAGCTGAGACACTTTGTCTTTAAAACCTTACATTTTGACTATGTAGTCTAAGTCTATTTGGAAAGTTACTAATGTATTTTATTTAAACAGTGGAAAATCTGTGGAACTTTCCACCCTGTAAACATCCAAATAATGCCATGAAAATATTCATGAATATTGCATTTTTCCAGTTTAATGTCTATACAAATCCTACTCCGATGAGGTTTGAAGAGGTAATTCAGATCAGACACTCCTTGGCGCTCTTTCAAATTCATGGGTCCTCCTGTTTCTGCCTTTCTTATTTTCTTGTAGGTGCTTCCATTTGTTGGAACTAACTTGAGTGTTGATATTCTTTTGCCGACGTTGTTTGCGGTCTCGTTTCCACACTTGTTCACAGAATTCATCCATTGTGTTGAGATTTGGGTGACTGATTAGTTGCATGAAGTCTCTGTACCATATCTTCTGTGTTGGAGACATGCTGTTTGATGGTTCTTTGTGCTTATGGTTTTCTCCATCCTCATCTTTGTGTAGAAGCTCATCTAAATGTTCTGTGTCAATGATTTCCAGGGTTACTTTGAGAAGGGCTTGCATAAATCCATGTTCTACTGCATTACAGTAATATACACCAGAATCCTTCTTTTTCAGAGTACGAAGTAGTAAGCCATGGTCTGTTTTTATTATACGATCATCCATCCTTATCTATAATAAAGAAAACAAGACTACGGTTATCCAAGTTTTATATTGTACTGCAGTTTGCAAAAAAAGCAAATGGCTTCTTTACAAAGTTACAGTATACCTTTGTCTCATAGGAATTCTCTGTGATTTTGACTATTGTTAAAGGCTGTGCAGTATGGAAGTTTTTTTTTTTAATACCTAAATCTAAGCTTACCCAAAATGGATATTTCCGTTTTTAGAAAATGACAGAGATGTGCACAGGCAGAGCACAGAAGTATAGGTAATGGAGATTTTCAACTATATTGAGAAGATTTGTTTATAAGTTTCACTGTGGTTGTTAAAACTTGGGACTTCTGGATTTCACTAGAGGGAGCAACACTTTTATTGAATGGTCTATCAGTCACATGGCTTGCAGCAGGGGTGCCCACAATTTTTTGGCTTGCGAGCTTTAAAATGAGCAAGTTAAAAGGATCTTCCGACAATAAAAACTTGAACTTAATACCTTCTGTGCATGGTAGAGTTTATTTTGAAAGGCAGGGCTCCGCGGTCTACTCGCTTTGCCTTTGCGATCTACAGGTAGATCGCGATCCACCTGTTGGACACTCCTGGATTGCACTATTGTTCTTGTTATTGGAGCATATGGTTTGAGTAAGGTGTAGTGGTTGATTTAGTTGGGACCTTTTGATTTTAATAATAAACCCGTTATTCCTCTAAAAGATACATGTTTTGTATATCATATTCAATATATAGATCTCATAATAGAAATGTATTAAATTGTTAATAACTCATAAGACCTTCATTTCAATGTTAAAAACCCAAACTGACTTAATACAGCTTTCCTGGTCAAACATTATTGTTCTAAAAAGTACAAATCTGATCTAATGTTTAGCATTTCTAGACTAGATCATTGTAATGAATTGGAATTAAATTAAATGAAATTTGCTCAGTTTGTAAAAAGTGCAAGAAACTGCTCTTTTTTAACTGTCATTAGTAAAAAAAAATGACTGAAAAATAACCATAACTTCAATACCAGCACTGCACTGCAAAACAAGAACATTTTAAGTTACCAAAAGCAGATCTATTTTGCAAGCTACTCTACGCTCCTAGCCCAGAAAACTCTTGTAATGTTTTATAAACACTTTACAGATAGGGTGGGCATGGTATCGTTTTTCTAAAAATGTCACAAAAGTCATGTGTAAACTGGTGTAGAAAAATGTTGCATGTTTTGTGTTGTGCTTTTGTACCTAGGGGAATTGTCAAGTATGTTTATGTTTTAAGGAGATCTTTAGCTTAAAAAGCAATTAGTAAAATTCCACTGTCAGTAATTTAAGACAATGACATGGTATTATTTAGGGCAAATATAATCAATTCCCTCTAGTGCTACAAAAAAATAATGTATATGAGAATCTATTACTCTAATTATACTACAAACAGGGGAATAGTAATGGTATTATGATGTAAAGTTGAACTATGAGGCAAATAGGGTAATGCAAAGTTGAAATAGAAATGGTGAATAGTATTGGCTGCTAAATGATGTGAAATTCTGTTCAAGCAGACCTGTGAGTCAAATCACCTTACCATTGTGCCGATACTGCTGACCCTCCTGCCCCAGTGCGTGCAACCAGTTTAAATGCAGCTCTAGCTCTGTCCACTTTTTCTTTGTTTAATTAACACATATTTATTTCTTTACATTACTTTTTTTGCTTGGAATTTAGCTTTAACAGAAACATTTTCCAGGAAGTATTTATTTTTAAGGTAAACCATATACAATGAGCAATTAGCTAATAACAACAGCTTTGATCCTTGTAAATCTAGATGGGTTTTGATACTAGCTGCTCTACATATATCTTGCTCATTTAAAAGTAATATTGCTGTGTAGTAATAGACTTCTGACTGGCAACATCCATCATCATGGGTACATACACTAACATATCTAGCGTAGTGCCATGTTTTCATGGCATTATACAAATCATTAGGACAGGCAATGATGGGTAATCTCCACTAGGACACTGAAGGCAATAAAGTCTGGTAGAGTAAAGGAAAGATTGAATCCTAGTAAGCAGTTGCAGAGCCCTGCAAAGACTTTCTCACATATAGTTGAGTAAAAACAACCTTTTTTTACTGCTTTTGCAAGCATTTTAAGCAGTTTCAGGCATTCTGAAGGCCTGATAAATAAAAAAAAAATTGGTTTCAGTAACACCTGAAACCACTTAGTAGAAAAAAAAGAGCTTGCAAATGCCTAAATTTGCTTGAAAAGTGGTAGAAGTGGTCTATAAAGGCAGTTAGAACAGGAAACCTCCATTGGACGCAATGCTACCACAAAGAACCGCCTGAAGAAAAAAAAAAAGAAGAACAGGCAAGCCTATCCTTTCCAATAACAATCTTTTTTTTTTCCTAGTGGTACAGTTTGGCTAAAGTGTAAACTTAACTCAATTGTTGGAAATACCACAGCACACAATGGAGGACATGCAATAAAAGACACTAAAAGTACCCACCTGCAGAATTGATAAATATAAACCTTATTCCTCAACAGAGTGGCCATTATTTGATTTTTTTGACATTTTTTATTTTATAGAGGCATATTTAAATCCTTTCCCCTTTTTTATCCCTGTTCTGATATTCTTACCACCTTCAGGTATAAGTAGTAAAGGAAAATATATAGAAATACATTTCATTTATTCTTGGGTGTATATATCTGAGCTGACCACTAATGGAGGAAGTCTGTCACAAGAACTATGCAATTTAGACTTTATGCATGATGTGCCCATAAAATAGGGGTGAGAGCTGAGCCCAGTCATTTGCTGCTCCTGCCTATACTATATGTCTCAGACCTCACCTCAAGAGACCACTGGAAAGCCAGACTGGAAATTTTGGTTCATTTCCTTTCCTTTTGTGGTGTTGTGCTTCATTACCAGTGGGAAGTCTGCCAAACTTGTAATGAAGGCTGAATATGTCTTTGTCGTTAACAGATACTCCAAAGGTCTGATTGCTTACAGAGGAATAAATGGCTTATTAACCATAGAAAGGTATTTGAAATACAGCATTTGAAGAATATAAAAAAAATATGATATAAACACTTAGTGATTGAATACTACTACATAAAGACCTCTGCATGAAACATACCATTGGCTTCAATCTGAGTACATATTTTGCTACAAAGTTTCAAAACAAAGGAACCTGTTGTGAAAGGCAAATTATGTACAAGCCAAACATTATTGTAGGCAGCTTGACAGCAGTAAAAGTCCCATTACCTCCTCCTTTTTGTCTTCATGCTGTTTCTGGAACTGCCAGAAAACCATGGCTCTCTGTGATTTAGGGCTACATTCCAGGAATGTGCTACTGTTCTCTACGCCATAGATTATCTTCTCTTCCAGGTTCTGTCTGTGTGGATCATCTGCAGGCAGGAAGCATACAATGTCAGACAGATATTTTCACAAAAGGAAATTTCATCTTTGTGCATTTCTCTATTTTTCTCCATTGACCAAAATGAAAACAAATTACACGATTAAACAACGTTTTCTCTGTTAAAACCGTAACACCCCATTTTTCCCTAGCAATGCAAACCACAACAATAAATATATTTTTTATATATATTTTGAATTTTTGTTTGTTGTTTTCAGTTTTGGATAGGGTTTTAATAAGTCCCCTGTCAGTATATTTGCTATGATCCAGTAAGACTCCTTAATTTTTTTTCTAGAAATATAACAAAGTTAGAAGAAAAACCTACAAAATAACAAATGAACAAAGTAACAAAATGCATAGACGACAATATGACTCAATGATATAATCATAGTTTACCTGGGGGTATGTGTTATTTGAACATTTGAAACATCACATCCATGGTACGGTATTTTAGTGGGGATTTTTTTATCACATGTGGGATATAATTCTAAATATGTTTTTGTCCAATTTGTGATACATCTAATAATATATAGGATAATGATGTTTCACATTTAAGAATCTAATTTAAAGAAATGAGTACAATAGACCTAAATAATGGTCATGACTTCATCAAATGATACTTTGTAGACCTCATATGGGAAAAGTACAGACCTATTAACTGGAGAATCAGTTATAACAGAGCTTTCATAAAGCAGTCACATTGGAATTCAGCTTCCTCTTTACAAGAAAGTTGGGAGGTATAGTTTACAATATCTATATTGAAGCCTTAAGATTGATTTCATTTAAACTGAATTATTCTTTGCATGGTTACAAACATATTTTGTGTATTAAACTGCAGTAGGCTATTGTTGTGTTCAAATTTATAGGGGAAGATTTACAATCAGTGGCAATGTTATTGAGGAAGCAATCTTCAATCAATTATTTCCATAATATATTATATATCCGTGAATTGGGAGAACAAACACTTGTTTAAATTGTCCTGCTAATTATTTCCTTTCACTGGAGTTGAGTTTCCTGAGTATTAATCATGTTGTAAAAAATCAGTTTGCAATTACAGGCTATTATCCCATTGGCCTACTTTACAGAAAATGGTGTTTATACTTCCAATTCTACTAAACACGCCACACAGTCGAGAAAATTAACATTTACACCAGATGACTGACATAAAACATGAACATCACACCTCAGATGATAAAAACACCGTAGCATAACAAAACTATTTACAATGCTCAATAAAGACGGACCACCAGAACATGGAGTGACAAGGTCACATTTCAGAAGTAACCTGCTAGAGGTAATTAAAGTGCAGGAACTGCACAAACACTCCACAAGTGAAGGTGTTCTGCTTCTGTGCCACACAAGCAGAAATGTACTTTGTTTTGTTTCACACAATAAAGCAGTTCTGGTTGGAAAACATCATGATATTGTATTTATTAACTCATGATATTTTCGTCAGCCCACAAAAAACAAGCAATTTTTTAACAAGATTATATATATATATATAAAGTTTTGCTTTATATTACACCTTAGAGAGCCTGTCATTACAAGAATATCAGTAGCATCACTAAGAGGGTCTGCAAATGTACCCTCCTGGAAACAGTAAACACTTAGTGAAGCCTTTATTGGTCTGATCCATTGGGGGGTGGAGGGGTTCTTCCTCATAGTCCCAAGAATAAAAAAAATGGAAACCTCATGGAATGGGCACAGAATACAATTAAAACTTGACAGAGGTTTAAATCCGAGTCCCAAAGTCAAATAATACAAAGTACAATCCAATGGTAATCATCTATAATATATAGAACATTGCTTTCAAACAAAGATAGTTATTATATAATCCCGCACCCCACACATCCACAGACAAAGTTGTCCCATATACATGTATGATCCCACCACATAATATAATCTTCGTTGGTTTATTGCCCAAGCTTGTTTAAAAGGCTATAACTAGATGCAGATCCCACAAATGCATTTGGATTTCTGCAGAATCAAATTTTATCCTGGTAGATCCAAGTGTGACAAGATTAATCTGGAAATACACACAAGGTTTTTTTTTCGGCAGCTAACTTATCAGAGCCTTTTAACCTGAACCTATTACCAAGTTAATAAAAGGGTATGGGTAACCTGCCGTTTAGACAGACTATGGCTAAGCGCCATATAGGACACATGGAAACTATAGATAATCAAGTTACTCTAAAAAAAAATGTAAATGGTCTTTTCAATTACCATGAAATATTTTTGATGGTATGTAACAGCTACAATAAAATTTAAAATAACGTTACAGTTTGTTAAATGTACAGTACATGAAATATGTTCTAAGAATATGCAATTATGTATAACAAACAATAATGAAATGCAATGTATATATACTGTTTTCTACACCAATATATTTTTCTTCTACACCTACGTTACTTTACTGAAAGCTTTAAAGAAATACAAATCATCCAGATGAACATATTTGAAGAGCATATCATAAATTAACACAAACAACTGTAATAAGGGAATTTCAAGCTGTTTATCTTTCTCTGAAAGTTTAATGTACAGAATTTCAAACAATACCCAACGATCATAAAGCTTTGATCAGTGATTGTATATGACTGAAATTTTTATTCCATGAAAACTGTTTAAATAACAGCCTTTGTTGAAAAAATAAACTTTTGTAAAATGACCTTTTGTTTTTGCTTTCATCATTTTTATACTGGATACAAACATCTGATCTTCATATACATAAAAATATAACTACAAGCATGTATCATATGGTTTATAATGGTTTTATATGTCTCAGATGTTTTCTGAATCATTATGGATAAAAAAAAAATACTGACATGGAAACGATAATCTGAAGATGAAATCCATGCAAAGGGGAATTAAAATATGTAAATGAGAATTGGGTCATACTAACTGTTTATATGCATTTAACACACAGAATAGACTTGCCTTCGAGCTTTACATTGCCCAGTCTCCTGGCACAATGATTTGTCCCTCTATATACTGTCAACCCATGTGGACAGCAGCATATTCAAACTGGCTGGAAATGGTGGTTGTTCTTCCAGTTCCAATAACGGGGATTATAGGAGGCTGTTCTAATGCAGGCACCTTTTACTTTGTCACACTTTACCAACAGACAAGTCCAGGCTTCACATACCTTCAGAAGCTTTTATTGCCTCCATTTTGCTCAAATTCCAGGCCACGCAAAGCAATGACATTTCTTGGTGTGCACCTCCTAATTCCGATTTATTCCTATTAATCAATGAAACAGCCAATCATGGTCATAGGCCAATTACAAATGTGTGGGGTAGGGCGGGAGGAAGCAGGGAGCCTTCAATAGTACAGAAGCAAATATCAAAGGTCATGATGTTCGGGCAATAAGGCAGAACAAAGATATGTAAAGGCACCTCATACCGGTCTAGTTAAATCTGGCTATAAATCTAAACATATTTTAATGTATCTGTACTAGTCTACATGTGATGGCCACCTAGCTCCTATAATATAAACTCCTAAAATATAAAACTAAATGAATATTCACAAACCTCATAAAAAATATAAAGAAATATAGATTTTAAAGAGTAATCCCCAGCTGCAGTGTTATTACAAACCTAGCATTTTTTTCATCAACCTGTACACACTTGTTGGCAAGCTATGAGATGTAGTTTTACAAGAGCTGGAGGTCTACAATGGTTCGGAAAGTCTGATAATTCTGGGTTAATAATGTAACAGTATATACATCTAAGGTACTAATGAGTAAACAGGGGAAAGTGACAAGGTTTAATGGAGCAGATGAGAGAAATATGATGCAGTATATAACTCAGGACCTAAGTACTGTGGTTATTACTGCGGTCACCTGATACCATCTGCATTCCTGGTGTAACATAAGAACACATGAAGTAGCATTTACAGAAATAAGCGTGAATGCGTTGAGGTGCAACAAGTCAGCCAGTTCCTGAGGGGCTATGTCTGAAGTCTTGTTAGTGCTGGAATACTTAAACCAGGAAATTCCCCATTAGTTATAGAGGAGTGTAAAGACATCAGGGGAATTTTAGACAAACTTCTACAAAGTTACACAAACTAGCAGGTAAGCTTTTCAAAGAATGTTAAAGGAAACCTTTGCTGAGAGAGACATATAGGGGCTGCAACTGCAGATTTCCTTTTAATAATGCTAGCTAACTGGTTCGCTGTAGATAAAGTACTTTCTAAAATGTAGAACCAAAACAAGATATCAGATTATGAAAGTAAAAGTTGGGTCAGAGCTACTAACATGTATACAGGTCAGTAAAAAATAATGATGCTATTGGATCAGCCAGGTATCTGCTGGCCTTTGAAGCTTTTTCCTTAAAGGGGACATTAAAAATAGGCAAATTATTGTTTGTATAAACCTGGCTATGGGGCAATGACTGTACAATCTGGACCAGAGTTTCTCAAATAACTTTTAGTTCTTCAGGGAACCCTACTATAATTACTATATCCACAACTCACAATGTATTAGTGTGATGGTCAGTACCACCTACCATACTGGCCATAGGGAAAAATGTCACCTTTATTAATAGCCAAAAAGTGCCAGCTAAACTGACCTGGGAGCCACAAATTGCCTATTGCCTAAGGAACCCATGGCAATCTCTGGAGGAGCCCTGGGGTTCCACAGAACCCTGGTTGAGAAATACTATCTAGACAATAGCTGGCCATGGGCAATGACTGTACAATCTAGGCAAGCCATTCTCAATCAGTGTTCAATGGAAATCTAGGATTCCTCTACAGGTTGTGATGAGTTCCCTGTATGTGACTGACTGACCTGCAGGTTTCCAGGGCTTACACCACTTTTCAGAACCAGTTGCATGAATCAAAGGACTTTTTGGCTGTTAAGGAGACATCTTGGCGACTAATGTATGTATGAGGACAATCCTTACCACTGGCAACTAATGCATATAGCAAAATCTTACCCTATTCATAAATATATTAGGAGTTTCCTGACACCTGAAAATTATTTAGGGTGGGTTCCCCAGGGTAGGTTGAGAAAAGGTTGAGAAGGCAATAACTTTAAAATATAGACTCTTAGATTGTAAGCTCCTCAGGGTAGGGTCCTCTCCTCTTCCTGTGTCACTGTCTGTCATTTGCAACCCCTATTTAATGTACAGCGCTGTGTAATATGTTGGCGCTATATATATATATACTGTTCTTTATTATTTTATAATAATAAAAAAAGAAAATACCTGGCCTTGGCAAACACTGTACAATTTAAGTGTCAACATTTCAATCAGAATGATCAGCCATGAGATACAAAGTAACTAGTATTGCATATAAAGTGTATGTTACCCTCAGTTTATCCCAATCAGCCCTAGTTAACTCCTATTGTTAACTCTGATGTATTAGTAAGGTGGCCGTTCATGAAATCTGATCATGCTGGAGATAAAGGTAAGTGACAGCTTGCAGCATTTTACTAGTAGAAACACTCAGCACCCGAGATAAGCCTAGCTAACAGCATTGTCATGTCCAGTTTTTGTATAATCCAAGAACACTCCAATTTTAAAATGTATACATGCAATATTATACATGGTTTCTTCAGAAGCACATATTCTAAAAATATTATTTGAAATACATTTAGGCTACAAAATATGTTTCATATTGCACAGGTGGTCAGGATTTAAGAAGTACATTTCCAGAGGAAACATCAAACAGTGAAAAAGGTCCCTGATGATCTGTGAGAAGTTAAATGTAGCGAGTGAGAGATGCCATCACAACGCCAGCTATATTTCGAGTAAAATAAACATTGAAAATGTCATCTTTTGGATTATACATTTATGCACCTCTTTTATACTTTAGCATAGACTCTAGATCAGATCTGGGGAACTATAATAGGTAGCATCAGAGCAGAATCCAATGGAATATAGCATGTTTATGTTTTTAAATTTGACAAAATCCAGAAATTCCTTAAAAGTTCCACAAGGTGGCGATAGTCACTCACATCTCTTTCAGTCCTTTAAATTAGCAGATCTGCTGCTGATTAACACATGGCATGGCAATCATTCGCTGCTTTACTTAGTTCTTTATTTTTATTCTGTGCATTTCTGTATTTTACACAAACTGTACAAGAATCTATTATTTCACTGAATGCAGGTATATGGCAGAACCCCTACATGAAACACATTTTTTTCTGAGTATCATAATCATAGGTGACAATGAAACAATTGGTCTCTTTGTCCAGACTTGGCTGATTTTGGGCTCTGTTCTTTCATGTTGACAGGCAGATCCTGATTTATAAAAACGAGTGCAAAGAAAAGACACATTCCGATCCTTGTTTTATTTCTCAGTGCAGCCTAGTAAACAGAAGTGTAAACCTGACTGATATACCTTGAGCAACAATCTTTTCTTCCATTTCAGAAAATCATTTACATTTCAGCTGCTGTATATGAATACCTGAAAAAGGATTGTTTATGGGCTGACTGAGCAGTACATGAGTTCATGTATTTATTCTACTAGGATTTTATTTTTTTTATAAACTCATTATCGCAAATCAACAGCTTGCATCCCTACATGAAAACAATCCTATGCGTACAGCAGATGCTTACATTTTACTGTGTGTTGATGCACCTTTCAGACTTATCTTGACCCACAGTGTAAAACACTCAAAAGGTCCAAGAACTAAAATTTAGCACTTTCAACTCAAATAAGACCAAAACATGAAAATTAATTCAATGACAGAAAAATTCTGGTGCCTAATCCTTAATAAACCCTACCAAATCACAAAAAAGTTGTAATACAACAGTGCATTATTATCAGCCTGCCCTTTTTCTGCTGACTCTAGACAAAGCTATCAACTGCACATGATGTAAGACAATCCAACAAAAAGAAACTTCCTAGATTTTACAAACTTTTTTGCAAATCCTAAGAAAACTCCTGGGAACTGAGTTTTAACCTTGGATACAAAAGCTCATTAAAAAAAATAAATACCAAATGGTCATCCTGTTACATGTTTTACATTCTAAGCAGAGATTTCCTTTAAAGAAAAGTCAAAATTCCTCTGTAATTCTAAAACTCCCTAACATTTACCTATTACTTACGTTCTATCATGCACAAATGTCTTTGCAAAGCAAAAATTTGCACATTTGATCAAACACGAACTTTTGTGCTAGATAAGCATTTTAAAAAGTCAGAGAATTGATGTATTTTGCGATAACTGGTGTGTGAATGATCTTTTTACGGTTTGACGTTATGGTTTAGCGTAGAACATATGTTGTGTGCTATTTTACATTTACCCAATGAGCAAATGCATATTTCTACAATGCTGCAGTCTAGCAAGTACAGAATGTTAACTGATTGCTCATAAAATCCAACTAACAACATAGAAACACACAAATTATGCATTGTGAAAGTTTTAAATGAATCGGGTTGCAGATTACATCTAGGAACATCATTTATAAATTAGTTTAATGGCACTGATGTTCTACAGCTTGATCACTTTTTCTTGTATCTGCAGTAAGTTGAGAGAATTCATTAGACCATTGACTGATGTACTATGTTCACGATGTGAGAGGTTTCCAGCGTATTTCATAAACTTTTGCTTGTCCCTTAGGCTATGGCTACACTGGTGACACCCATTTAATTAACAATTTAACCACTTAGTGACAATCATCTCATTAGCAGCACGTTGATTTCCATGTTCTAACAATGACTTGGCTGCTATCAAGTGGTAAAACCTTTAAAATGAAAAAGATTAAAATCAGCTGTGCAGCTTTAGATAAAAATCTACAGTTGGAGCGGGATCACTTTTCGAATTTTACATTGTTAGGGGACAGACATTTTACCTGTTCCTTGTACTTCATGTATGCACATCACAAATAATGGCAGGCCTGCCGTATGACTGCATTCTATACTATAATTTTGGGACTGCACAATACAGATGTACCTTTATAAAGCATATATTTTCAAGTATGTAGCCAAGACTTTACAAATGGGATGGCTAATGTTCGCCTGTAGGGGTATTCTATTTTGTGTCACCAATCATCTGATCAAGCAGTTCTGCATAATGTTATATGCAGGCAGCCAGTATTTATGGGCCCATGTACGACTAATTTACTGGTATATGTACATGCCCACTGAAACAAAGTTTCATGTGTGTAACTAAATGTAGTAACTTGTCGCAACCAATTGGGATTTACTATATTATGGTCAGGCAAGTACAACATGAATTATAATTTGTTGCTATAGGTTAATGATTAATGATTAAAAATCTTAATATGACCTTACCTACCAATCATTGTATAATTGTAGCAATTGTATGGAGAAAAACAAGTTTAGAGCCAGTGATCAGTCCTGAACAATTTTAGGTATAGGTGGTTTGCAAACAATAACTGATATAACTATTGACATTGCTAAACAAAATCAGATTTTCAATATACTGGATGCTAAGGGTCAGTACAAAGTTTACCAAATATCATCCAATCAACACAGTGGTTGTAAATGGAATAACTTTGACTATGCTCCCAATGGACAGGCATTCCATGGATATTAGATGTAATCCAGGCATCAACATATTTAAAGTTGTCATTACAAATCATTAATGATTAGTCTCCAAACAGCCATTGGAATCCAGTGCAAAAGCCCTAATATTGTTTTCATGTTGGAGATTGTTTGCTATTTGATAAAGCAGTTAAATGTAAAGATCAATAATTAAAAATCTGTTTTTGGATATGATGCCATTTCATGGATAATATCTGTTAGGTCCGAGTTTTTCAATCCACTGTATTTAACGCAAAAGATTTTTCTGTTTTTCATCTTCTTTCTTCTCCATTAGTGATGGGGGATTTATGTGCAACCTACCTGTTCACAACAGAACAAATTAGTTGATAACCCCTCCTCAATGGCCTGGTTAAGGTCATTATTAGAAAATGAAAGAAACTCAAATATGTCTTTCCATAGGTTGATTGTAATGTTCCTTGTTTGCCATAGGTTCACTTTACCCCGTAACAGAGCTTTTGACAAGAAAGGAGATCCAGTAGATGGAGGAACACAGAAGAATGCCATGACTAGTGTTTAAACTTAATTTTCATAAAATTGTGACCGAAGAGAATTGTTGTTCTTTATTTTTATTAAAACTAAAACAAAACTTTTTGTACCTTCTTAGCACTGTACTGGATGGGTAAGGCTTATATTGAAATGCATTGTTGGATGGTATTGGTTTGGCAACGGGAGGACAGGTGAATGCAGCCTTCCCTAAGTCTCTCCAAACATTCTAGGACACCAAAGGGAGGTGCCTTGAGATGAAGGCCTTTTTTTTTGCCTCCCTATCATCATAAAGATTAATACAAGGTTGGCAGGGTTCTTAAATCCTTATGGCCCTTGAGCCATATTGCATGGTTTCCTATAATGGTATATTTGAGATCTGGTGGCAGTAAAGACTAGTGGAATTGTGTGGTAACCTTAGTGGATTATTTCAATCATTTGGAGTCACTTTAGTAGTATTTTCACACATAGGGATATAGTACATTGTACAGGTGAAATTTTTTCCAGTTTTCCATGAAAAGCTGGCTGCATATTTTCCAAGCAAACTATACACAGGAAAAATATTAGAATTTATGAAAGCAATAACCCCATTCTTTTATATACTATGTATTAAATATAATAATAGCCATAACAAAATACATATGTAGTTCTTCTAACATGAAGAAAATGTAAAGAATGGTAATCACACTGAAGGGCTGATCAGACTGTTGTAGAAAGCCCTCATTTGTGAGTCCATACGAAAGTCATAATGTACCTAATAAAAAGGTATTAGAAAAATATCTTATAATGGTCTATATTAATATTTAAAAAAAAACTGCTTTCCCAGTAATTAAAACAATACAGAAAATGATCAAATGTTACAAAAACTAAGATTAGGATAACCATCATACCCAGATAAAAAAAAACTAAATCACAAATAAGGGATGTTGTCCAATATCTAGACATGGCCCGCAATACAAAGGCTGCCCATTAAGACATAATAGTTATATCATGTATCCATTAAATGTAAAAACACATGAGCCACTTCATTTACTTGCCAAGGCAGATGCTGATGGGTTCCATACATTAAATAAAGCAGTTTCAGTTAATGAAAAATATTCAATAGTCAAGACTTAACGTACAACTAAAGCCAAAACTTTTCTTTTCAATTTGGATTAGGTAGAGAAGCAGGCATTCTTTCTATATGTGCCTCATTAGGGACATTTTTATTCACTTTCTGTTTTGTAAACCTATACTCTCCTCCTCTTGTGTCATTGTTTGTATCTGTCTGTCATTTGCAACCCCTAATTTTTGTACAGCGCTGCGTAATAAGTATTATTAAAAAAAAATAAAAAAAAGGTAAAATCAAATAAGTTAGCATATACCTATAGAAAATAATTTCTCAATGTTAAACTTCCTGGTCCCAAAATGTTTACAAATCTTGAAATTGAAAAGTAGAAACACACAAACATACACAAAGCCCCAGTTCACCTATCTGCATGCAGTGTCAGGTCGTGTCTTCTGATAGGCCAGTTCACTGTAATTGTTTTTGTTTATTCAAATGTATGCTATTGCCTATAATGCTCATCTCAGTAAAAACACAAATTATGTGTGTAAACAGTCACAAAAATGTAAATATGGTAACAAGACAGAGTGTATGTGGGATCTTAGAAGGTAGCTGGATGTGATTAGCTGTAAATAGTAGTAACAAACAAAAAAATGGCACACATTTTTAGACTCTACTAGATCTATACAAGTACATTGGTGAGATGTATAGGTAGTATTTTCCCTATAAACACACAAAACTAAAAAGAGGTATAAGTTTGCTTCAAAGGCTAAAAAGAAATATTATATAAGTCAAAACAGACCTAATTAGGCTTAGGGAACACTAAACCTACAAAGGTCAAACCAGGGTTACATCTTAAAGTCGATGTACTTCCTATCATCCAAATGTTCACAACAAACATGTCTAAACTTACCATGGTGTTGTAGATCTGAACAATGTGTTAGTGGGTCACCATTTCTGATATCTTGCCGTCTTGTACGCCTAGGGTTAGAGAACAATAAATATTTAATGTTTTTTGCTCAAAGAATAGAGAAAAAAAATTTTGGAAAGCTTACACTGGTATGGACCAGCAATACCAAGAAAATGCACATTTAAAAGTTACTTGGGTGGTTTTCAAAAGCTTCCATGAAATCTGCAATGAGATACACAGCTGCTAAGCTGATACGCCTGTGTCTCAGGGTTTGCTTAGAACAGCTCTAAATGGTCTGTTGCCTAAATCTAATATTTTAATTCAAGAGGGGCTGGGTCACCTACTAGCTACTTGGGTTGGGTTCTGCGAGGGTAAGAGCTACTTATGGGTTGTTGATCTGTTACTATATACCATATGCCTCCTGCTTTAATAGTTTCCATTCTTACGGTTTCATCTTTATATTAAAAATTCACCATTTTGAAAGAAATTTAGTTGTAACTGTGCAAGTCATTGGTTTTTTAATTGATGACTAAATACAACATGTCCTAGCTTTGACTACAGAAACAGCACTATTCAGCCTGCACCGAGTGTTCAGAGTCTCCAAAACTACCATTTCAATACCTACAGCTGGGTATGCCCACAAGGGCGGACAAGGAGGAAGGCTCTGTCTTAGTATGGCTAATATTCTATGTGAGACAGACACTGCCCATTTATATGCAAATTCCGAATACCAGCAACAATGGCTATAATGGAGGTAGAAAAAAAGTACCAGAGTCCAGAAGAGACACACAAAAGCTTATATAAAACACTAACTCTCAGGCATCTACTTACCAAAAAAATATCATTTATTCATGGATTATCCTTTTAGGATGACAATACATGAAAAATCACAATTTTGTAGAGACATTCCCACTTATCTCCCAAAAGGTACCGTAATAAGCTCTTTTAACTACAGAAACTTTTCTAATGTCTACACAATAAAAGTATACTTTTTTTTCTTTCTTTTTCTCCAACTTTTACCCACTCAGAAAGTATTGGCATTGTAGCAGTAATTTTGCAACATGCTGGAAATTTCTACATCATATTCTGCAAATGATTATTGATTTCCAGTGCTCATTATGAATACATTCACCAAAGTTAAGCAATAAAAGGATTGTTTTAATATTGAAAAGCATTTGAGATAAATGACAACATTTGTTCTGTCTTTTTTGCAAAACAGAAAAATTATTATAACTTTTACATCACATTCCTAGTCAAATTTTGCTCTATAAATATGGACCTGCACTGCCTGCCTTATCAATTTGCTTCACAAATAATTGTTTTCTTTCATTTTTATAAGCACAAGTTAAATACAAAGCTTATTATGTGGTCAAATGAGTGTTTCAAATCATAATTACAGACTCTCTCAAAGGGAATGTTCTTTTAGAAATGCATGCCAGTCGCTGAGTGCGTTCAAGCAGTTACACATTTGATATAGCGTATCTAGACAAGCGTTCTTAGTCATCCATTGTCATGTAATTGTTTTTATCAAGTACTTTACACATCTAATAACATGTTGCACAAGGATCGATAGATTCTGTTCAGAATGTGCTTATTGGGAAAGTGTACGCAGCTCCTTCTATGCCAATTGGAAATATTGATTTAAGTTACATCTCAAGCTGTGACTGCTGATGCTTTGTTCAATAAGACACAGAAGCATTGTCAGGAAGGTGTTTTGCCTTCTCTTGCAGTTCCACGGAATATAAAATGGTCTTAAAATTTTCTTAAAGAATACAAGACTCTGAGAAGTTTTAATTTGAGCCTTTTTTCTTGCTACTTATACAACAGTTATACGCATTCAGAAAAGTAATGCAGGAAATGAAAATAAATGCTTTACAACATATTTGGCAATTATGCATTATAAAGAAGGTCCTATGCAACAAAAAAGGTATTTTTGCTAAAACATATTTGTAAGCCATAGCTAAAATGAAAAAAAAAAAAAAAAAAACACAAAGCATACACAAAAAGAAATGAAGAATGTAAAACCATCCTAGGTAAATCTAACCAGGTTCAAGCCCCACTAACCTTTGAGTTTTTTTTTCAGTTCTGCTACTGGACTGGATTTATTTAAACCTGAGCTCCAAATATTTTTATTGGTATCCACCCCTATTAGTATCTACCCTTGAACAGCAGAACTCACAATGAGAGGGAGAGAAGTACCACAACAAGCCAGTCAATTGTGCTTCAGCAATCATGTGAAAATAGGTGGGCAGATCATCATTACAGTAAAATAAATTAATCAGATGATTCTC
This sequence comes from Pyxicephalus adspersus, assembly GCF_032062135.1. Lineage (NCBI taxonomy): Eukaryota > Metazoa > Chordata > Amphibia > Anura > Pyxicephalidae > Pyxicephalus > Pyxicephalus adspersus. Next base: position 106,293,579 of record NC_092859.1, read on the forward strand.
ATTAGCTGGGGGAGGGACAAGACCTGTAATTGTTACAAAACTGCAGCAGAAAAATGAGGCCTTAGAGCTGTACAACATCAGAAATGGATAGACAGAAATGCAAATATTGTATCAAGTAATACAGCTTCCTTACATATATGTCACTGTTTGGCTGCAGCAAGATTGAAATTGTCCTGGCTTCAAAATGACAGTACAGACGATACAGATTACCTTCTGTTGGCATCTTCAGAAGATACAACAGTCAAAACAGCAATATCAGCCCTGTATAAACCTGATCACCAAATTGATATACAAGGTGAATACCACCTTAATCAATGCTGACATCCCTGCATATTATAAACAGGATTCTCTTGCATCTATGATGTTCATAACAACCATTATAATTATTCAAATCCATTCCATTCTTTATTCATTGTTATATAATAACGTACCATTGTTTTTTTTTTCTCTTTTTTTTTGCACTATTCACTACCACGACTTCATTCATAAATAAAAGCTGTGCACACAAAGCTCGGTCTAAATGGTAAAATGTCATTGTAGAAAACTGCTAGAGGATTTGCAAAGTCAGGACACAGCAAAGGGGATTAGTCTTCGAACAGAGCTGTAAATCCTCTTCTAATCATCTCACTCAGCTTCCTGTATACAAAAGTCAAGTATTCTTGGTGTAGAGACACTTGGTTGCATCAGTCATGTCAGCTGTTATAGGGGGGATAATCAGTTATTTTCTGCTGGGGATCAAAGACATTTCATACAAAGGCTGAAAAGGAAGTGCAGGGTGTCTTCTATGCCTTGGAAGGATGTTTATTGAATAGATTACTTACAGTCTACTCTGTGCAGCCTAAGAACAGATTGCAAAATAACATAGAGGTGATTCAATTTGTTCAAGGGCATTTTCAATAGAAAGCAAAACATTTCAATGCAAGAGCCACTTAGAAATCTGTATGTTTTCATAAGCAGTGTAAATCATTTGTTCTATTAAAATCCACAGCTGACTGTGGCTACACAACATTTCAAACATAAATTGAACGGTTGTACATAGCAAGGCTTTAAAAAAATGTTGAGTTTATTTTATTTTTTGAAACAATAAGGCAGGGGAAATCCACAGACCTAATTATAGCACTAACGAAGATATCAAAGAAATGTCAAGTGTGGAAACTAAATCACCAGATGAGAATATGAAATTTGAGCTGCAAAGAATGGTTATGCAGTTAAGTGGTAAATTTGTACCTTCTCAACTGTTGTCAGAGCTCTTTGAACGAGAGGAGAGGCGCAAATCTTTGTCTCCAAGAAAATAAGTAATTTAATTATGTATTAATTACTTTATTACGTTTTACAATGCTCTTCCACAATAGATTCTCTGAGTATCATATTGATGATAACATCAGCAAATAAATAAATAGTAATAAAGGAAATAATACAGACTTGTTAAACTGACAGAAAATATCAGGACTCTGCCCATACCATTCTAATGAATAGGATTAAGGGATGAGTGTTCACAATTTTGCTAATCTTCGCTTGTATATTTTAACGGTAAC